>NC_046220.1:23569659-23892659 GCF_011004875.1 Balearica regulorum gibbericeps
AGATATTAGAAAGAAATTCTTTACTGTGAGGGTGGTGAGGCACTGGCACAGGTTGCCCAGAGAGGTTGTGGATGCCCCATCCCTGGAAGTGTTCAAGGCCTGGTTGGATGGGGCTTTGGGCAACGTGGTCTAGTGGAGGGTGTCCCTGACCGCAGCAGGGGATTAGAACTAGATGGTCTTTGAAGTCCCTTGCAACCCAAACCTTTCTATGATTTTATGATCTCATTACTCTTGCCTCTTAAACACTTTTTCACTGACATTTTCCCCTACAGCTCTCTTTATGAGCCAACTAGTACTTTTGCGTAAGCGCCACAGTTCTGCACAGGAAATTTTCAGTCTTGTTACTGACATTCACAATCATCAACGTACTACACTGACCACCACCACCTCTTGCTGTTTACCTTTTCTGGGCTTTAAATAACATGATACGTTAAAGAAACGACAACATAGCACAGCACCAAGCACTCCGGAATCAGAAGCTGCCAAATCTTAGCCTCCCACTTCAACATATGCACCGTAATCACCTTCCCTGGTACAACACGCACCCCCGCTGCCGTGAATCACGGCGGCTGGCGCCTTGCTGCCCTACATGCGGACTGCCAACCTGACTGCTGCCTCGGGGAACCGGCCCCAAGCCACCGCTTACAAGGACTGCTCGGGAGAAGCTCGCCATGCCAGCTGCATCAAATTCAGCGTGCCGCCACGTTATACGACGTTTTATTGTACTATTATCGCTCATACTTGGAAATATTACAGCTGCAGGCCCGACCCACCTCCGCCGTCCCGAGCCGGTGTCTTTTCGCCACATGAGCCACCCACCCCCTCGCCGCCGGCTGCGGCCCTAACGCGCCCGCGCCCCGCTCCGCTCCAAGGAAGGATGCCGGCAGCCTCCGACATGAAGGCAGCACCTGAGCGTGCCGCTGCCTCGGAGGGCACAGCCCACGTTACCTCTCCTTATCAGCAGGAGACGTGGCGGCAGCGGCCATAACGGCACCACCGACGCCACTGACGCCGTCGACCCACAAGCAGCCTTAGCCCTCTTCCCCTTCACCAGGAAATCCCGCCCACGTCCTCCAGGCTCGGGAATTCCATTGGTCAGTGATGCTGTCTCTAAAGCGCATCACCCTGTAAGGAGGCGCAACGTTAGCGCCGCAGGGCAGCGCGCGGTCTCCGCCGCGCATGCGCCTTTGCGGCGGGACCGGGAGGCGGGCGGGGGAGGCCGGTACACCTGAGGGTGGTGCTGCCATCCAGAGGGACCTGGACAGGCTGGAGACATGGGCTGACAGGAACCGCAGGCAGTTCAACAAGGGGAACTGCAAAGTCCTGCACCTGGGGAGGAACAGCCCCAGGCACCAGCACAGGCTGGGGGCCGCCCAGCTGCAAAGCAGCTTGGCAGAAAGGGACCTGCGGGTCCTGGTGGGCACCAAGTTGAACATGAGCCAGTAACAGGTACTTGCAACAAAGGCGGCCACTGGCATCCTGGGCTGCATTAAACAAAATATGGCCAGCAGGTCAGGGAGGTGATCCTGCTGCTTTACTCAGCACTGGTGAGGCCACGCCTGGAGTGCTGGGTCCGGTTCTGGGCTCCCCGGTACACGACAGATGTGGTTATACTGGAAGGAGTCGAGCAAAGGGCCACCAAGATGGTGAGGAGACAGGAGCATGTCTCACATGAGAAAAGGCTGAGAGAGCTGGGACTGTTCAGCCCGAACAAGAGAAGGATCTGAGGGGGATCCCATCAATGTACATAAATCCCTGCAGGGAGGGTGCAAAGAGGACGTAGCCAGGCTCTTTTCAGTGGTGACTGGAGACAGGACCAGAGGCAACGGGCACACACAGACACAGGAGGTTCCCTCTCAACATCAGGAAACAGTTTTTCCCTGTGAGGTTGACTGAGCACTGGCACAAGTTGGGTGCAGTGGGTTGAACCAGATGACCTCCAGAGGTCCCTGCTACATCAACAATTTGGTCACCCTGAATTCCACAGGGCACATTTTGTGCACTGTTACGCTCACCAGTTAAACTTCATGAAGCAGCTACATACCAGGGCAAAGAACTGAAGGTATTTGTTCAATATTTATCCATGTTCTTATATTTTTTTCTCCTCCAGCAAAGCATCCAGCTCCCCACAATGAACTAGTGAAGAGGAGGGTGCTGAGACCCAGTGCAGCAAAGTGGTGTTCCCAGGGAAAGGAAGGACTGCAAGTGCAGTTCATGAAAACTAGGAAGAGTTAAGAGCTATGGAGAGGCTTCAGAAAGAATCAGTGTGGCATTTGGCACCTACTAATGATTTATTTGGACTATTCAGTCTTTTGAATGATGGGCAGTTTTGTTGTCTTTTGTCTTTGCTCTCATTACGTCAGGAGTGAATACACTGTATAAAGTACTACAGAAAAGAAATACGAACAGTACAACTATGTGGCCTCAGCAGTAGCACCTTTCAAAAATGCAACTGCAGCTGTCCAGTAGCAAGGCAGCGATTTGGCAGTGCCTCACAAACATGACTCAACAAGCTCCTCAGCTAAAAAAAAAAAAAAAGAAAAAGTTATGTAAATGAGGTGTGTCAAGTTACGAAGGAAGCTTTTGATGCAATAGTTGTCCAGCACTAAAGACAGATTTTTGGAGGGTGATCTGATTACCATCAAGCTGGCAGATACGGAGTTAAGTGTACCTCTGTAAGAGGTAATCTATTACAAATAATTACTTCGACATTTTTTATTGCTTAATGACAAAATGTTCTCATCTTGTTAATGGCTTCCCTATGTTGTTCTTTTTTTTTGCATAGTGTTTTTCTTTTAAATATCCATTGCATATACACACTCATTAAAAGTGTCTATTGAATGATTTTCCATTGAGATCCCCACTACCTAAAAAGTGGTAGAGCTGCTGTTACCTCAGGAGTTGTCCTGTTGTCCATGTTTTCAATGCTTAATCTGCACATCAGGCACAGTGCAGAAGCTTGTTCTGTCAGCCGTTGTCACCTGCATTCAGCAAGGCAGAGGTAGGCTGTAGGGGAGGGAAGGAGGGAGGCAGGCAGGTCAGCAGCCTTTGTAGCCTTGGCCTACAAGCATTTCACCTGCATGCCCCCTGCATGGTAAGTGGATCCCATGCTGGTGGGTTGTGCTTCCCAAACACTGGACTGTCATCCCTGTCCCTGAGACTGGGGAGAAGAAGGTCCTAAAGCTAAAAAAGGCTTCAACAACGGTTTACGCCACTTAATCCTCCAGGACTGTATATACAATGTGAACTGTGGACAGATTAGATTTCATTATATTCATTGTGTCTTCATGCAGGCATGCAGCATACATAGCATACTTATGATCTGACCATTGCATGAAACATGGTCATCACTAAACCATGTTACAAATCAAGCTTATTCCCGTTTGGTTGTGTCGAATAACATGCGTAGCCCTGTCCTTTTGGGACACATAGGTTTGAACTCATCAAAAGGGTATAAACATACATCTTCCTCTGAAGGACAGGGCTCTAGCAGAGTTTAAACTGAAGAACAATCTAATGCTTTTAGGAAAAAATGCTAAGAAATATTTATTTGGTATTACCACAGCTTCATATACAATTAAATAAAAAAATAGGCTAAAATGTAATGAATACTAAAATTTATTTCTTCACATTATTTTTTTCCCCTTGGATTTCTACAATGTTTTTAGTTTCTTAGTTACTTTGTAAAGCAATTTCTGGTGCATAATAGGCTACCATTGGACACCACCTTAAGACACAATGCTCTGACATTACGTTAAAGAAGGCACTGAACACAGCTGCAGTTTATGAATGGCACAGTACCATTGTTACATATGAAGACTGATCTCAATCAGTCCACTTAGTTCAGGACACTGAATTAAGATTTTGTGTGTTTGTTTAACGTTGTTATATTTGACAATTGCATGTTATTGCATGTTATTTTTTTCCCCTTGAATTCATACTGCTTTTTAATACCAACATATTAGATGAATGCCTTCTTTTTTAAAACAACATTTAAACTTACTGTAACAAAACAAAAGCTACATAGCCTGTATCAATATTTGTGGGGATGACAAAAATTATTCTTCACATCTTTTTCAGATGGAAAAATAATTAAAAAATTGTTGCAAATGGAGTTTCAAATTGGATCATGACTGACCACAAGAGGGGAAGCACGTCTTCTTTTCTGCACATGGTATTATTACATACCAATCACCTTTATCGGTGCTAGAATTCACAATATCTTGAAATTAGCATGTCTAAAATGAAGCACTGGGTACAAACATGTCAATTTAATCCCCATCATCACTGTAGAATAACTTCATTGAGTATATGGCATCCAGTCACTGCATTTGTTCTAGTGCCATAAGAAATACATTTTAAACTTGAATTCTGTGTATTTCTAGCCTGAGGAATTTGGAGACACAAGTAGGTCACAAAGCACACTAGCTCAGGCACATTGTAGCTGCATGTGCTTCCCAAATATCTGCTGTCCTTAACCTAGAAATTGAATGATGAAGCAACCAAAGCCTGACAGCTTTTGAACACTTTAAAGCAGTACAAAGAGAAGGTAGAATTTCTGGTGAGGATAGGACTCATGTACATCTGCAGCAAAATTTCAAGATGGCAAATAATGCCTTTGGTTAGTAGCAGGGATACTGCACTCTGAAAGCTATGCATAACTTGGTGAGGTTATTCCATTTGCTGTATCTGCAGTGGAAGGGGAAGTGGCAGGGAATGAGCACTGCACTACAAGCATTTCAAGCATATACTGCATACACTGTCAGCAGCAAGTCAGGTGTCCTTAGTCAGACTGTTTTTACTGTTAAGGATGTCTGGGAAAGAAAAATAGGGGGGAAAAAACCCACCCAACACCAAACCACAAACAAAAAAACCCAACAAACAAAACAACCCAGCAGCAAGAGCCCTGTATAATTGTGAAACAGAAATTCAAAGCGGTTATGATACAGGCTGGTACATTTCACCCAGGATAAATGCAGATGCCATAACTAGACGTGGGAGCCCAAGAGAATGTACAGGGTTTGAGGTGGCAGAGTTTTTCTGTGTTTTACTGGAAGTGTGGTGTACAGATGCCAGATTATTCAGACCTAGCTTACATGTTCAGTTTTCTCTAACCTGATGTTACTCTGCATAGTCTAATCATGCCAGAAATGCCTATATAATAATTGCACTAGTGAAGTCATTCTGGAGGAGGTGTATTTTCAGCTAGACTGGTGGAACAGCTCCATAGTGGACTGCAGATAAAATGCAGAACAAAGAAAGGGGATGTAAAGTGAAATCTTGGTTGGTTCAATAGACTTTGAAGGGAAGGGGCAAGCTGAGAAGCACTTTCTCCACAATCTTTATAAGCAAGGACTCCCAAAATAGCTTTTTAAATATAATACAGGGGCTGGGAAAAAAAGATAAACTGTTCAAAATGGAAACATACTTCATGAAATATGATTCTTAAGGTGGAAGTAATAGAAAGGTGTGAACTAGGTCTCTCCAACAGAGAACTTTAAACAGCATAGAGAAGAGAGAAATTAATGCTGTCCATTTAGTTTCATAAAACTGGTATTTACTTACCATGAAACTTCAATGTGCAGAATTAACCATACCATTTTCGGTATACGCCACTTTTAAAAGACTCTATACAGCATTTTCCCAAAAGAAATGGTTATTTTAAATCCACAGACTACCCCAGTTCTTTCAGACTTAATAATCCAAAATCCTGTCTTTTACCCTAAGTGTTTTCTGGAGAGGCACTAACTCATGCCCATCCTACAGAGACAACAGCTACACAACTTCATTAAACAGCAGAACCATCTTGGGGATGTTCATGCCTTTTTAAGGCACGTGCGATGTTCTAAAGCCACGTTAGGCTTGCTTGTTTCAGTCTGTGTAAGTGCTGTACCACAAGAGCAGCTGACAATCACAAAGTAGCCTTGAAAGTCGTCCTGACTTGTATGCTGTTCAAAACTAAGTCTTTTGGATTATGTCACCTAGACCCAACCCTTGATTTACATGAATTGATTTAGAAGTACAGCAGACTATATATACAGTATTTCACTAAGATACAGGGGAGCCTGTCAGGCAGCACATTGTCAAGACTCTATCCAAATCTCTATTTAGCTGGCAACAGGAGAATTGGCAAAGTGCAAATAGAAAAATGGGCATTTCTACCCATTCTTTGGCCTTCAGTATTACCCTTGTAGAACAACTGACAGCTGTGTAAAGTCACAGCTGTGTACAGTTTATAAGATCAAAAGGAACCATCCATCCCCTGTGTGTGACACAATATACAATATTCGCACTGAATTCATAGCTTTCACTTAAGCTAGGGGATTTGTTTGTAAGAATTCCAAATGACCTAAAACTCATAAAAGCATCGAATAATCCATCACAGTTGTTGAACTCCTCAATTGTAGTAACAAAAAAAAAAAAAAAAAAAAAAAAAAAAAAAAGATGCCAACTCCTTTTCATCATGCAATGGAATAATAATATTAAAAAATGGGAATTTTCGCACCATTCATATTATGGCTTCATTTCTACATCTACCTTCTTGCTCTTCCTCAGCTACTTCCACTCTAAATGTGTGCTATCACAGACCTTATCAATAATCTAGGTAAGATGCACAAGCAATTCTGAATTCTGTGTTATGGTGTATCCAAACTGCCTTTTCTCTGCCTGCACCAAACAGTATGCTTTTTGTGTAGACGATTGTTAGAAGAAAGGACAGAATTAGACATAATCTACCTCCATTTTATTAAGTGTAATCAATCAAAATCTTGTTTTCACAGTCTCTACTGACTTTAAACTGCAGGTGATAATACTAATGCTTTTTCTTTATTCTGAATAAAAATGTTTACATAACTAGCAAGGGAATTTAATTTTCTGCATATAAATCAAGACTTCAGTGCATCTTTCTCTAGAACACTTCAAAAATAAGGCACCAGCTAATCAGTCCTGAAATTAGAACTCATCAACTACGAACAGAGCACTACAAATATTGGAAACCAAAGGATATTAGTAACTCAGCAACAGTGACTTTTTTTTTAAGTGCTTCTATGTCAAAGCCTAAAGTGAATGTAAGAGTGCAAAATACCATGTATATATAAATACATGTTTGTATGTGTGAGTTGGGAATTAATCAGTCTGGGTCCCTGTCCTGGTTTTGGCAGGGATAGAATTACTTTTCTTCCTAGCAGCTGGTTAGTTCTGTGTCTTGGATTTAGGACGAGAATAATGTTGGTAACACACTGATGTTTAGTTGTTGCCAAGCAGTCATGGACTTTTCAGCTTCTCGTACTGCCCGGCCAATGAGAAGGTGGGGGGCACCCAAGAAGCTGGGAGGGAACAGAGCCAGAACAGCTGACCCCAGCTGGCCACAGGGATATTCCATACCATGCAACATCACATTCAGCATATAACTGGGGGGTGGGCCAGGAGGCAGCATGGCTCAGGAACTAGCTGAGCATCAGCTTTGGGTAGTCAGCCATTGTGCTGTGTATCACTTGTTTCGTATATTTCTATTATTATTATTATTATTATTCTCTTTATTTCTGTCCTACTGAAATGTCTTTATCTCAACCTATGAGTTCTACTTTTTTTTTTTTCCCCCATCCTTTTCAATTTGCTCCCTCATCCCACGGGGTGCGGTGTGAGGGCAGTTAGCAAAGGGCCGTGTGGTTGTTTGAGCTGCTGGCCAGGTTAAACCACGACTCTCCCTTAAGAGTCTCTAATCAGGGACTAAAGAATCCATTCATTATGGAAAAGAAAGACTTTGGAATTAACTGAGTGTTTGTTACGCTTATGACTCATAATGAAATAAACCTTCCTGTGAACTTCTTGTAAGTAACAGAGAGATTATGGAATTGCACTGTATTGGAACTAGGTTTTGTTTTGTGCAGTTTGTTCTAAAAAGAAACATGGAAGAGAATAGAGAGTTCTACCGGTGAACCACATGTCTCTGAACTTTTTTCCACTTCTTGTTTATCTGAAATGTGACTACTACCAAAATGAAACTGCATGGGGTTTTAGAGCATTTGTTCTGATACACTGAATCATTGCTGAAGTGTCTTAACAGCAACTTCCTTTTTAAATTAAATCATAGTTCTAATACACCAAACAGACACCTAACTTTCAGTAGTAGCCAAGAAAACAATTCCACTCCGACAAGGTGCAATCAGGAGGAAATTTTATATAACACTGCAAGTAATAAATAAATTATGCATAGCAAGACTAAATTCAGAATTAGTATACTGTGAAACAAAATACATTAGAATAGTTGAAGAAAGAATTAATTACAGAGTTAGTATATAAACAGTAATGCATCTCAGGCAGAAGCAAACAACAAAACTGAAGGAAGATAATTGTGGGCTGAGTTTGTTCAAGAGAAACAACATTTACAGGTGGGAAAATGCATCTAATTTCAGAGAATGACAATTTAATTAATTGCAGAGAACCAGCACAAGCATTATGCATATTAAATCCCACCAGAAAGTAGGGCATTAGAGATACTGTTTGTATGTATGACTTTAGGTCTGGACAGAAGTGCATTTTACTGAGTGAACAAGCTCCCTTTACATCTTCCTGATACCCTAATTGCAATTCCACAGCCACTCAAGCAAAGGATGCTTTCACAAACAGCAAAATTAGAATAATTTCCTGAAATCTTGAAGTGGCAGAAATTCATAAATATGTAAGCCTGTAACTATGTGGAAATTTCCTAAGAAAGGTTACTTGCAAAACTATGCTAGGGAGGCATTATCCAGTCTTACAGCAAGTAAACAGCACATCTGGTAAACTGAAAGCTGACAGCAGAAATCCTATGTATTAACTACGTAGTTTATATGCCTCCTGGCATCACAAATTCATTGACACCTACTTTAACTGTTGTTGTGAACTCTTAAGCTCTTCAGCACCACACCAAATTCCCTTGCACTTCCAATATGTAACCAAACACAACACGTAACCAATTAACTTACCATTCTGACTAAAAACTCAACCTCAACAACATTAACATTCTCTATCAACACATTTACAGATACGATCTATTATTCTGCATATAGGAGACCATGAAGCAGGAATATTTCTATATGTGATTTGAAACAAAAATAAAGTGTGGGCATCTCTTCTGGTTATACTTAAAAGTGCAAAGGAGATGGCTGTGGAACCAGAGAGTGAATACATTTGGGAAATTTGGTATTAAGAAGGCTTAAGCATGTGGAGGAAACCATGCTTCATATTAACTGACACTTCACTTTTGATTTGCAGCTTCATCCAAATCACACATCGCATCAAGAACAAAGCTGTCAGGTGGATGAGACTTTGCAAGGCATTACAGTACATATATGAAGTTACATTAAGGTGGAAGTCTGCACGTGACTGTTAGCGACACTCTTATGGCTGTTAGTATTATTTAATGAAAGCCAGATGAGAAAAAACAGTTTGGGAGACATCTAGTAACAAGACAGTAGAAGAGCTTGTACATGTCCACCTAAACATTTTCCAGATCATCTCTACTAGTACTTCCCTACTTCATTAGCAAGGGGGTGCGTTCTCTCTCTCTTTGAGCCTCTTCCAGAAAACTACTAGTTGCAATAAATCTTTTTACTGGAAGGATTTACTGCATTTAATTTAATATTGCAAATTTAAAAAACCATCACCTAGAAGTTTACCTATGGTAAAAAAAATTTGCTCTTTGGGTATTTTTGATGAAGAAATATTTATTTTCACCAAGCACAACCTACAGACTGATGTAATACTTCTGAAGTTAGTTACCAGAATTTCCAGGGTGAAGGACTTACCCAAACATGATGTATTTAAATGCAAATCACTAGGGGTCATTAGGCAGAAGTTTAGAGTGAACAATAGTCAAGAGTAAAAAAAACCCCAAACTTTAATTTGCTTTTGCTCTCTCTCAAGAGTCTGAAACAGGTCAACACATCTGAAACTTGGCACATCAGCTTAAAATTGCCTGTAATGGCTTGATCCAACCCACTGACCACCCATAAAGAAAACTATCCCAACTGCTTTCTACCAGCCATAGCTGTTTATTTTCCTTTCTGCTGGCTCAGGTGGCACTTGTCCAACTCTGCACTGAGCGTATTCCACATACTAAACGCAGCACTAATCCTATGCCCCCCATCAGCTCTGCTAGGTAAGAGGTGAGCTGGTCCACTGAAGGCTCAGATGAGTGCCAGGATTCACAGCCAGGAGCATGGATGGGAGAAGAAAACTTCTTTCAACAGTGCATGCTATTGATTCTAGAAATAACATGGATCTTCGTTCTTAAGAACGAAGAAGCTAATACTTGGTAATCTCAGTTTCTGTTAAGGGGGATGGACAGTTAGAAGTACACCAAAGTGACCATCAAAGAATTCAGCTGTCAGATTATCAGACAAAAGTTTTGCAGTTTCATGGTCTACTGGCATACTTTCAAAATAAAACCTCATTAACTCATGGACAAAATGTTATCTCCTGTGCAGTTTACTGGCAAAGATAAGAAAGAACATCCCGGGACAATACGGCTGAGAGTCTCCCAAAACTGTCCGTTTTCTTTCCCTCCCCCTTAACCCAAGACAGAGCAACTCAGTTCCCAAAGCCATCGAAGATATTGGACAAAGTCCACATTGAAGTATACTATTGCTTACCAAAGTTTATAGCATAAACTATATCTGTATTCTGCAGCCAAATCCTGCTTGAAACAGTATTCCAATCTCATCAGGAAATCCTGGCAAGGTTTTCAATTTTGAAGTTGTCCTCTCTGACAGAGTTTTGAGAATTATCTTTAAGCTTTCAGGGGAAAATATTCTGATAGAATAATATGAAAAATAGAAACAGATTAGTTCCCCTTTAAAGTTTGCAATATTTAGTCAGAAGAGCTTTCACAGAAATTGAGTAATAACCTTAACTGTGGCACACTGCAAGAAACTAAAATGAATGTACATTTTAAAAAGTGAACTAATCAGAATTTGTGCGGAGGTCACATTTCTGTTTTTCACATCAAGAGGACAAAGCTATAAGTCAGTCTGAAATGAGCTTTCTGAGTGTATTTTCAGTATAAACTGATTTTTAAGTACAAGTTTGATATGTTCTGGATATGGTAAGCTAATTCAAGGACAACTAAAGGTCTGAGCACAAGTCACAAAAGTTCTACCAAAATCTGTAGAAAGAAAAGCAGTGAATGCTAGAAGAACAGTAAAATGAGTCTTTGTTTCCTTAGCTCCTTGCTTTTCTTTGTTTTGCCTTGACATAATGTGCTCTCACCTGCTATGGCAACTTCATAAAAATAAAACCAAGAAACAACAGCAGATCTTTAGCAGCATAAACAAAATCTGACTATCATGAATCTAGACAACATCATTAACAAAATCCAAGACCAAATATACTTATTGCAGCCATTTTTAACTTTTTTTTGAGCTTGTATTTCTGGGATCTGTTTTTATAGTTAATCTTAGAATATAACTTTGTATCCTCATCACTAACATAAATCAACCATCATGGATGTCTTTAAATACTCTAAAAGGGCTCTTAGTGGATACTAAGTATTTTAGATAAAGAAACAGAGAAATGTAGATCTGGGGGATTTCAAAAGATCACCTAAGTCCACGTCTGCACACAGGCAATATGAAATTTACTGTAGTCCATCCCTATGAGAGGCTTCATAAACCTCTTCTTAAAACTTCTATAATGGAAATTTAACAACTCCCATGGGAAGCATATTTTAGCATATCACTACCCTTATAGTTGGAAAGTTTCTCTCACTTGTCTTTGCTACAAATATAGGTTACTTATCAGGATACTAAGAGAAACTTCCCAATTATAATGATCATGAAGTACCTCCAAGACTACCTAGGGAAGCCACTACAATTTTCAAAGACATTCTGGTGTTTTGATACGCATACAGTTATTGTTTCACATAATCATCTTCTGATTCCCTCAGTTATAAAACTGAAATCAGAATTTCTTTACTGAGATTGAGTTTACCTTTAAATTCTTAAATTGACAGGACACAGATGTAAAGCTGGTGTTAAACAACTATCTTGGATTATGTGGTATATCTTCATATTAGTAGTTAAAAGCCCAGCACAAAAAAAATACCACACCATTTATAAGAAAAGTGGTCTTGCATTTTAAACTCAAGGACGGAGTTCTGTATTCAAGTCCAATAGAAAGTCCTGACTTCGAACATTTCACATAATCTGTCTCTATTTCATCTTTAAAATGACACTAATATTCATATTAAAAGTCTTCTGAAGATACTATATGTAAAATATTTCAAATGCTAACACAAGGAGTGCTGCTTGTTAACAGATTCACCAGATGGCACAGAAACATGGCATATCTCTAACCAAATTTGACAGGAAGCAAAGAACAAAAGAGCAAATAAGATACCATTTCTGCCAAACGGGTATTTTTGGTATTGGCTTTTAACTTTATCTAAATTCACTTCTGTTTGCTGATAGTATCTCAATTCTGTTCATAAACAGTGCATGTCTTATGGTGAATTCACCATAAAAATGGATTCATTTCAGTATCAGATGAAGTACAAAAGCCACAGATGTGATACACACTGCAACTTTGTTAAAGCTACCATAAAGGTAAATTGCTCTATTTCAGGACTTCCTGAAATCAGGGCATTTTGAATCCTGAATATCAATTATTTAGAATGCTAACGAGAACAGTCCGGTTGAGATACAACAAAATTGACATACTGTTTCATGGTTTGTTCAGTCATGCACAGAATGGTTAATGTTCTATTTTCTCATGTTTCTACTTTAAACCAATTCTCATCTAAATTCAGACTATATTTATATTTTTTAAAGAACAAATCTGTCTTTTCAGCATTCTTCTAGCACAAACCATATTTGCATCAAAAAGGCTTGAGGCAGCAAATATCCTGGTTTGTGTATAAAATTATTTTTCTACTAGGATAACAAATTTCTTGCTGCCATGTAATTCTTGTGATATTTTCCCCTTCATAATTTTTAAAAAATAAATTTAAAAAAATGCACAAAGACTACAAATAGAATTCAAATTTCATCTTACAGTCACTATTTCACATTCTACATTATTTCCCCCAATTAAAAAAAAAACTTTTGTTTTACAAATATTATTTTTATACATACAATATTGTTTCAGGCTTGCAGTCATGGAAACAATTATACTGCTTGGCTACTGGAAATACCCTGCCTTTAGCCTTGTTATGCACCTGAGATGTGTGAAACTGCCTCAATTACAAATATATTACA
Source organism: Balearica regulorum gibbericeps (assembly GCF_011004875.1). Classification (NCBI taxonomy): domain Eukaryota; kingdom Metazoa; phylum Chordata; class Aves; order Gruiformes; family Gruidae; genus Balearica; species Balearica regulorum. The sequence goes on from NC_046220.1 coordinate 23,582,895, forward strand.
GAAGACCTAGGGCCTGATCCTGCAATGTTATAAGCATCCTACAACAGCCATTTGCCAGTGATAAGGAAGAACGAGTATTGGAGGTGCAAGATTCTGCTGGATCAGGCCTTAAGTGTAAGTGCATTATACAACACATTATATGGTGACAACTCAAAATAAAATACTGTATTTTTATGTAATGCAGAAGTAACACACACAATTTACATATAGTAATAATTTATTCTGAAATGTTCATTTTAGTCTCTGTTGAGACATCACCCATGTCTCATTAATAAAGAGCAGCCATCTCACCTCAAATACCAGAATATACAACAAGTTACAGCATAGCAAAAAAATTCTACCTACTTTAAGATAAAATCTAATTCTGGTAAAATAATTTTGTTCAAGGTTTTACAGTTACACAGTTTTCTTTTTTTTTTTTTCCAGAGCACAAAGAAAGTGTAAATTATTACACCATAACTATCTATGCACATTATGTGACCACAGAAATGTTAATCGTTACTTCAGAAAATGAACCATCAGTTCCATTCATGCAGAAAAGCAGGCTGGGAAAGCTTGTTCAGCAGAAACCATACTACTGTGAATTTCACAGCCACATGATTAATTATTGGGTTAGATGGACTCACAAATACTAAAACCGAGTATACTTTTTTGCATAAATAATACCAATTCTTCCCTGATGTAGTTTAGTTAGTCTGTAACCTAGAAATGACTGATAAAGCAATTTGACTGTATCACCTCTATCTGCAATGTTCCATGACTTTGATGACAAGCAATATTTAACGGATTATGGGATGGGATGCTAATTAAATACATGTCAAACATACTGTACAAATATACTTGCATTAGCAATTTTATTCCAAACTGTCATTCAGGTATTCCTCCAAAATACTACCAGTGAAGACAAAGTATACTATCAAATATGGCTTCCAGAACAAGGACCCTCTAACAAGAATCAAACCTATTTACAACAAATAAAAACAACAACAACAACAAAAAAATCAATCCCCATTTTTTTTAGTTTCATTTGAAACAAAATTTCTAAATAGCTGCTGTATATAATACATCAGTTTAATTTTTGTTGCACTTAAACAGAAGTTACCAGGTAAGAGCCAGAGTGACGTTTAGGACTCTGAGTTCCACTGGAGTCTGGATTTTCAGACTTGGAGTCACGTTTCTTCGTGCTGTTATTTACCGGTGTTGGTATTTGCGATGGCCGAGCAGAACTATTGTCCACACTACTCTTCCTGCGGCTTGGATTGTAGTTGAAAGGAGTTACCCTTGCTGCAACAGCACCAATGGGGGAGCTATGTTTGCTTGAGCTACTGGAACTGAATGGTGTACGTTCATTTACAGTACTTTCATTATTTTCTGGTGCAGGAACAGGATTATTCTGCAGAAGCTTTGTTTCAGTGCCTTTCTTGTCTGGACTGTCCATCTGAAAGAAAGAGTTCAGACGGTTTTCTAAACCAACGGTACGAACAGGAACACCTCCATTCCCTGGGGTTTGTTTTTCTTGCATCTCTTTAGAATCTTTACCATTCACACCCCCTTTCTCTGAAACTGTGTCAATAACAGGAGGAGTATTTCCAGTTGGGGACCTTCCAGATCGAGGATTGTTAATTGGGCAGTCCTCTATCCTCACCCACACATCCTCTGTCTTAGAGACAGCTGGTGCCATCTGATAGATAAGGGTTTTGGAATCAGAGCCATTAGTGGCACCCGAGGAAGAATGCTGAGGATCATTCATTAGCTGAGGAATTTCATTTTCTTTTATTTTTCTCCAAGTACCTTTTGCTGGTGCTTGGCTTTCTTTACTTTGCTTGTGTCCAGAAAGAGAACTTCCATGTTGCTTTTCATCTTCACTTTTTGCCTTTTCACTGGATTCTGAAGAAGCTGACAGAATTGAGGAGGAACTTCCAGTTCTTCGCCAAGTGCTTACACGAGGAAGTGATGAGGAATGCTTACTATTCTCACGCTTCCATGTTCCTGATCTATTGACTGGCAATCTAGATGGACTCTCAGAATGTGAACGAGCTATATCATGACGTTTTGCTGGTCTCCCATCATATTCTACAGAAGGGCTCAGATTAGGGGGTAATTTTCGCCAACCACTAGTCTGGGCAGTTGAATGTGTGGACAAAGACATATCAGGAAGAGATGGACTTAAAACTGGGGTTTGTAGTTGGGACCTTGTGGGAGAATCCGGCCTGGAAGGAGACAGAGATTCAAATGAAGCTGACTCTTCTAATTTCCGTCTTAGAGTTGGGCTCGGAGTTTCTTTAATAAAAGTTGACTGACGAACGAGAACAGGTCTCTCGGATCTGTCAGATTCACTTCCGCTAGATTTTGTGGATGACATTCTGGATAGGTCAGTCTTTTTGTTTGATCCACCACTGCTGAAAGCTTGGTTTAACCCTTTTGAAGCAGACTCACTTCGTGGAATGCTACTGGTACTCTTAGGTAAGGCAGTTTGCTTTGTAAGGTTTTGCTGGCTCATCTGCCTGCCTGGTGATGTATATGACATTCTACCTGAACTTGAAGATTTCGTTGAAGCTGTGCTAGGAGATGATGTCCTTGGCAACTGAGATAGTTTGTTGGGAGGACTTATACCATTTCTTCCTGGTGAAATAGAGTTTCGGCCAGGAGATTGCAGAGGCCTACTTAATGGCTGCTGTTGAGGTCTAGAAGGAGTGGAGTCTCTAGATCCTGATCTAGAAGGTCCTTTATTTGATCCACTCTGGTTCAGCCCTGATGGTTGCCTAGTTACAGGAGCTGGCTCAGGTTTCACTGATGACTTGACTCCTCTTGGAGAACTAGTCAAACTTTGGCCTTCACTGGGACTCTTGGAGTTCGTGTTTTTGAGTGGGGGACCTTTTTTGGAAACAGGACTAGTACTTGAAGAACTATTTCGAACTCCTGGAATATGGATCATTGTCCTACCACGTGAAATCGAAGGCACACTTGTCTGTTGTGGTTGCTTCAACTGGCTTGAAACTTCTGAATTGGAGCGAGCTTTTCCCGTAATTATACTTTTATACACTTTCTTCCCTCCTTTGATTCCCCTACTTTCAGATTCTACTTTTTTAGACTCCAGGGTACTCTTCTCTCCTGGCTTAAGAATTCTTGGTCCTTTACTACTAGTGAAAGGTTTTTCTTCTTGGTCTGGGGTAAGATGAAATGGTGACCCTAGAGAAATACCAGATTTTAATGAAAGGATAGAATCAGAGTCTGATGAAGCTTGTCTAGACAGCGATGCAGCAGCTGCAGCTTGATGCAAGCTACTAACTATAGAATTTGCACCTTCTTGTATAGCTTTCCAATCAAAGTTCTCTGAATCAGGTGAGAAACCATGTTCTGAATCCGGCCTCTGTATGTCTCTCAAATCCAGTGTTAAATCTTCTGCCAATATACCACCTGTATTTCTGGAATTATTTTTTTCACTTTCACTCTTTATTCTTGAGGGTCTTTTCTTTTTAGGCATAGCAGAACTAATGCATTCCTGCAAAAGATCATCTTCTGAGTCAATACTAAGAGAACTCAGTGAGCTGTTTCTAGAGAAACATACAGGAGTATCTTCAACATGAAATGATTTAGGTGCATAACCAGAAGTCTGTGGTCTGTTTGATTCCATCTGTGACTCAGGAGCCTCAGTATGTTTTGCAGGTTCCCCTTCTTTGTTGTTATTGTTTTCTTGATCAATATCACTGAGGGAACTGAGAGATGAATTGCGAGAAAAACAAACAGGTGTGTTTTCAATAGCAAAATTCTGCATTTTCTCATCTGTAGCTGCTCCTCTGTCTGGAATTTCTTTAGTTGACTGAGAGAAAGTTTTAGGCTGGCTTCTGCCTGTTGGGTGTTTTTGACAAACCTGTGTCCTGTTACTTGGTTGCTGATTTGAAGATTGTTCTGGGTTAGTGCAGTCTTTAGTTTCTGTTTCCTTTGCTTCTTTTCCTTTTCTTAATTCTGCCTTCTCCCTTGAAAGGTCAACATCATCATCATCAAAATCTAAAGAGCTTAGGGAATCATTCCGTGAAAAACAGTAAGGAGTTCCCTCAATAGGTGTGTAATGATGAGGGGAATCAAATGCAAAGTTTCCTCTTACACGCTCTTCATTATTTGGCAATTTGTCATTAAAATCTCTTGAATTATTCTTAAGATTCTGTTTCTTTGCATCCCTGTTCTCTGGATAGCTTCTTTCATTATTAATACTGCTTTTAGGCTCTGTGTTTTTTCTCATACGTGCTCTGTACTCATTATTTTGGGGAACAGGCTTTACTGGTGATGTTGGTTTCTTCTTCTCACCTTCTGGTTGGTTTTTATTACTTAGAGATGAAGATGCTTGCTGAATTTGATCCATTATCTTCTTTACTCTGAAAGGCTTGTGACTTTTTCCTTTTGGCATAGCTGAGTTAATGCACTCTGCCAGAATATCACCCTCTTCTGTTTTGTCATCATCCAGGCTTGAGGGAGTCACAGTTGCACTTTTTGCTCTCTGAGAGTCATCGGTACTTCTACCTTCTGTAGGAATGGTATCTCGCTTTTCAAATTCCCCTGACTCTGCTCCCATACCCACGCTGCCTACATTGGCCAACTCACTCGGGGGTGATTCTATTGTGAGATCACTCAGAGATGTAGCCGTTGAAAAATTTATTGGTGTACCCTCAACACAATATACCCGTGGCATATCATCTCCTGGTGTAAAACTCACATGCTTTTGGGATTGCAGTCTGCTTTGTGAAGGCAAAAGTTTGTAAACAGGCAACTGGCTGGGTTTTCTGGCTACAGGAGGAGGTATTTTTGGAGCAGATGCTTGAGAAGGCTTTTTGGCTTTACGTGAAGACTTTGTTGGCATTGCAGAAATAATACATGCTTCCAGTATTTCAATATCATCATCATCATCAGAATCATCCAGAATGTCTTTTTCTGCTTCAGTAGGCTTCTCCACTTTCTTCTCTTGGTTATCCTTTGTATCATCTGACTGTTCAGGTTCTGCTTCATTTCCTTGTTCATTTTCATGAACTGGAGGCATTATTCTTAACTCTACATCTTTCTGTATAAACGGCTCATCAAGACTCAGAGCACTCAGGCTAGAAGAACAAGAAAACCCATCCGGTGTGCTTTCTGTGGCAAAGTGTAATAGTGTATCAGCATCTGGCAGCACCTGAACTCTTTGAACAGCTGCATTTACAGCTGCCTGTCTAGGACCAGCCTCTCTCTTTTCTGCACTAGGTACTTTACTTTTAGCTACATCTCTTTTTACTTGAACTCCTTGAGCAGGGGGTGGTGTTTTACTTCTGCTTGGAGGCATTGTTTGTCCCGGGCTGTCTGGTAGGTCACTGGGACTTATAATACCACTTACCATGCCACTGCAAGGCTCACTTTGAACTGAACTAGCAATTGAACGACTTTCAAAACTATCCAGGGAACTTACAGAAGTACATCTGCTGAACATGAGTGGTGTTTCCTGCACATAATGTTCTGGTGGGCTTTTAGGAGTCTGTGCACCACTCTTTGAGGGAGATTTGGCACCTGAAGAAAATTCAACAGCTTTATGTCTAGAGGAATCAGAAGGAGACAAACTAGAAGTTTGAAGTCTACTGGATTTTGTTCTGATGTGTTGCGATGTTGATGTGATTTCACTTACTGTACCTTCGGTAGATAAAGCCCCACTGTTTTCCTTTAGTTCTGCTATCTGTAGTGTGTTACTTGCATCTGTTACACGTGTGGATTGATCACGTCCTATTTCATCTTCAGCTGATGACAAAGATGACAAAGAACTACACCTTGAAAAACATATTGGGGTATCTTCCACACAGTAAGTTTGTATAGTTTCCTGATTAATAGAGGGAGTTTTACAGGAGGCAGTCTTTTGTGCATTACCACCTCTGCTTTGTGCAGAATTTGGGTGAAGCTGATTCTGTCTCTTTGAACCAGCTGAGGGTGCTGATGTGTTCCCACTGCTTGAGGAAATATGGTCAGTTTTAGTGCTTTGCACTGAAGAAGTCTTTGAAAAAGTAAAAGATGGCTTCTGAGAAGGAGGAGGAACTTCTGTTGAGTATTTTAAACTATAATCAATAGGCTGATCCACATGATGTTCCTCTTCATTGTACTTTATGCTGTAATTAGTTGGTCTGTCTTCCTCTTCATGTTGTTCCTCCTCAGAATAACGTTCACTATAGTTGGTTGGCTTATCATCATCATAATCATCAACCTGGCACAAGGACTGGTTTACTTTTTGATTAATTCCAAGAGTTGAACCTACTCTGTTCTGATCTGAACCACTGGATCCTCTTGATCTAAAAGAAGAAACACACTCTTGCTGTCCAAAAGGTGACTGATATTTCATGTGTTTATCATCTCCACTTTCAGTGTACACGGGGTAGGTTGCATTTTGACTCCTTGACTGCCTTTGTTCATTTTGTTTCATTTCATCATCTACTATATGCTTAGGCCTTGCCCATCTTTCATTCTGAGAAGGACTTTGCCTTCCAGAATTTAACTGTTCATCTGAGTATTTAAGACTATAATTAATAGGAGTGTCTATCTCTCCATCATTGTCATCCATATGATTTGCACTATGAATCTTATGTGCCAAGTCAGCTGGATATTGACCATAACTACAAAATTTACTTTCATCATCTTCAGAGTAAGACTCAATGGAAGGTTTCATTTGGCCTCTTTTACCATAGCCATCACTGCTGCTGACGCTATTTAAACTATCATTTGAAGATCTCTTGTATTCCATTTTTGTATAAGGCACAGGACATGTCCTGTTTGAATTCTCAGATTTAGGAAAGTAGGTATTTGAATGAGTATGGGCAGTGGCTGATCTCCTTGGGGCATTTCTGTCTTCTGTCAAACAGTGCATTTCAGAAGAGGAAACAGAACTTCTGTCTTCTTGTGGAATATGCATGCTTGTTACTTCATCCATAACTTTGGCGATCTGAGCTGCAGCAGTAGAAATCTGCATTCCTATTCTCTTAGAGGAGTTGCCAGTATTCTCTGCAGCTGGATGATAGGTATTTAAACCTACTGTTCGATCCCTGTCAAGACTTCTGTCTTTCTCAGATCGAGAATTTTCTAGGGTTCCTCTACTGGAAGAGGAAGAGCCAGGCAATACTGTAGTATTTACATACGGTGAAAGTACAGTCATATTACCAGCATTAAAACTCTCTGATCTGCATACACCATCATCATGCCGACTGGAGTCCAAGACATACTCACTGTACATATTTTGCTTATGTCTCTGCTTATTACGGTGAGATGCCTTCGGACTTAAATTATCAATGTTGTCAAAAGTCTCTGATAAATGCTGAGCATCTAATTCTGCTTCCAGTGCCTTTTGTTTTCTGACATGAAGAGATGGTAAGCTTGATCCTGGAGACATAATGTTGGCATCCTTATATTTTGCTGGCCTGTTTGCCATGAGGTTTCTTAGAGCTGCAGCACTACCCATGGCTATCATTTTGTGTTTTGAGTGAATGAGATTTTTCAGCATGCTGACTGCTCCCATGTCCCACAGCGCCTCCTGATCCTTCGCATTTCGTGCGGAAAGATTCCACAGGGTCCCACATGCATTACTGACTATTGTCAAACTGTGTGACTTCAAGTGTTGTAACAAGGTTTGCAAGCAGCTGTTCTCTCGCAAGATTTGCCTGGTGTTGAGTAATTGAAAACAAACATCAGTAAGTGGCATTTCAAAAGGATATGGGACAATGCAAAACAAAAAACTACTATGCTAGAGGCAAGTTTTGCCCTTAGAAAGTATAATTGTGAATTATCCAGTGCAAATTTATCTCATGTTTCATCTAGCCTTCATCTGAATGTTAATCAAACCCTATTACAAATACGGATAGTTAGCTTTTAGTACAATTCATCATTAACAATCAGCAGGTGTTAATCTGTCTGCATATTCCTGTTATGTAAATGAAACACCTGCCTTATCAAATCCATTAAAAAATTAACTGTATTTAATTACTATACTTAATACATGCATTCATAGTAATACTCAGTCATAGAAACCGTCTACTAAATATATATGTGGAACTGCTAAAGATTTTTTCTGAAAAACTATACCCACCTATGGTCCTCATTTGTAGCAATTAAGCTCGAAACATTTCTTAATATTCCTCCTCCACTTTCTATGATGGCTAAAGTGTTTGTTTGGCTCCGGTAAGTCAGTGTGCCAACTAGAAATGCAAGAGCACCATCAACAGCACATATATCAGCTTTGTTCTCAGTACAGTGTGCTGACAAATTCCATAAGGCACTCAGAACACTTTTTAGCGTGGATTCCTAGGAAAGTAACAAAATGAGAGGATTAGAGGTTTTCAACTGCTGATCACAAGCTCTCAGAAATACATACATTAGTTTCAAGGAGTTATATATATATTCCAATTTCTGCTTTCTGGGCTAGTAAGCTAGGTGCAGGCAGCAGTGCACACGTAAATACTTTTGTTTGCATCTTGCCTTCCTTCAGCTATGGATTTGGTATTGCTTGCTCCAAAGTTTTCAGAAATATGTGCCACAATACTTGTTAGCTACCATAATGGTAAAAATGGCTCGAAGACTAACTGGGAGGGGAATCTGGGACCTGGATACCAAAAATATATCTAGAAAATTACAGTAAGTGGTAGTTATCTATTCATGAACTCGAAAGAAGTTTTACTAAATTGCAAAATTATAAAAAAGGCTATTGCAACAGCACAGCTCATAAAACTGAAGAGCAAAAGCTGTCAACCCTCATAAATAAAATTACAGAAATACTAGTAGTTTTGAGATGTCATTGCTACATTGTGGTCTGCTGCCATGTTAACGCAAAGCAGCTCCCTTCTTCAAAGCAAGTTACCCAGAACACCCCAAATATTTGACCAGCTGATTTTATCAAAAAGAAAAACAATATTAGTGTTTTGTGTAAAGTAAATGCAATCTCTCAAACACTTATCTCAATCATATATGCAGGATACCTTCTTAACTTCTAAAGCACATTCCATCAACGCTTTCACACTTCCAACTTCTCTTAGAGTCTTTTTACTGTTTACATCTGCCCGCCAGGACAAGTTCCTCAACACACTTGCAATGACCTGCAAAATGTGAAAGAAAAATAATGTACTCAATACAGCTACTTCTTTAGGAGGCTATCAGACTTTCCTCCTGGATTTCTGGAATACAATGGATTAATTAACAGTGGTCATGTTCAGCTACTGCACTACCCCTGAATTAAAATCTGCTTTTTGTTGTGTTGCCTACTAGACTGTTCTAAGATTTCAGTATGACGTTTGATCAAAGGTACTGGCTTCTGTGTGTGGGTATCTAAATCAAAAATTTGAAATCAGGTTCCCTACTTTACACACTGTTTGAAAAACTGGTCCAAAAATTCAGATTTGTGCTCTACTCTGATGTCTGCACTAAACTTACATCATCTCAGGAGAGATTTAGATCACCCTTTTCTTCCCGTAAAATAGAACAATAACACTTGTCTGTCTCTCAGATGGCATGATTACTTTGATTTATGCTTATAAAGCCCTTGGAAGTCTTTTTGAAATACATCGTCCCATTTACAATCAGAATAGCTATGTATAGAAGATGAGCAGCCATTCAGCCTATGTCCTCAGCAGAAGTCAGTACAGTGGATAGTCATTACATATTAAACTCCATCCATTTACAGACTGCCGTAACCATGTGTATCCCTCATGAAACAGATTTGATAGAAAACTTTTGCCTATGGATGTTCTCATTGTCACAGAAGTGCCTAAGCTTGTTAGATTATGTGAGGAATGCTCCCCTGCTCACACCCACAAGGGAGCCCAGGGAGGCAGCAGCAGACGGAGGAGCCAGCAATACCCTGCCCTGGCTGCTCTCAGGCCTATCACAGGAGCCACCGGCCCGTCAGAGACCCATCTCAAGGTGCCCAGAGGGGCCCAAAGGCAGGTGGGGGCTCAGAGGAGAGGACACCCTGTCCAGGCTCTCCCAGGAGACCTGCAGCCCCTTGGCCAGGCTGACACCCATTCAGGGAAGTCAGTGGGAGCAGCTCTCTGCACCTTTTGGGCTGAGGCAGGTCAGTCCAGAAGTCCTGGGCTAGGTACGTGGGACACTTTGTGGGATCCAGGGGAACAGCATTCTGGGGTTGTAGATGACATGTTATGGGATAGGAGGACCCAAAGGTTCCAAAGGCAGGAGAAAGGATGCATCTAGGTGGTTCAGGGAGGTACAAGCATGGGAAAATAGAGGAATAAGGGGACAGAAAAGCACAGCTGCATGGCAGATTAAGCTCATCTGGCCATGCCCTTCACCTGATGAGCACAGTCTGTCCCATATTCTTATTAAATCCCATTTCTAACTTATCCTGACTGAGAGACTTCCTGCTCTGTGCACGCGCATGTGTATGGGGGTTTACATGGCAGTGGCTAGAGACCCACCATGGCTCAGAGGACCCATGTGTCCATGACTTCCTTGTCAACAACACTAAATATACTTAATATCTGCCCTAATACCAAATGAGAGAGCTTGCCCAATAACCTCTACTGTAATTCTAATTATTTTCTCAACTGTAACTAGTTAGCTTCTCCTCTAGGGGAGAAAATTATTTGTGAAGAGTGTTTTAAGAGACAAAGTAAATTTTATGTAAAATTGTTCTCTTATCTGATGATTCACTCAAAGTGCAAGGAAAGCAGGTTTTTCCTTTCCAAAAGCTGTTCCAGTTTGTTTACAGTAGATATTCATTAGAATGGATTATAATTTAGTATTTAATAATTGTAAACAAGTTCCATACCAATGAAGAATATTTCTGTGCTCTCAACTCTCAGGATCACTCTAAGCACTTCCTAAAGACTTTATTTTCAGGTCATTTTCTTTACACAGCGGGAGCCCTTGGAAAAGACATGCAGGTGTCACACCAAACACTTTGTTCATACTTAGAAAGCTTCTTTGGGAGCTGCTAGTGTTAAGAGTAGTTATGTATGTACTAAGAGAATAACCTTGTCAAGTCAAATGCAGATTCTCTTTTGAAATACAGTTTCCTCTGCTATTATTCCCCTATTATTTAAGTGCTGCAACTGAAGGAGGAACCACAAAACTGTATTAACCCTCTGGGTAATCCCACTCCATTGGCATCATCACTAGTAAACTAAACTAGAGAATCTAAGGTTGATCAAGCTTATCCTTAAAACTGGACTTCCACTAAGAGATCAGGGTCATAAAAGTGAGTTTGATAGCCTGTGTGTTATATGTCCTTTAGTAAAAAAACAGAATATGATCCACAGTTAAGTATTTTTACAAGAAGAAAGTTGTACTTCATAATTTGTGGAATGAGTACAGGTACAAACTTTGCATCAAAATTAAAGCAGACAAGACAAAATAAGAACATTTACAAAAAAACCAAAAACCTAACTAACCGGACTAGGATGAATGAAACATATTTCAAAGACAGAGCATAATTAAAAAAAGACATGTCTGTCTGTGGACAGCACACTAGAAACTTCACAAAGATGACAGAATTCACGTATAAAAGTAACTGGTGGCGAGGCCAAATGAGTAGAAGGAAGGTAAATATTAGGAAAGGTTAGCAGAAATACAATATTTTAATACAATGCAATGAAATTCATGGGATGCAAAGTCATAGAAATGTTCAAGCAAAAGAAATATTTAATCTCAAATAGACATTACCTGCTGTAAGTCTTCACTTTCAGATTTCAGTTGGGCTACAAGAGCTCTCATGCAGCCCTTCATGGAACATAATGTAGCCTGTTAAGAATCAGAAGAAAAAAGAAAATGAATGGTTTTAAATGACAGGTCAAGTGGCTTGCTTCTGCACAATGTTGTGATATTTTAAGCAAATCATATCTGAAGTTTAATAAAAGGTTAGTAAAATAAGTTGTCAACAATAAATATCTGGTTTACAACTACTGAAAAGTTAAACATAACTATCAGTTTCTATTCTGGACAATACATAAGTGGTAAAATTGTGCTAAATTTTGTATTTTTTACAACAGGTCCAGGACTTGATTTGCAACATTGCTACTTTAGAAGCCTTCTTTACTATGCCCCAGATAAATATCACCTGTAAGCTGGCAATGTGTTGTTACCTGCTGTCTATTAGGTCTCACAATCATATTTTTTTCTTTCAAATAAACTTAGTATGAAAAATAATATGAATATTCAAAACAGACACAAATATAACAACATTTCTGACATCTGAAGAGCAACTTCTTAAGAATACAATAGCAATTGAAAAACTGTAAGGCTTATATTGGAAACTATTTGTGATGAAGTGCAATTAAAAATTATTCAAAATCAAAGTACATATTAAAACTGTACTACTCATCAGCTGGACTGCATGTACATTTACATCGCTGAGTAGTTTAGTTCATGCTATAAACCCAGTATCTGCAGCCCTGTAGCGGTTACTGATCGGATGATGTAAAGAGCCAATACTTTGTGAAGCAATTCATTTGCAGCACAGATTTATGCCTTAGTCTTGTCTAAAAATTGGAACAAAAAGCAAGTTATATGAAGCGTGTTATTTCATTCACTCCTGAAATGTCTTCCTCTAGAGTAGAAAGATAGAAGTCTTCTCAGTATGAAGTTATTTTAAGATCCACAGCTTGGTAAACTCTGGGGCAAGAAATTATCAAAGCTTTCTATCTTTTGAAAGCAAGATTCTTGTCAGAAATCAGGGAACCTATTTTCTCTTATCATTTTGATGCAGTGACATTATGAGCTAGATATGTTCCAAGTATTTAAAAGCAAGCTCTAGCCTGAAGAGGTTTGCAAAATCTCATCAGACAGTAATACTACTGTTAAATAACTGAAAACTTTACAAAATTTGACTCAATTAGCAGTTTTCGTTCAACATTCTCAGAAACATCAGTTTGTGGTGCTCTCTGTCAGGAACAGGATGGAATGACCGAGGTATTTTGAACTTCTCTCTTGTGCTCAAACTCAATATTCTATCCTGGAGATTTTTAACACCTGTCTTGAAAACTACAAACATAGCTATGAATTGAAATTACTGTATATTTTAAATTATGCTCTCACCTTGTTTGCCACATCTCCAAAAGTCAAGTTTGTCAGAGCCATTCCAGCATACCTCCTTAAGGTAACACTATAGTGATCATTTGTAAGCCCATACATTTCACAATCCACTTGCAACAGTTCAGCAATGGCCTGCAAACCTCCTTTAAAAACAAACAAACAAGAAAAATAAATAGTATCTGTAGTCTAATATCACAAGTATAGTACATATATAGTAAGGAGCAAATTGCATTTATATGTACAGGACAAATCTCAAACATCTGAAAATCAGAAGGCTCAGAAAGGTAAATAAATTGTTAAATACTGACTCTGGATCTTGAATCCTGCACTGAGTAGAAGCTGAAAGGTACAACTGCATGACACTGAGATTTCAGGGGAAAATGGGAACAGGAAATGAGAAAGTAAGAAGCACACTCATCTTGTAATTCCACCCAGTCAAAATCATGTTTGACCAATGAACTCACAATAGTTACATAGAAAGCCATTTAGCCGATCTGAAAATTACTGATTTAATTATTATCACTGAATATTATTTTCTGAGAAAAATACATAGAATATTTTCATTGATAATGAAAAGTGGCAAAATAAGGAAAACTGCATACACAGAATTTACTGAGCATGGACTAAAAAAATCAGGCTGTTAAACAGGAACCAACTCATGACAAAAACAAAAACAAAAAACAAACTAACAAAAAAAGTCCATGCCAGAAAGTAGTTTCCATTTTAAGTCCAATACTTCTAAAATTGCAAATATTTCCATAATAATTTTTCAAAAATTCACAATTAATGCCAGGAAAAAAAAAAAAAAAGAGTAACTGACAGTAATTTATCCACTCGGAAATGGTCTGGTTAATTTAAACTGCATTCATCACTTAGAGGGTAACACCTGACACAAATGAAATGATGATCTGTTTAAACTAGTAGTGAAAAAAGCCATATATGCAGTGAGGTACACAAGGAGTATCAGTGCTTCCAGCAAACTTCTCAAAGGAAGTCAGAAAAATACATTGTGTCTTACCAAGCTCATTCATTGCATGCCTGTGTTCTTCATCAAATGAAAGTTTCATCAAAACACACACTGCAGGGCAGATTTGGTGATCCACTGGAGCAGGCACTGATGCAGAAATAGGTAACAATTAGTAATTCCTAGGTGATTTTGTCTAGATCATAGGTTTTCCAAAACAAATCTAATCTTAAGATAAATCTATTGCAGTTTCGTTCAGGGTTTGTATCTTCCCAGTAATCCAAGAACAGACAATTAGTTAAGAATATTACTAACACATGTGGTACTAGAAATATATTTGAGGCTAAAAAGAGAAAATTAGGGAGAATCCTGAATGTATGTATTAAGAAAGAAATATTACTTCCAGTACAAAAAAATTATCTTACTACTTTTAAAAATCAAAAATCATAGTGAAAAAGTTAAATATTCTGGTGGCATTAAATAACATGCCACCCAATCTGAAGCTGTTTCTTTGGGTGTTATCTCCTTATGAAAGGTTAATTAAACCCTTTATTTCATAGCCAAGATGTTTTTAAGCTCATAATTTTGTGAGCTAGATTCTGGCTAATGCACAAATAGTATTGGTACATCATCTTCAGAGCCCCACTCCTGCTAAATGGCTCTTGCAGTAAAGCCCAACACCCATGATGCACCCCACTGATTTCAGTAGTACTTCTGTACAGACACCTACAGTCTGTATTTACAAAATACTCTCAATTCTGAAAAGCAGCTAAGCAATCCAGAAGGTCAAATCTTTTTTTTTCTGTTTCCTGAGGAAACTCCTATTCACTTACATTGTCACTTCTCTTGTATTTTAATACTGAACTACTTCTTAAATATAGTATCATAAATAACAGTTCATATTGAATAGATTGAGATTATTTAATGTGTGCTCTCTGTCCCTCTCCTAAATGAAATACACTGTTTCCTGAATACATCCACATGAAAAGCAATTTGGGATTATTTATTTAGATATGCTTCATTATCCATTAAAACATAAACCAGAATTAATACACATTCAATATTAATTTACAAAATTGGTACCAATCTTTCTACTCATAAATATAAAATACTAGAATTATTATCTGGAAAGCAGACCAAGGTCTATGATTTAAATAATAAGTTTACAAATAGGCTATCATATCTGTTTTTTCCTAACATTACCTCAACTTTAAAAAAAAAAAAAAAATATACACACACATACACACACAAGAAAACTCAGATACATTCCACAAGAAGTCAGATTAAAGTAGTACTTTCTGTAAATTCACTGTTTTCAATATATCCTGGAAACATTTTTATACGGCTTGCAGAACCTACTTGGATTTTTGTCTTGGTCCATGCCTTGTTCATGCGCTTCCTGCCATTCCCAACACGTTTCACAGTAAGCACGGATCTGCTCCAAGAGATGGAGCACACGGATTTCCCGTCTGCCTCGCTTATCATCAGGCTGGGAGTGAATGATGTTATGCAGTGCTGCGCTGGCTCTGGCACGGGCCTCTTTACTACCACGAGAGTTTCCTAACAAGACAGAGTCTTTATCGTTGCCATGTAAAAGCTGGATGAGGAGAGGAAGACATCCAGATTGACGCATGGCTATGCAGCTGTCTTGGGAGCTAGACATAGCTAGCAATGTTCTTGACATGTCATCTTTATCATGAGTACCAAGCATTGATAATAATGAATACACCATTTCCACCTGCAGGTCAAATGATTTTAAAAATACAATTACATTTAAAAAATACACATTCATTTAAAATTAAATTTCAATGGTACACACGAGCAAAAAAGTGTTTAATGGTGCAAAAAATCATGCTATTTAGAAATTAGTAAGTACTATTACCACTTCAGTATTCATAATCTTAATAAATTTCATTTAGCAGTTAAACAGCTAGAAGAAGTGGGTGGTAGCTGTATGTAACTGTATTAATCTACAAGACCAGTGGCAAAGACTTCTAAATTTCCATTGTACAAAAAGATTAAATAAGCATACTAATCAACGTGTTTCAGTTTGAGAAATCTAAAATACATTTAAAATTAATTCTATGTCCAAAAAATATGCTCTATATGAATCACACTTTCATGTAAAGATGCTCTTCAGTGAAAAACTGAAGTTATATGGCATTAAATACAATTATTCTAGACAAAGGACAAGAATGATTATAAGAATTTTTAATTTACATTGTGTTAAAAAAAATCTGACATGCATATATTTTATAGTTTTCCTTTAAAACTATTTCAAATTAATCTTTTTGTTATGATGACTGATTTGCATGTGGTCAAGATTATTCACAGCAAACACAAAACTGAAGAGTTAAATTAACACTTTTTCAAGTTTACAGGTATAAAACCAGTAAAGCAAACAAATGCTCATTTAATATATATAACATACCGAGCATTTGTCAAATTAAATCAAGCCATGAAAACCCAGCATTACACATTTAACTTGGGAGTAACCAAATTTCTCATTAAAAAATAGCAATTTTTGAGGGAATTCATTGGCTGTCGTGTCATGTAGTGGTCAATACACTATTTTGTCTTTCCCATTCTGTTTTCTTCAATAATAGCTTTATATCAAGAAATACATTTTGTTCTTCTGGTAAACTTTTAGTAGAATATCAGGATGTAGAAGATGATTTCAGATATTATCTAGAAATGCCAAACTCCAAACACCTAAAGCCAAGATAAACAGGAACATTCAAAGCATAAAGAATCTATCAAAGGGAATTGTGAAGTAGCAGCATGTGTGTTTCTTTAGAATATACCAATTAAGGAAGAAATGTGACTTTGTAATGTTATACAAAGTTTTCTACTAATAACCAGATATTTGCAGTGGTTACTGGACCAATGAATAATTTTACTTGGTTTCTTCAGAGACAATTCTAATGTGCCTGAAGATGAGTACAAATACCAAGTTACAAAAAAATTGGGTAGCACTGGGTAGACTAAGCAGAAAGTTCATTAATGTGTACTTCTCTAAATATTATACATTGCTGAAGCAATGGGAATCTTAGAATCTGTGAAACTGTATGATCACATGCAAAATCCACTGAAATAGTCTTGGAACCATTTTTATGAGAGCCTAGCAACCCAGTTTGGAGATCCTGTCTTCTTGGTCTGGGAAAAATCAAATACAGTATTAAAAAACAAAGCACCTGGGTTCTTAAAGGAGAGTGAATTTAATCTGGTTTATGCATGCCTCTTGACAGATATTTCAAGTGGCAGCTTTAATCCAGTGTTATTTAGATTTGGAAAGTGAAGTTTTTGTCAGAGAATAAAGCCTAAGAAATTCACCAAAACCTGGCCTTCAGGTTGTGACAAATATAGTATAGGAAAAACTAACTAACTAAATAATAAAAAAAATTGTCTGTCTGTCTCTGTATGCACATATTGCCCACAGACACATCTCTTTCTGCATCTGTAAATGCATTGCTCTATTTACAATCTCTACCATTTTCTCTTCTTCTCACGCATTAATGTTAAGCTTTTCCTACCCCACAGCACACCCAGCTCAACCTATTTCTTTGCCTGTATCCTTCCACATCACTCCCTTTCCCTGCCTTGAGGGCTCTTCCGTTGTCTGCAGCTTTTGGGGATTCTACAATTTGGAATGAAAGCTCACAGACAGACTAGCTGATGCCACCCCCATTTGGTACATGCATACAGTGCAGGACCGAAATTACAACATTATAACGTTGTTTTAAGGCCCAAAGTAATTAGTAGTATATCAAGCTAATAGACCTTCCTTCCCAGAAGACTGCACTCAGCACACCACCCGTAGTATCTGTACTGCTGCTGATTCCAGACGCAGCATAATAAACTCTAGTGGTTCATTAACTCAGTTTTGTATTACAGATTTGCCCTGTTCTTCCCCTCTCTTTTCATAGTCCACATATAGTTTGAGTGCAATAATTTGGGAACAGACATTTATCACTGTGAAGGGCTTCCATTTTTTTTTTTTTTTGTCCATTTAACTTCTTAGCAATTACATCTTTTTTGTGGATTTAGGCTCTGGAAAAGTATTTGAAGATCTGCTCTTACAAGGGTTAGTTTTCAGCATGAATTATAAATCAACATCACAAGCTTTTTAAACATTCAAGTAATTTCTAGCAATCATTTTTCCCTTACTGTAACAACTCTTAACTGATCATCAACAAGTAACAAAAAGGACTTATGTGCGTTTCTTTTAAAAGTTGAAAAAATATTCTAAAATCTTAACTGCATAAAATTACTATGTGTGGACAGACCGTTCAGCTAATATTAGTACTATTGGTAGAAACAATGAGGTTATTGTATTAGTAAAAATGTAGCATTAGCGACCTGTGGTTTGTAATCTTCGGTTACCTTGGTACCCAGATGACTTGTCAGTCTGCGAGGAACAGAATAGTTATTACTAGAGCTCATAACACTGGCTGTCTCGTGGTCCATTCGAGCAGTAGAACCCTACAAATTTAAACAACAATTCAGTATAAAACAAAGTCTGAGTGAAAAAACAAACTATTGCCTAATCAGTTTCAGCTCTGGATCGTGAAATTGTACCGATAGTAATGAACTGCAAACTCACTTTTGTTAAGTTAGGTCCTCTCTGCCCTGACACAGCTTAGAGGTCACTGTTATACTCAGTTTTATTAAGCACTTCTCCTGAAATTAAGTCAGGAGTTGTATTTTCAATGGAATTATTGTTATGAAATGCAGGAGTAAGTCTGTACTTCTTCAGAACACAACCAGGTATGCAAGAACTGACAAGTAAAAAGAGATTCACCTGGATAAGGAGTAACCCTACTTGAATTTGTCTATATCAAAAGCAAATTATGAGTGGATGAATCTACTTATTTTTTTTAATGAAAAGCTAATAAAGTAATGCTTGACAGTATTTGCTCTAGTTTTCCTAGAAATTATTGTAAACAGCATGCTCCTACCTGTAGTAGCAAGACCCAGTTATTAGCATCTTTGTCCTCTTTTAATTCATTTTGTGTATTTACATTTTTCCTTTTTCTACCACATTTTATCTGCTTTTTTTTTTTAACCTTTGTTGTTGCTTTCTTTTTCTCTGCTTCCTATCTGTGAAGTTTCCCTTATTATGTCCCTCCCTTCCCGTTCACTTTGGGGAACTTAAAAATACATTTGAAGAGTGAACGCTTTTAGGAGCAGAACAGTTTTAATGAGGTAGTCACCAGTCTTTTGTTGATCCTCTACAAAAGGTAAAATCCGTTCATGAAATTATTAATTTGCAAAATAACATTTTCAAGCTATCTGGATCAAAGAGTATCAATTTTTTTTCAATAAAAATATATAACGCACTGAAGAAAACTGTATGAAAGACACTTTGAAATAATTTCTATGTTTTTTCTAGGTGCACCATAAAGAAAGAAGAATATTCCTCTCTGAGCATTTGCTGTTCATACAGTTCAACATCTTAAATTTGAAGTTGAAAGTGACTATTAGTAGAAGGCAGGAATAGCTAACTTCATGTAGTGTTTGTCTAGACAGAAAAAAATTTCTAGTTATACTGTATTACTTAAATACTCATTTCATTCTCCAAGTTCAATCCAGAACATGTATGCATGTCAGAATGGATGCATACATGCCAGAACTCTCCATTATTAAGTTCAGTGTGATCATTTTATCCAAGAAGATAAACAAGACGTAAGTTTGGAGCACTACCTATTAAAATTCACAATGGTGTATACGGAAATACCATGATTTTCCTATCGTTTTCACAAAACTAATTCAACTTTGATTCAGATAACTATTTCCTTCACACGGCCTTGCTCCTTTGAGGATGTCCAAATGAAGTGTAACTATGTTTCTTATTGGCTCCTAAAGACAAATGTGAAATAACTAGTTCCCATTCAGCTGAGAAAATGGGAAATGACAAGGAAACATTACCCTTCTTGTGTAGAACCATCTCTTTCAAAATCTTCTATCTACTTCGTCTTGTTTCCTCTTTTATATTTTACTGTCTTTCACCCATTGTTTTACTATGCTTGCTATTTACTCTGCCAATTAGGTAATTTTCCCTATTTTGTGGCACATTTTCTTCACAAAAAAGACAATCTCATTGAATATCTTTATAAAACTCACAAAACAAAGGTATGAAAAAATTTCTACTTCAGCAGCAGGATAGTGAGCATAATGAAAAAGAGAAGACAGGTGAAAGATGGTGCACAAAAGTACACAACTGAATCCTGAAAAATCCTGGATTCAGTTCACAGTGTTTCAATTAATATTGATTATGACTACAAAACCAATTAGAACCAAGTGATTTGGTTAAAATCTTTTTTGCACTCAATTGAACAGTGATTGCTCAAAGTATATTGAGTTTATCAGAAATAAATGTTATGCCCAACCCATTAAACCTCCTCTGTCTGGACTTGCAGTGAAAGTAAATAATCCCCAGACGTCTCTCTTAACACAGATTCAGCGCCCTGGATCTATCCACCCCAGGAGGAAGGAATATGTATGTTTTATATATTTTTATGAGGCAAAGTTCAAAATTGCACAAATCTTCCAACATAAAACCTCAAATGAAGTTTGAATGAATCCCAAACTTCCGTAAGTCTGCCAAGACATGACAATCCCTTCTTCCTTCCTTCCTGCCCTGTAAAATATCTGTTGCCCAGAGTAACTCCTGATCCATACACTGAAGATAGATGATGTAGGCACAATGCATCATTTATTTAAATACATTATGATTTCAGCCCCAAAGCAGCACTGAACTATCTTCTTCCCAAACAATAAAGCTGTCATAAGAATCAGAGTCAGAGCCTCAAGCAGATATGGCTGACAGAACTTCATTCCAAATGGTGATCAAACATATTTCAAAAGCAAAATTATGGGCTTTGCTTAATGTTTAATCAAGTGAAATATTCTAGCCAAACCATAGTTCTTTCTGATAAATCTTCCTGTACAAGACACTTTCAGAGGGATTTAAATAATTTTACTTCCCTGGCGTAGCAAAAATATTTTGCATATGAATTCAGCTATTACATTTGTAATGTGAAGTTTTAAGAGCCCAAATTACTAGTGGGAATGTCTCAGCTAGAGTTGGAAATCATGAAGGGAATGATTGTTAGCACATGGTAAACAAATCAAAGTATTTTTAGCCAAAGAGAGAAGTCATAAATTTTGATAAATATTTGTTTTAAAAGACAAGTAAAAAAATTAATGTACTCCTCAAAATATTCCACTAATGTATTTCACTAATAAAAGGAACAGCAATGAAAGATTATTTAGAAGCATTTAAATAACCCTTCAGCCCACTTCCAGATTACCTCATTGATATTATTGTTTCAACGCTTTATCTATAACAGTATTAAAGAAACATTAATGATAAACCTGCCATTTGGTTCTCCTCTTTTTTAAAAATGACTGGTATTTCAGTGATAATTTCTAAAGTGAAAATTTGAACAATTTACCATAATTAAATCATACAGCTAATATTACAGTTCATCTACAATAAAATAAATTTTCTGTAGTTATTCTTGTTATGTCCTTCATAGCATTATGCTCATTAATCATTGATACAAAAGAAAAATGCTCCCTGCATTATTGATTATTTATACTTCATCTTATTAAAACATTTCCTTCCAATAAATACAACACATTTCTCACAAATAGATGGAAAGACGAAAAACATGTATCTTTTTAAAATGAGCAGGCACACAAACACTGTATAAGGTATACACCAATATATAAGCACTGTACATTTCGGGTATTTAATTATACTAGCAACAAACAAAATAACCAAATTACCTGACCAGTACTGCTAGTTGCCATGCTGATTTCTGCTGCTCCCTGACCTTCATTCTGCCTCTCTGTATCATGGGAAGCTGTATCATGCTTGCTTTGAGGTGCTCTCTGTTAATGTAAGAGTTTATGAAATTACATACAGAAATCAAGTACACTATACCACTCAATGCTCTCTAGACTGAGAACACATCAATGCTGCATCCTCACAAAGCCGTTGAATAGTACTTTGTATTTCATAACCCTTAGCCTCAATAATTAGCAGCTGAGACTGAGCGTCTTCGAAAAACTGCAAGATGAAAGTGAAGCATGTCCTCTGAGGATTATAGCCTTGCAAGACAAAGGATTTGCTGAGACACACAAACACCGTTTTCCACCAGCTGTGCTCACATCGCTATCAGAAATGTAACAGAAATGGAGCAAAAAACTGTCTTCTCTGCACTGTCATGTGATCCATGCATTTACTGGAGACTACGGCTAGCATAGTTCAATTACACTTCAAATAGTTCAATTAAACGTTGCATTCAAAGATGAGTAATTTCTGTGTGAACAGAAGGATATTTGTATTGTAAGAATCCTTCTAAATTTTAAGGACAAACAGTGCAGGAATAACCTTGATGCAAAGGTTATTATATTTGCACTTCAATGCAAACAAAATTTATATATCCTGATACTGATCCACCTAACCATATTTTATGAAAATAAATTCAACTGATCTAGCAAGCTGGTACAGACATCTTTCAGTTCTTCCAGAAGACCAGATTTTTCTATACAACTACATAAAATTAAATTGGTGTCCATGTCACTGACAGGGATCATGAGATCAACATGAAAATCAGGCCTTTAAATACAGTTTCTTAATAAAGCAAATTGAATGAATGAGTAGTTATGAAGCGTGTGAAGTATCCAACATTATGTATGAATGTGTATAAAATCTTTCAGATTTGCAGAAAGACATAAATAATCCTGTCCTTGGAATTGGCTTCAGATCTGGAGTTGAAAAGGTATCGTCTTATCTCTGAAGCACGTTTATTATCATAGTGTTAGTTTTGATGCCAAATCTCCTTTTTCAGATTCAGAGGCTACTACCTTAACAGACAACACTCTTTTATCCCTCTCAATTAATTTGTTTAACTACACTTGGAATATTAAATTCAGTTTCTGTGCGGCTCTGCAACGTTCCTGAGCAGTACAACCTATGATAGCACAGTCTGCCTCATCTTGCTTTATGGAAATTTCTCTCTAACATTTAGCAGAAACATACTTCTCTTCAATGTATATACACTGAAACTTTTTTAGTTACCTGGTGATCAAACTCATACATATCACTGGCATGCTAGCTCTGTTTTGTTCTTAGAAGGACATTAGAGTTTCAAACTCAGAAAATATTTAATGTTGAACAGAATTTCAGAAACCAGTAACTAAACAAACATGAAGTGATAATTTAGGGGTAAACTTAGAAAATGAAATCTAAACTGTTTAATGAAAGGAATATGGTACGTCAAAGAACACAGTACTATTAGACAAAGTAATATCAGAAAACTGAACACAATGATGGGTAACATTTTTCTTAACATTAAATATTCAGTTATGGAAAATGCTTAACCCACAAAAAATTCACAAAATATTTTAGGAAACACAGTGTTACTATTCTTTTAAATCTGATCCATAATTTTAGAAGTTACCATCTCTGTCATTATGTATGAAATGACATTTTTACTGATGCTCATGATGACTAAAGAAATTTTAGTTCCCAATACAAGACTGGGGACCCAGTCAAGATCAGGCCTTGCTGTATGACATGCTGAATACAGTATAATGTATTATATGCTGAATCCCTGTCTCACAGTACTTTAGATCTTGAATAACCTGTAATGATGAGTCTGACAAAATCTAGATCTATGTCTCCAGTATAACTCAGGACAGAATTTCCCAGTCATTAGGTGAGAGTGAATTTCAATCCCACGAAGAAAGTAGTATTCAGTGTACCTAGATGTGAAAGGCTGAAGTGTTCATTAGCCAGGCTCTGACCCACTGGGTCACCTGAAGGGGAATAACACTATTCTTCCAAGAAGACTGACTGAGTTGGGGCAGTTTTCTGGGGGTGGTGGTGATTGTGTATATATTAAATAGTTTTGATGTATCTAGAGCACAAACATGGAGATAGTCTCTGACAAGAAAAGCTTCTGCTCTTGTCAGCACTCTCTGTTCTCCCATTCACATCCATTTCGTTCGCTACATGCTATTTATGAAAGATGCGGCTTCCTGTTCCTCTCAAGTGCTCTCAAAAATATGCCACTAAAAAAAATAGTCAACACCCAAATTAATATACAATTATAAGGCAATTTTTAACAGTTACTAGCAGGGCTTATCTAACTTCAAATGCAGTATGCACTCACAACGTGCACATGCATTACTGTCGCATAAGTCATCAGTGGGGCTTGAATGTCAAAACTGCAAGTTCACAGCGAAGAGTTTTTACCACTACAGTTACTGAAGTAATTTGAAGTGAGAAGGCATTCTCTTCACACAGACTGGCCCAAAAGAGTTAACAATAACATAGGCACCAGATAGCAGGTATTTATTGAAAACTGATTCTTCATATAAGTAGGTATTTATTACAGATGTATTAATATATATTTAATGTATCATCATATATTATATATGCATATAAAGTATAAAAATAGTATGTATCTACACACACATACGGATTATATTTTTTGTATAGAGATAGCATTACTGTAAATACATTAATATTCATCTGACAGACTGTGGATTAGTAGTTATAAAGACAGCATAACCACTGCAAAATATGCCCCTCTTCGCATTACCTTTCAGAGCTGAACGTAGGACCTGTGGATGAAAATGTATAAACTACCCACCACATCAGCAAAGACCCAGAGCACGTAAAGAGCAGCAGACTCTGTCACCTCTACATCAGGTACTGCAGCTAGAGACCGGCACACAGGTCCCCTGGGTTAAGCAGCACCACCTATTCTGAAGCATGATTTTTGAGGAGACGTAAGCTGGGTTTATAGCCCTCTGCCATTTCTGAATTCTGGCATCAGACTACAAAAGTCACTTTAAGGGGGTAAGCGTGTTTGCTCTCGCAGCAAAATGGCAGAAGAGCGCTCGTGCCTATTACAGGAAGGTAGACCCGCTCCCTCATCCTGCTTGCCACTATTTTTTAAGTGCTTCTGAAGTCATCAATAACTACCACTTGTCAATTACTAATTGCTCTATATTTACTAGTAGAAAAATTATACTTCTCTAGCTATTTTATGACATTTCAAAGCATAGCAGGCCTTGATCATTTTTGCTAAGACAACCAATTACAAATAATTTTACCTAATACTCTGTGAACATGAGTTGCCAAAGCAGCCCCTTCTGTATTTATTAGGACAGAAGTCTTTTCCATGCATAAACCACTGCTTTTCCCCCAATATTCAACTACCTTATTCTTTTCTGCATATTGAAAATTATATACTATTATTTTCTAGATACCAGAAAATGTTAATTTTACCATTACTTCATATTAAACACAACACACATATAAGTAGGTAAGACAAAGAACAATGCAAGAAACAAAAATAAGAAAACACAAGATTGAAACAATTTTGCTACAGTTGAGTCAAAGAAGAAAAGAAAG
This sequence comes from Balearica regulorum gibbericeps, assembly GCF_011004875.1. Classification (NCBI taxonomy): domain Eukaryota; kingdom Metazoa; phylum Chordata; class Aves; order Gruiformes; family Gruidae; genus Balearica; species Balearica regulorum. The sequence goes on from NC_046220.1 coordinate 23,608,331, forward strand.
TCTAGTGAGTCAAATTTTTGAGAGAACTCCTGTTCATCACAGTTCAAACAGTTTAAAGCTTGCTGAGCATAATCTCCGTATGGAACAAATCCTTTCCATTTTATCTACAGCAACATTGCCCAATGGAAATACTTCACATATTTCAAATGAAATTATATTATGAAAGAAAGGCTTGTACCACTCTAACAAATTGAAACCCCCATATTAAACATTTGCCAAGAATTTGCTTTTTTTGTTTAAGTAATTTCAGATTTGTACCTGACAGCCAAAAATTGTCTTTGGAGGGGTCTAACTCTACAGTGGATTTAAAATCTTATTATGAAAATCTTGCAAAATATCTAACAGAAGTCTCATGAAATTTGAAGGTACTACCACTTGCAGGTAAATTACTTCAATTTTTTCTAGTAGCATTAACAAGACTTAGTAATTTGCCAAAACTTAAAAACGTGAGCCAAAATTTTTTCTGTTCACTGATTTCCAAAATCTGTTTTTATCACACAGATTATATTTTCTTACTCTACAAGAAATGTTGCACTTGTATTCCACAGTGATTGGCATCACCACAGGGGCCAACTATATCAACAGACAAGCTATGGTATTTATTATTGTTATTACTGAATCTTTATAAACATAAAAGGCACATTCAATTTGGATATCACTATATCAGGCACAGTATAAAAAGATAATAAATGCCTCATGTTTTTATTTCTCAGTTATACAGTCTCTGCAGTTTGACTGCTACTACCTTCCTCCTTGCCACCAGGCAATTTCAGAACTAGATCCAGCTGTTTTCCACAGGAGATGGCCACCTTTTGGAAATTATTAAAACACACTATAAGCTATTAATAAGTGTGTAGTGACTGCCTCTTTTATCACCAGCACCCTGGTAACTCTGTCCTAAAACATGTAACTATACAACCAGCCATCCAGACACTTTACAGATAAGACACACCACAACAACATTTCAGTATATTAGAATTTCCATGCATTCATCAGCCAAATAATTTGGTGAAAGGAATGAAGAACTAAAATGAAAACTTCTTTTTTGAGTCCTTGAGCTTAAGTCAGTCCAAAATACAGTGGGGTTTTTTTACAAGAGCAAGAGATAAAAACTCTGAGGACAGGATCTGACTAAATGGGGCAAAAGTATCTGTTGAGAGGCTGGGCAACTGCTGATTAACTGCTTAGCTGCTTAAGGACATAACTAACGTAACTTACATACCACATACCCAATTTATTGTAGAATGAAGAATTCTTAAATAAGATGTAGCAAAGTAACCTTGAATGGAGGAACAAATTATCAAAACAAGGGAGATGTACATCCTTGAGATTCAAAAGTCAGCAAAATTCCTCTAACTGGTGTCCTTAGAGTGAACTGTCTCACTAAATATAAAAACCCCACCTCCAGTGAATACAACCCTCCCCCAAGATAAAGACCCCTACTCACCAAACATGGGGAGTACATTTAAGACGTATATATACTGTATATTTAAACTGAAGCGAGAAGAGAGTTAACCAATTGTAGCTGAGAAGATGTGATGTGACTAACAAATGTAACTAACATCCTGACCTGCATACACAAATGAACAAAGTAACTGTAACTGGTGTGCTAGCTTTGTTGACTGACCACCTAGCACCCATCTCTACACAGACATGAAATAAACAAGTATCTTGTCTCTGTGTGTTATCAGCTCTTCGCACACTGGCTAAAGAAGCCCGTTTGGGGAACACCACAACCAGGTGGGGAGACCTTAAACTGGAAACAACAGTGGACAGAGCAATTTCTCAACAAAGTAAGGAAGTTGGGGTAGGGCAGCAAGGCAAAGCTTCCCTGCTGATGGGAACACAAGGGCAATCCACCGAGATTAAGTGGAATGCCCTTGGGCATAGGCATGCAAGGAAGGATGTGCAGCAGATCAGCCTTGTGGGGAAAGCTCTCAAGCCTTTGCTGGGGAATCAGCATGCTTCGGTGCCTCTCTGGTATGTCTCTGCCCTAATGCACACTGCATGGGGAACAAACAGGAGGAGTTAAAGCGTGTGCAGTCATGGGGATATGACCTCTCTGGGATCATGGAGATGTGGTGGGATAGCTCTTATGACTGGAAGGCTGCAATTGACAAATACAGACATTTTAGGAAGGACAGGCTGGGAAGGCTCAAGGGAGACCTTATCGCTCTCTACAACTACCTGAAAGGAGGCTGTAGTGAGGTGGGTGTCCATCTCTCTTCCCAAGTAACAAGCGATAGGACAAGAGGAAATGACCTCAAGTTGCACCAGAGTAGGTTTAGATTGGGTATTAGGAAAAACTTCTTCACCAAAAGGGTTATCAATCACTGGAGCAGGCTGCCCAGGGAAGTGGCTGAGTCACCATTCCTGGAGGTATTTAAAAGACGTGTAGACATGGCACTTAGGGACATGGTTTAATGGGACTTGGCAGTGCCATGTTTACAGTTGGACTCGCTTATCTTAAAGGAAAGCTATTTTCCAACCTGAATGATTCTGTGATTCTAAGGTGAGGACGGAGAGTTGTCCTTTACGTGAGAGAGCAGCTAGAGTGCATGGAGCCCTGCCTGGGGATGGGTCAGGAGTCAGTCAAGAGCTTATGGGTGTAGATTAGCAGGCAGACTAACATGGGTGCTGTTGTAGTGGACATCTGCTAAAGAATTCCTCATGAGGTAAAAGAAACTAGGAAAAGTGGGGGCCTTATGCTGAATGGGGAAGGTGACCTGATGACACAGGACACAAAAAAGGCCAAGGTACTCAATGCCTTCATTGCCTCACACCCTTCAGGAATCCAGGTCCCTGAGACCAGAAAGAAAGTCTGGAGCACAAAAGACTTACCTTGGTGGGGAGGACCACGTTAGGGAGAGCTTAAACGAACTGGACATATGTAAGTCCTAATGGCCTCACAGGTTGCACCCATGAGTGCTGAGGGAACGGGATGATGTCATTGCGAGCTCACTCTTAAATGGTCATGGCAGCAGGGAGATATTCTTTAAGAGTGAAGGAAAGCAAATGCCACTATCTTCAAGAATATCAAGAAGGAAGATCAAGGGAACTACAGTCTAGTCAGCCTCACCTGAGTCCCTGGCAATTGAAGGCGATGGAGGAAATCCTTGTGGAAAGCATTCCCAAACACATGAAAGACAAGAAGGTGAATGGGAGCAGTCAGCAGGGTTTTACAAAGGGGAAGTCAGGCTTGACCATTCTACAATGAGGTAACCAGCTTGGTGGGTGAGGGAAGAGCAGCTGGTGTTATTTACATCAACTTTAGTAAGCCTTTAGACACTGTCTCCCATAACATCATCACAGACAAGCTGACAATGTATGGGTTAGGTAAGTTGGCAGTCACGTGGACTGAAAACTGGTGGAGCAGGTGGGCACCAGAGAGTTGTGATCAGTAGCACACAGTACAGTTGAAGGCAAGTCACTAGTGATGTACCCCAGGGGTCGATATTGGGACTAGTACTCTTCAACATCTTCATTAATGACCCGGATGCTGGGACACAGTGCATCCTCACCAAGTTTACAGGTGACAAAAAACTGGGAGGAGAAGCTAATACACCAGATGGTTCAGCTGCCTTTCAGAAGGACCTGGACAGGCTGGGGAAATGGGCTGACAGGAACCGCAGGCAGTTCAACAAGGAGAAGTGCAAAGTCCTGCTCCTGTGGAGGAACAACACCAGGCACCAGTACAGGCTGGGGGCCACCCAGCTGCAAAACAGCTTGGCAGAACAGGACCTGGAAGTCCTGATGGACAAGTTGAACATGCTAGCAATGGACCCGTGAGGCAAAAAGTCGAGCAGTATCCTGAGCTGCATTAAGAAGTGTGTTGCCAGCAGGTTGAGGGAGGTGATCCTTCCTCTCTACCCAGCCAGTCAGGCTGCATCTGGAGTACTGCATCCCATTCTGGCCTCCTCAGTACAATAAAGATACAGACTTATTGGAGCAAGTCCTGTGCAGGGCCACAACGGTGGTTAAGGGACTGGAGCATCTCTCATATTCAGAAAGGCTGAGAGAGCTGGGACTGTTCAGCCTGGAGAAGAGAAGGCTCGGGGGGAATCTCATCAATGTGTACAAACACCTGGATTGGCTAATATGTCAAGAGACTAGGCATCTTTAATTATACACACTACTGTCTGCTTCACTTATAAAGCCAGACTTTTCCCAAAATCCTGAAATTATGAAACCATTCTTTTTCAAAATGGAAAAATAAACATCCCTTAGTAGTCCAAATGGTGCTCTAAGCTTTCACAGTAGGTATTTTGGGTGAAGACAAACCATAAAATATTCATGTCCAACATAAAATTTATATTTAATTTACCAGTACAAGAAATGGAGTTGACTTTGTAAGTGAATTTCCCGTATGAGAGCAGTTTTTGCTAATGACAATTACTACTATGGACTTTGTAATTTACAGGAAACGTTATCTTGTATTTCTTAATATAGAACCCAATGCTTAAACACTGAAAGTAGGCCAGGCTTCTACAATGAAGTCTGATGGAAGCTGTATTCACCCTTTCTTTAATCTTATCTCTCTCAAAGGATAAGCAAACCATGAAGGTGCCTATCAGAGATTCATATTTAGAGAGGCATTTACAACTGATTGTTATAATTATTTGCTAAAGCCAAGACTCAGCCTTTATAATACATTGTACTTTGGCATTTTTACTGAAATTTCAAGTTAAACTTTTAACCGATACACCATTAGCGGTTAAAGTTCAATAGTAGCATGAAGACTAATTAAGTATTCCACCCTCAGTTCACTGGTAAGAGAGCAAGCAACAGTTTATATACATTGACCAGCTGATTAACTGTGACATCACTAGCTGATGGAAATAGTCCTGCCTATCACTTTATTAAAATAATTTGAGTTTGGGTTTTTGTTTTTGGTTTTTTTTTTAGAAAAAGATACATACCATAATCAAAAGAAGGCAAGTAATTGCTCACTAACCTCTCCATCAGCAGCTTGTGATTGCAGTAGCTGTCGTATACGAAGAATGTCCTTCTCTATTTGTTGAATTCTCGCCACCCTTGCCTGAAATGAATGCATTTTCATGTTTGATTTTGTTCAAAAACTCCTTTTACTTACTGTATAGAATGACCGTATGAAGAGTTCTTTGCAAATACAGCTGACCACAAAACAAAACTACTTAATTCATGTGGTAATTCAAGTGTTCTTCATAATAAAACAGAGGTATGATTGCAAACATTCAAAATATAGTTAGTAGTTGGGGTTTTAATAAACTTGATACTCATTTGGATATAATAGGTCATCACACAGTACACATTCAGGTATAGAAAAATGCTCCAGTTGACTTGCACTATTTTCCTATTTTTGAAACTCACATTTTGTGCAGATCTTTAGCAAATTGTTTGACTTCTCAAATGTTAGAATTCTACCTGCCTTACAGAGATTTGAGAGATATTTATATTTGCAGAGTGTCTTGAAGGTATGGAATAGTGAATGACTTCTATTATATTCAGTTACTACAATGACTTGGGAGTTTTGTTTATGCACCGCCTCTGAATATTTTCTGCTCCTACAAATCTCAAGGAATTTAACAGGCTAAGTATGAAGAAAAGTACATACTGCTTCTTTGGTTTGTCTACAATTTTATAGACATCTCTGAATCAGAGTCTTTTACTGCTACTCATACTGCTACTCATTTCCCACTGCAACATTCTGTGGTTAGCAAAGGGAATGTTAAAAAGCGTTACAGGATACATACAAGTTGTACTGTGAAGCACAGAATGCATTATGGTTCTGTGAAACAGTAAGTGTATAGTTATATGTCCCAGTATGAGCTTGATAATTTAATAAACCAACATTATTTGACTTTAAAAGTGGGCAGAAAATAATTAGTCCAATAGTATCAGGATATAAACAGAACATCAAATTGATTAAATAGTATTTTGTGTTTGTGTGATGGATAAAATAAAAATAAAAATAAATTCCTGGAAATAACTGTGCATTGGTGAAGTGATGTATGACTGACAGAATATGTCTCTTACTGCCTTTAAGAGTGACTTGAATTTCCCTTAAATTCAGTTTCTTCCTGTGCAACCGGCAATTTATTCCATAAAGGGCATCAAAAGAATCTGAATGTGTGTATACACACACCAAAACATGGGGAAATATTTTTAAGCAGATGGAAAAAATTAAATATTGCACAATTTGCCTAGTGTCACCAACTGAGTCCTCAAAAGGGACAGGAATTCAATCCACCCTTCCAAATTTTAGTCCAGAGATTTAAAAATTAGACCATTCTTCTTTCTCCTAATTCACTATTTGTATTACAGGAAAATTGAGGAGTTCCATTAACCAGGAGAATATTTTGTACCAAACACTGTACAAGCAGAAAAAAGAATGCATTTCTTGCCACAAAGGCGTACAGCATAACAACAAACACACAAAACCAGAGGCACACAATCAAGCAAACACTGTTTTAACTTTAGAACCTATACAAGAAACATCCCTTTTTATTCCTATTTGTTCATAGTATACTCCCATTCATTCTATTTACTCATCACTTTTATTAACATAAAATTGTTGGATAAAGTAACTTAACATTTAAAGTTACAAATTATTTGATTTCACTGCTCCAGTAAGACTTCTAACAAAATTAAAATTCCTCCATCTTTCACAGTGATAGAAAAACAGTCACTTTCTAGAAAGCAAAAATAAGGAATGTTATTTTGTTTTAAAAAGGCTGGCACAAGTTGTCCAGCCAAATTTGTGCAGGGCATCACTACTGCTGATAAACCTTGATAACACAGCCATACGGCTTCTAGATCAGAGACAGTTATTATCTAGGCAGATTAAACTTGAGTACGTCTGAGTACGTCTATATAGACAAATCCCTACACAGCCTTTATGTACATACCTGACAATTGCAGGACATCCGTTTTGCAAAATACTTATAACCATATGAATTTTCTAAAAAGTCTAAATTACTCACTTTAAAGCAGCTTTTCTAATTACAAACCAAATTAATTAGAAATGTTTCCTATGTAGCAAAATTTTGTGTTGAGTAAACCTAGCAAAAAACCCAGAGCCTAAAGAGACTATTTTTATTGAAATGACTTATTTTGTAACATTCACCATAAAAAAACCCAGATTATCTTATCAAGCTGGTTATCTAACATCTCTGGAAATAAGGGGAAATAAATAATTCACCTTGTTGCTCTACTACTGTGGGGTAATAATTTTTATAACCACCAAGCAACTGATTATTCCATTTACAGGTTCTACAAAATTACATTCTGAGTTATACTTGCAAATGTCTGTAACATGATTTGCATACAGAATTGTGCACGTCCTCATCATGAATGCAAAACAACTCTTGGTGAGAACAAACAACTTCCAGATACGTGCATGAATTATTCCTTGATACTTGGTTTCTGGTTAAGGAAACTTAACAAGAGTAGCTGGATTTTATTCTGAACTTAGAAGCATGAAAAAACCCAGCACAACAGACGTAAAACAAAGCAATTGCAAATACATGTTTGTTTGAAGCTAAAATAGTAATAAATTATAGGCAAATAAGAAAAATATTTTCTTTTCAAGAAATTGTCTACTTCTGCCTACTCACAAGTCTTCTTTTAAAGACGCAGAGGAGGGCAGTTTTTGCTGAGTAGTTATTTCTTGTGTTCGGACTCCTATTTTTGTATTTGAAAGGCTTACTAAATGCTGTAAGGTATCACTGTGTTTATACACAGTTTAAAGACACAACTACCAATAATTTAATAAAAATGCAGAAAAACGTTTTCTATTGCTTCTAATAATGAAAGATAAACTGTACCTGTGCTCGCTTCTCCATGTCCTGACAAGTACCTAGTTGTTCTTCCATTGCAGCTCTGATTTGCCTTGCCTCATACTCCAGCTGCCTTCTGGTCATATCTGTTTGCAAGGAGAACTGAAATTGAAGTACAGAGAAGGCATTTTAGTAATAACGTTTACGTAAACTATGTATTTCTCTGAACAAAAGCAGAACAACTGGTTTCCCACACCAAACTTCATAAACAAAGAAAACATAGTAATAGATCCTTAAAATATGACTGCATTATTAAAACCAAGAACACGTAATGTTTAACCGACTACCTGCAAATTTTGTCAAATGACTAAATATAATAGATAAACATTGAGATAGGATCATTCATTACAAGCCTGGAACATCTGGCTACGAATGTGTGTCAGCTTACGAACAAAATCGTTACACGTGCCATCTGAATCAGTATTTTCAAAAACATTTAGAGGTATCAAGCTACTGCACATAGCAATGGTATTCGTACTACAACTATCTACCCTATTTTTAACTGTTATGTGAAAAAGGCACAAGTGTTCAATTCATGAACCCCACCATGGCTTAAGGGAAGACATTCCAACTGATAGATTTTTTTCAAAGCAGGAGCAAAGCACTTTGCTGGTTTTGGGCAATTACTCACGTTTGCAAATAAATGAGTCTCCAAGAGCAGTCCTCCCAGAAGACTTTACCAAGGTCAATTCAGGGAGTCAAAAAGAAACAATCATCTACAACTATGCAAAATGCTACCAAAAAGAATGTGATCTGTCATTCTGTTGTGGCTGGAGTAAGTAGTAATGGATATAAATTACCACAAAAGAGATTCAGAGTAGATGTTAAGTCATTCTAATCATAAGAAGTCCCAAGTTAATTGATTACCCATGAAACTGGGGAGACAATTTTAGGTATGACTCTAAAGATGGACAAGCAGGTATTCCCAGCACTGTATGTGTGAATGAATGCACTGCAAATATATCCAAGCTGTTGAGGTCTGAGCACAGGAAAACCTGTTTTACCTGGGATACCAGACATCTGCATTATCCCAGATAATGGTGACTTGACTATAAATAGTTTGGAGATGCCAAGGTAAAAGCTTTGAGCAACAATACCTGCATAGGCTATAGCAACGCTTTACCTGCTGTTACAAATTAAGAGCTCCTATATAAATTATCTCTTAGACTAATATTGCTCTCAAAACTAAAAAAAAAAATCCACTAAGTAACAGAACAGATATAGAAAAAACTTTTAGGGGATACAGTTAAAGCAGCAGCATATTGACAAAGTAATTCATCATAACAACTTTTCAGTGCTCCTCTCTATCACTGATAGGCATGAATTTTAGTCATACTGGTACGAATTATTATAAATTTTATTCATATTGATAGGTATGAACTTTAATGAGTAAAATTATACATGAAAAAAAGCATTATTTAGGCTGTTAGCTTTACATAGTGAATAAAAAATGTTATAAATTAAAATGATGGCAGACAATATCACCAAATTCATAAAATATACACAGCAGCTAAGCAGAGATCATAGCACCAGATACATGACCAAGCATAATTAACGTACTTACACTTTCAGTAAGGGGGAGACTATCAATCCTTTTAGTCAGGTTCTGAAGCTGGGCATAATACCAGTCCTTTTCTTTTTCTTCCTTCTCAAGTTCCGCAAGCAAAAGAGATCTATTAAAAACAGAAGTGGGAAGTTTCACTATTAAGACCTCATTACCATGTGTAGGTACAGAAACAGGCATTGATACACATAAAAAAAAGTTAAATGAGAAACAAGGTGTGAAGAGGGTAGGAAGAAGACATCTGAGAAGGGGGGTGCAGTTCCCTGGCCCTGGCTAAACAACCTATCCACTCCTCTGCGCTAAGCAAACCACTAGCTTCTTGTATACCAGGTCCACATCTACAAAACAGGAAAATACCTACTTTTCTCTGCAAAACCACTTTGAAATCTAAAACTAAGAGGTATTTTGCGAAAGCAAAAAGCAGTTATGTCATGGGCTAACCGGTATCCTTTTAGATGACGTGCTTTTTACAATGCACCAAACTACATTTATGAAAAGGCCTGGATGGTACAGGAGCATATACCTCCCTGAATCACATTACTGAATTAAATTACCTTATCAGCCTTTGCAGTGTCTCCTTACTAACTTTGTCACCCATACCAAAACAATGACTAAAGCACACAAAATCAAGATATTTCTGAGTATTAAAAATACTTTAAAAGAGTATTTTCCATCAAATGTTACGGACAGGATACACTTGCAGCTGTTTAAAACATTTTGAATGGTTATCATACTGCATACGTGAGTAGTATATGAGAAAGATAAGAAGATTAATATATGCAGACTACCACAAAAAATCTATTTTATCAGTCCTTCAGGAACTACATTTATATAGTTGTAAATTTTATCAATATCATGTATTGGGTTTGCGTGGCAAGGTTTTGGTAGTGGGGAGGCTACAGGGCTGGCCTCTGTGAGAAGCTGCTAGAAGCTTCCCCCATGTGTGACACAGCCAATGCCAGCCGGCTCCAAGACGGACCTGCCGCTGGCCAAGGCCAAGCCCATCAGCCCAGCGCCTCTGGGATAACACAGTTAAGAAGGGGGAAAAAAACCATCAGGAGTAATTGCAGCTGAAGAGAGGAATGAGAAGATGTGAGACAAACAGCCCTGCAGACACCCAGGTCAGTGAGGATGAGGGAGGAGGTACTCCAGGCACCAGAGCAGAGATTCCCCTGCAGCCCCTACAGAAGACCACCATGAGGCAGGCTGTACCCCTGCAGCCCACAGAGGTCCATGGTGGGGCAGATATCCACCTGCAGACCATGGAGGACCCCATGCCAGAGCAGGTGGAAGCACCTGGAGGAGGCTGTGAGTCTGTGGGAAACCCATGCTGGACCAAGCTCCTGGCAGGATCTGTGGCCCCATGGAGAGAGGAGGCCACGTTGGAGCAGGTTTGCTGGCAGGACTTGTGACCCTGTGGGAGGGACCCATGCTGGAGCAGTTGGTGAAGAACTGCAGCCTGTGGGAAGGACTCACGTTGGAGCAGTTGATGGAGGACTGTCTCCCATGGGAAGGACCCCACGCTGGAGCAGGGGCAGAGTGTGAAGAGTCTTCCCCCTGAGGAGGAAGGAGCGGCAGAGACACCATGTGATGAACTGACCACAACCCCCATTCCCCAGCCCCCTGTGGGGGAGGTGGGAGCAAAATGGGGAGTTAAGTTGGGCCCGGGAAGAAGGGAGGGGTAGGGGGAGGTGTTTTTAAGGTTTGGGTTTATTTCTCATTGCCCTACTCTGTTTTGCTTGGTAATAAATTAGATTAATTTTTTCCTAATTTGAGCCTGTTTTGTCCATGACAGTAATTGGTGAGTGATCTCTCCCTGTCCTCATTTTGACCCAGAAGCCTTTCGTTATATTCTCTGTCCCCCGCCCAGCTGAAGAGGGCAGTGATAGAGCAGCTTTGGGGGGCACCTGGCCTCCAGCCAGGGTCAACCCACCACATACCATTATATAGTGTTCATCGTTACAACACTTTTCAAAGCATGTATTAAAATTTTCAGGCAAAATCTGGCTAGGAGTATATAGAAAAGCCACTCTTGTTTTTTTTGGGGGGGTTTATTGTTTTTTAAATACAAATGCATTAGTTTCTTATAAATGCTTTCTGCGAGCATTCTTCTTCCTTCTGACATTTTTATATTGCTCATTAAATTAACAGAAATGCTAAAATCAATCCTTAGCCAGAGGACAGAAAGCTGCATACAAGTTTGTCCAGTATTGTTTCCTAACCCTTGACTTCTGCATCCCTCTCTCTAAACTCAGGTTGCAGTCTTTCTGAGCAAGAGCCATACGTACCTTTATAAAGTACACAAACACATTATGGATAATTACTGTAAGTCGTTAAGGAACAAAAACACTGCATACAACAAAAATACAAATTTCCCCTATTTTGATAAAGCATCCCAGTCATGATTTAGGATGAAGATAATCAAACTCCAATATAACAGAACTTCATGTACAAGAAAGAAGTTAAAAATATGTATTTTAAAAGATCTGTTCAACTTAGTTCCTGCTTTAAAAATGTTTCAAACTAGTTTTGGTGACTTAATATTTATACTCCATATTCATTGCAAATGACCTGACCAGTACTCAACTGGAAAATTAAAACTGACAGGAACCCTCACTTCGACCACAAGAGACTGAAAAACTACACGCATCTAAGACTGCTGAATGTTTTTAAACATGAACAGAATGACATAAATTTCCAGATTTGATTCAACAGTTATGTTGAAACAGAACTATTTTAAGAATGTCAAGGCTACACATTAAGTCATTTACTGGGTGGCTTTTACATCAGACAGGTTTACAATCAAAATCAGCAAAAAGACAACAATTACTATACCATTGCAGGTAACTGTAGCAATATTACAGAAAAACAGTAATTCTTCAGACACAAGGATAGGGCTGGCAGGAATTCCCTAAGTCCTTAAGACAGACTGAAGGAAAAGCTAACAGATGGTGCTTGGGGAAAGCCTGCAAGGACAGTAATTTTCTCCTGCCCTTACCCATCATCTAACACATACTCTGGGTGCCTGATCTCTGCACACGCTGGCATTCTGCATGGCTCCTGTTTTTTCCACATTGGGTGCCAATGCACTGGTTGTGTCCAGTTTATGAAATCAAATTTGCAAAAGCCTAATTAATGCAATCCTTATAAAAAGTATTTTTACCATGAAGGGTTTGCAAATGTGGAAGGACCAACTAATTCTGCCTCTGGATGTCGAAGAACTGGCAGTAGAAACCAGAAGGATTACCTTCAGCTAAGTGAACATGTGATTAAGTTCCTCTTGTAAATGTAGGGTATTCAGTTTGTGAGACACTGTGTCATTCAATTTGTTCTGACATGCAAAACGGATGCTAGAAGCAAGAAAAGAACTTACAAACCACCAGTGCTCCATAAACAACATAATGGACGACCTGAGGGTGACTCCTCTTATTTAACAGTATCATTTTTGCTTCTGAGTAATGCTTTATTTGGGATTACTAGCTTGGTAGCACTGCTCCATTACAATTCAGGTTTTAACGATGTCTTTATGGTCTCTCAGCACAAAGCTTGAAGGGTTGGTACAACTATAGCAGGTTGCACTTCAATTTCCTTGGAAATAAGCAGCAAGTCTCTGTAGATGTGGCTGATAAGCTGCTCCCCGCAATTAAGGTTACTATCAGATACCATACCAACCAGGAGTATAGCTCCTTCTCAGTCTCCTGGAACTTCCTGAGGCTAGGAGACCATTTAAGGTGGAAGAGCTGTTATTGATCATAGAAGAAAATTATTCCATCTTTTTATACCCCGAAATTGTTTATATCAGGACTTTTACCGTATCAGAGAAAATTCTGTTCTGTGTCATGCATTGTCAAGTTCAGTGAGAATGCAGCAAGACATAAGAAACAAGCTTTTGGAACTTTACACCAGTTTTATGAGTTAACAAAAAGTTATCAATTTGAACTGCTTTTCTGAAGGGTGAATATTTCGAAAGACTTCTCTAATGTGGTATTTTTGAAGCTCCGAACAATAGATGAAGCTGAATGAATACAGAAAATGGGTTGTTTCTTTTGGAAATCTTTTCTGGATAATGATGTCAATGTTATTCCCAGTTAAAAGGGAGAAGGGAAACAAACTATGTGCTGCTTTACTACCATTATGTAAATTACAATGATAACTAATACTTTCACTTCCTTGATAGGTGATAAAATAAAATCCTGAAAATGAAACACTGTTGATGGATGCTGTAAAGATTTAGGTAAGTCCTACAGTCAGCCAAAGGGAGATAAGAATAGGGGGAGAAAGAAGTCATGAGACAGAGAAAATGCTCAAAATCAACATTAATAAAAAAAAGGAGTTGCATAAACCAGAAGGAATAAACAAGGCGTACAAACACTTTCATAAAAACTTCATCATAAGGTTGTCATCTTTAGTGGTAAATTACAGAATTTAGAAAGGTGATATTATTAAATTTACTAAATTGCAAAAGGCAAACCAACAAAAAAAAGTAATCTGCAGTGTACTCTGAAAAGTTTTGCTGTTGATATAGTGTCTTATCAGACACCTGGAAATAGTTAGAGAGAAAGCAGGAGATATTTAATGAATAGTGTATTCTAAATTGTTAACCTAAAAACATACACCCCACACTTTTTTATCTTTTTTTTTTTTTTATTTTACTTTGAAATTAGAGGAGAGCTAAGCAAATGAGAAACAGGCAATTTCCTCTTCATTCTGGTAAGTGAATCAATTGATTAATTTTCTTGTCCTCAGATAACTTTGAGCCAAGGTAAATAATTTTTTTCAAACCAAAACAAATTTTAAGAATTTTTTCTTGTTTCTTACTTGTTTACATTAATAAACATCTCGTGAATAATGCCAATTAATAAACATTTCAGGAATTTGCCAAGTTCACAGGCAGTTAATACATGATTTGGTCCTTGCCCAAACACTGTTGCCCATGAGCAGCATATATTGTGCCAGTGTGTTAAGATACTGAGTGGAAATGTTCCTTTGCTGCAGGTTTCCAAAAAAATGTTATTTTCTTCTGAGTCATTTTAATATTTTGAGGTTTGGCAAGTTCCACAAGTTCTTTGAAAGTCTGTGTAAGTGCCAACAAAAATTCTGTTACCAAATAATGTGTGTTTATATACATGTTTAGAAACACAAAAGCTTAGTAAGTATGCCAAACGAGTTCAGACACAAACCATAGGAAAATATGCAATTAATTTTCTTTCAGAAATTGTAGTGATTTCAGATGCACGGTCCTACACCCCCCACACACCCCAGGTTCTGATCCATTTCACTACCCAGGGTCCACATAAATGCCCTACATGTTCCTACATGTCCCCCGAAACAGCATAAAGCATAGGGCAGTTTGGGTTATCCATAATTTCACTAATAATGAAAGTAGATGTGATCTGGCCATGCCTCTAGAGATCAACTTCTCCACAGCACAAATCTTTACCCTACCAGCTGTGACAGTAACACTGCCTAAGCTCATGTGGAATTAAAATATCCTTATCCCTTTTTTTTTTAGCGTTATTTGGAAGAAAGACTAGTTCACTGCCTAAGCAGTCTTTATCACTGAGAAAAAAGTCCACAGAACTATCACCTTAGAATCCATGAGAGGGGGAAAGGATCACAGATCATAAATCAGATGTGCTAACCACCTTGAAGAACTCCATCTGCTATAAATTAATACTCCTTCTTCCAAGTGACCTGGAGTTCACTTGAATTGTAACTGAAAGTCCTAACTACACTTAAAAGATTTTAGTATCACATGCGATAAAAAACACCACGGGAAGAAAACAAACAAGCACACTGTTTTGTCGAGATGGAAAATGGCAGACACATTAGATTCTTGAAGACTGGGATGAGATTCCCAAATTCCTAAATGTTCTTCTTATACAGCTTCTTGAAAATCCAGGTTTTGTGCAATGGAACAAATATGATTAGTGATCCTGACTAGGAAAATGAAAAAACAGAGTAGTTGCTAGAAGCAGCTCAATATGGACCCATGCGAAGTTACTTTTATACTACTGACAGGACCAAAAGAAAAGGACCTAGATGCAGTACCGCGGAGGAAAAGCGTACTCCTTTCAGCTCTTGACGGCAAAAATTTCACCGAACACCAGGAAAGTCCCTTTAAAAGCAGTGTTTCTGAAGGGCTGCCCACAAACAACTTATTACCCACCGAACTTTTACATTGATTCCAAAGTGGATTTTTTTGCTTGTTAATGACTACTAGGCCTAAAAATACTGTGTTGCTATATATTTGGTTTTGCAGCCCCCAGCTTGCCATCCTATCCATTAAGTAGCTGTCAATGACCAAATCATTAGGAAACCCTGTCTTACGGAAAGGCCTCTGAAATCATCTGGGATTTCAGTCAGGTTCATTTTAAGATACAAAGAAGTCTTCAGTGGAAACAGCTGCATGTCTCTAACTTTGCATTTGCTCTCTAAGTGATTGGTGAAGTGCTACAAATCTGTATTATGCTCTAAAGTATGTTATTCCTATCAAATGGGTATCACTACCTTCCAAGAAAAGAAATTTCTTGATTTTTGTCAACACAAAACATCAGATGGGAACATCATCTTGAAGACAGATATTTTTGTTTAGCTGATGCTTTTGCTGAGAGAGTAAAATCACTAGGTAAATGTCTGCTAATAGTAAATAACTGATCAGGCAGCTACAGCAGTTATAATAATTTGCAAAAAAGACAAAGAGACTGCACCACCACACTGTTAGAGTTTCACCACTTATCAATAGTGGTGAAGAGATATGGAGGTATTTGGGATGTATATTTCAGATGCTTGTATCTGCTGATCAACATAAAATAACCCTCAGCCAACAAACAGTAACAATGAAATGCATATATGAAGAAGCAGTAGAAACTGTATGATGTGTATTAAGATTTTTTCTTTTCTTTTTTTTTTTTGTGTGTGCATCTAAATATAATGTAGATTCCTGGTTTCCTCACCTGTCAAAATACATGTAACAATGATCAAAATCATACACATGATAGTTAAATACTTAGTGTGCCAGTAAACTTTCATGTTGGAATTAGAAGTCAATACGTACTGAACGAATAAACAAAGAAAGTTTACCTCTCTTTTTCTAGCTCTTCTAAATAACCAGTGCTTTCTCTGCTTCCATTCATAAATCCTCTTCTTGGAAATGATCCCATGGGAACAGGACTCCCCTCTCCTGAACGGCTGGACACAGACCCTTCCCGGCTCCCATATGAACGCACGGACACCTTTGGCCTTAACTTCACTCCAGGGAAGTTGGTACTTTCCAAGTTCAGTTCTGGATAATAAAGAACAAACACTTTCAGAATTGAAGTTCAGCAGCACAAATTTAAAAGATTGTGTCTATCTTAATTTCTTATTTCTTGAACAAATCCATGATTTTTGATGGAAATATTTTGCATTGGAATCCACAGAAGGATGGAAGTGGCCTACTTCCTAATAGCTTCTTTCTCAGAGATCGTGCAGATGCTTCACTGTCACGTAAATGATGACAACTCTGTTCACCACAGGGCCCTTAAATGTAGACACTCCTGAAGACATTTCTGGTTCAGTGGTAGGGATAATGGATGTATACAGGGAGTCAGTGGTCTGGGCTTGCTTTGCACATCCCATATAAGGGATGGTGCATATTCCAGTGGATGCTCTAGGGAAGGGGGGCATCATTTTGCAGCATGACAGATAAAATTCCAGTAATATGACATGGACAGGGCAGGGCATGCAAACAAGTTTAGAAAACTGGTGGAACTAATCCATCATTAATTTAAACAAACATATTTTTTCTGAAGAACTGAATGAAACACAAGTTGTATCAAAAGCAATTAATATAAAGCCCTAGGCTAACAGTAGCAGAAGCACAAAAGCAGCATAGGAATATATTTTTTTGAGAATGTGTCTTAAAATGCTTAGCAAAAATAACAGGCATTGAGACTACACCTAAGCATCAAAATCTGCACTGTAAAGATGCAGCTGAGTTAGAAAATTTTATCCCAAATTACAAACAACTGAGAAACAATGAACCTACTTAAATTGTAATTCTATATTTACCTTTAAGTCGTTCCAGTAAGTCAATTTGTCCAGAAGACGCCATTGCCTCATCTTCAATACTTCCTTGTAGCTGTTTCAGCACCTCCTGTAAGAAATTAACCTTAATTAAGAAATCCTTATAATAATAAACAAGGTAAATACATCTTATCCTGCTCTCAAGTGCACATTTATGTAACAGCTACTGAGACATTGATGTGAACTGTATTTCATGTGAGTAGTGATCAAGTGTCATAACTTTAATTGCCATCAAATATATTCTACAGTATTTCCCCAAGCACTGTCATGATGTAAAGTATATTCTGAATAACTCACCCACACTGGTAATCCAATCTATTAGCCTATTTAAAAGTTCTTCTCAGAGTGAATACTAGTTGTCATGAATTCACAGATGGTGAAATGGAAGTACAAAGAAATGAGTTAAATCTCTCCATCTGTGTACCGACAGTTACGTTTTGTAAAAATAAAAATTGGATCCATAACTAAAAGTTACAAAAGTATCTTGAATACCACATTTTTTAAACCTCAGAGATAATGGAGCAGACGTAACCCCCATGATTTATTTTCTGCAGGGCCTTAGCACCACTGTAAACCAGCAAGGAGAGTCATTATTCTTACTGCTACTACTATGGCTACCACCACCACAACTGTGAAACTTATAAAATTATACAGCTGAAGGAACATTCTTCTAATGCACGGTAAGATTCATAGCAAACAATGACTACAACACTAAAAGGGGCCTGTAAGCCTCCAGGTCCCTAACGCTCAGTGGCCTAAATTCAGGTAGAAAATTAAATGCAAGTTAGTGAATGCCTGTTCTCTATCGTAATGGCAGATACATCAATAGCAAAAAATAAATTGAAAAGACTGGCCACAAGGCAAAACACTCTTACTGAAATTCATTTTTCATACTGTGGCATATATAATATTTTAAGCAGCAGCAACAGTCAGGAAATGAAAAAAATTCTGAATAATGAAAGGTACTCCATACTTTTCACACATAAGAGTCTACACCCAGAATTGTACTTCTGTTCTGACCTGAAAACTAATGAATTTTAGACAATTTAAAGAAATCTCCACATTACTGTTTTGGTCTTTTAAGAGCCTAGCATACCTTACTGTCAACATTAATAGTTCTTGCAACTTACTTGTACAGCAGATACCTTCTAAATGCATTTTGCTCTTTTCAAAGGAAACAAAACGGCATGTACAAGTCAAGATATTCTTTAAAGAGACACACTTCTGAGCTTTTCTGTATTCAAAGTGTTGCTCCTTGTACCAAAAAAAAAGTAAAAAATTAAAAGGATTTTGAGTAAAGAATGACACAGGTTTCTGGGGAAATAATCTCCAAGCAGTAGACTCAGAGCAAACAGTAGCAGCACAATCACTGCACCCACCCACTGCGTAATTAGATGCCGGTCTCTAGGAAGAGGAATTTTGGAGTACAGACACACTAATTGTGTTTACACTGTTTTGTGGAAATAATTCTGCAGGTGGAGTTGAGGCCAAGTTCCCCAATTTCCATGTTGCCTGACTGATGGAGTCGAGTGTGTGTCTGCATCTGCATTTTAGTTTGGATCAGTCTGACGCCAGACTCCCATCTGCCCCACCAGCTGTACTTCAGTTCACATCGTAGGGGGATCTCAGAGCATCAACTGAGTTCTGTTCCAATCAAACCAAGCCAGCAGTAACACTCAAGACTGCTAATGGGCATTCACTCCATGGGACCAGCATGGAGCTAGATCAAACCCAAAACCTCCTGAAACATATACAGCATGCACGCTGGGTCCTCAACATAATTCATCTACAGATCTGCTGTTATTGCACTACCTGTTAATGCTGGCATAGCCCTTAGGATCAAGTCTGGGGTGATAAAATCACTACTCTTGGAAAGACATCTCCGCTGTGCTTGTGCTTTTAAGCACATTCAAGGGCATCCTCATTAGCCATATGGCCCAGCCATCTCTATACATAACATCTGCCTTGTCAGCAAAGTCAGACAAACAAGTAATCTGGTTTTTCTCAAAGAAGGATTCCTACATTATCTGACGTAAGGGCAGATAACATTTGCAGACAGCAGTCTTAGCTTAAAAGCCTAAAAGGGCAATGTGGGTATGTGGAGTGGTCTTGGGAGTTTTGCAGGCTTCTGAAAGACCTCTCAACTCAGATTAAATTTAGAAATAACTAATGAATCTCCTTCCTCTGAGAAAAGCACCTTGGTGCAGGGGAAAAAAAAAACCAACCCAAACTTCCAACCCCTCCTCCTGTTCCCTTTTTAGAAGCTTCCTTCTCACCTCTCTGTGTGGCAGTTCTACTATTTTAGAAATTGTACATTCAGGATACTTTCCTACACAATGAGCTTTCCTGTTTCAAAAGCCAATATGAACAGCTAAGTGGAAATACTATCACCTTTTCCTGTGCTACCAAATTACACGATTGAGGTGTCCAGGCAGCTCTTTCTGATTACTGGCAGCAGTTAAACAGTAGCATACTGGATCACCTCTCTTCATTTTCTCTGCTACAATTCATTAATTTAGGTTGTAACTTTCAGATTTCAAATTATCCCCTTTTCTTCAACAGCACATGCATTTTTTTAATATAGTAGGCAAAGTGTTCTTTTCTATATTTTTCTACATTTCTTTTCTACAGTAACAATGCTATTATGAGGCTATGATATCAATTTCAAACTCAATCATGGCACACTTTGAAATCGAAGCTGATGAAGCAAAGGCCAGAGAGGGAGTACCCTGGGCCAGGTACTGAGGAATATGAGGCAGTGAATTAAAATGACAAATTGGGGAATTTACAGTTTTACTTGAATAAAGGAACAGAAAAGTCTTCTACAATAAACCATTTAGAGGAAACATGGCAAGTATTACTGTCATAATATGAATTTTTATTTGTTCACTTATTATAACTCCAGGACTCAACACCAATGCTGTTTATGTGCAGTTCTCCCCTTTTTCCTCCAAGATTAATACAGTGCTTTGAAACAGTACTTTTCCACAATAATTTTACATTACTTTTGATATGTCTGCTGAACAGTGTAAAATCTTTTCCACAAATAAAACTGAATCAATTTAACTGAAGTTAAATTAATATTCTATTCAGTTATGCAAGTTTTAATAAACATTATTAGTAGTGGTTTATAGCATTATTCTAAGCAAATTCTTTACTAACTTAATAGTGACTTACTGATAAAACACACAAACATAAGTGTATCTATAAGGAAGGCTGCAAAAGCTTTTTCTGTTCTTTTAAAGAATCTAAGTCAAATTACTTTAATGGTCACTTAAACATAACCTAGTTTATCTTGTCCTACTGAAGAATTACAATAGAATGCTCTTGGAAATGGAGCTGTCCCTGTGACTCATCATCATTTAAAAAGGTTTCTGTCCTTCACAGTCTCTGGACTGTGAAGTACAGAAACAATGTCAATTTTTTTTTTGTTTGTTTGGACTCTATGAATATAGTCCTGACCTTACAATTGCTTTATGGGTTATTAAATAAAAAAGATCAGACCCATCAGCAAGTAACTGAAAAACTACTGAGAAGAAAAGCACCTTAACTAACACAGTACATGCACTCAGGTAAGTGGTAAGGGTTGTAAATAAAATTGCTTAGGGGCTGTGAATTTACTCAAGCTGCTAATAAAAAATGGAACCACAGAGCAACAACACTAACAATGTCAGATTTCAAATCCCAATGAATTAAGATTTAAAAGTATATTCAATTTTTGAGGACTGCAAGTATAATTATTAATATTCACACTCAGAAATATATAAAAAGATGGTATCTGTAAAAAGACATTTTGGTTTAGACATATACCTCTCCTTTGGCAGGAAAAGGAGCACTGAGGGCAATTCAAACAAATCAGATACTTTTAGTCTTCTGTAAACACTACTTACTTCCCTCTCCCTCTTTTAAATAGAATGAGATTTACTACTCATACTCACTTTTCTAAAAGCTTTGTGTATTCAGTGAATGCCCTAATGTATGAAAATCATAACAAAAATTAAATATACGAAATGCTGGCAGCAGTATGCCAGGTATACTCACAGGCCAGTATCAGCTGGAATAGCAGGCCAAGATGTTTTGAAATTTACTGGATCTTTTAAAAGTAAGCATGAGTCTACATTTAAAAAGGCTTCCAAGAAAAGCTATTATATCAATGAATTTTTAGCAAGACATCTTCATACCTGACCCTCCTTTTCAGCTAATAACTATACTTGGGCCTGTATGAAGATACATTCTTGTCATCTACATATATACACACACACGACTTCACTGTGTGTTTCTTTCAATGTTTGTAAACAAAACCCAAATTGAGTTATCCTTCAGTTTAGTTTTTGCTGACCTTGGTTACCACGGTATTTGCAACATTTAGTATAACAACAGGTTTAACTGCACAAGTATAGAAAGTGTTTAAAATTTCAGAAAATAATTGAACATCTATCTTAGCACCTTATAGGATGGGAATAATGCACACTGAATGACTAAGAGCTATTATTTTTAATGAAATTAGCAGTGTTTTTACAGTAGAATATTCCTAACAGCATTTGTATTTGTGTTTTTAACCCAATACGCTGAAAACTTAACATATAATTGCACTCTAAACTGAAAGTGAGTTTTGAAGCTCAATCAAGTGTTGCACATTGTTTCAACTATTAATGGTTTAAAAGGGCAAGAAAAAAGGTAATGTATACTAAAAGCACATCCATCGCTCAAATTCAACAAAAACATGAGATGTCAAAACAGCATGGGGAGAAATGCATTTTCTACGCACTTATAAAAAGCATAAACTTAAATTCAAGTTGTTACCCGACCCCTCATAACTGTATGAACTTGACAGTGTATCAATACTATCATCACACACGGCACAATGCTCACACTGGCCAAGTGAGACCTATGGAAGAGGATTTTACTCCTATACATTTTGGTGAATTACACCGCTACTTAATCAAGTGTGGTGGAGCCCTTCTAATTGCCTGAAGTGCCAAGCAATCACTCTGGTCGCTCAACCTTATAATCAGGTTCAAATGGTAAGAGCAATGACAACAGCACTGCTGACTGAGGTGAAACACTGGAGCAACTCAACTTTTAACCTTACAGAAAGAGGAAGGCATTTGTTATGTGAAATGATGTTGTTTATTTTAATTTCAAACAATGTCATTTACTAAAAGACAAATATTCACTTGGTGCCACCATGCTCAAGAGCTGTCACTTGCTGTAACCACAGACTGAAGTCTACTAAGTTTTTAGTGCAAGCCCACTGTCAGATCAACTAACGTAATCTGATTTTATGCTTAGAAAGAATGCTGTCTGAAGTAATGTCAGTAACTATACATCTCACCAGCTCAACTGCACCTAAATTCTAAAAAAAAATAAAATTAAAATAATCGTTTATTCAATTTTCCAACCCATTTGGATTCTGGTAGAATCTTCAGAATTGCAAAGATAATGCTAAAATATTACTTATTGTGAAACCATATCAGCAAACTTAAGAAGACACAAACCAAACACAATATAATGCCACTGCTGCTTCTCTACTGTTCAAATAAATTCACTGATATTTTAAATGTCTGTCTTTCGTAAGATGCTAAATGACTTTTATAAGCACATTTTTAGTTCACATGAACTTAAAAGTTATGTCTAGCTGCATTACTTGTGCAATCACTGAAGACAGGTACTTCCCAGAATTCATCATTTGATTCAATTTGTAAAAATCAGTTCAGCTTATGGGAGTTTCTTCCGCTTGCACATTAGAATTTGTCAAATGACCAATACACATCAATACCTTCAAAATTATTTTTAGTAGTATTTTTAGAGGATTGATCCATTGCACTATCCCTTGCATATTTACTGTAATACCAGTATTATTCTGCCCTGTGTCACAATCCTGACGTGGCAGTCTCCCTTACGTGCTTTAAGACTAACATCACCTCTTCCCTCCTGAAAAGCATGGGTGCATGGGGCACCACAAAAACATTCTGCATGAGAAAAATTCAACTGAGAGTAAGGGAATTAATTTGAGAAGGAAGATGAAAGCTTACATTAGGAGAAGAAGAAGAAAAAAAAAGGGGGGGGAAAAAATCATATGATGTTCCCTATGCTAACCATGATTACAATTTTCCCTTGAAAGACTTAAAAAGTCCAAGCACTTACACACTGGGAAAGGAAGTATTGAAATTTAATGGAAACCAAGCATGTACTGAAACAAAATACTGGATGGATTCACACAGCACAAGCAACACAAGCTCAGAATTTAGCACCTATTTCACAAATATTTATAGAGGCAAGCAATGTTGCTGCTGAATTAGTGGCTTTTCTCCCTATCTGTTCATCAATGTATTTGTTGAAACACTTCTAAAAATAGTATTCTCATGAGTCGAAAGTAAAATCTTTAGAAATTTAGCCTCAAAAGAGGCTTTGTCAATGTCAATGGAAGACCACTAGGCAGCAAAAAGTAGTAGTACTCTCCAACTTGGCCCCAAGAATTCTCCAGATGAACAGCCTTTGTGTGTAAGACTATACATGGCTCATTTCACACTCAAACTAGACTAGCTATGAACAGTAAGACTGTTCATATAGGCAGGTAAATAAAGCAAATATGAAGACTTGAGGAAAAAAGTAGTAATCCAGTATGGCTACTCAAAGAACAAAAACAGGGTGTTACCATGTTCTGTCCATTTTTATCACAGCTGTTGCACAGAATGCGATGAATATGAAGCTAAAATAGGCTTTCACTGAGAACAGGGGTATACATTCTCTGCTGTGCAAATGCCTGTATGGTCAACTATTTGGAAGAGGACCTGACTTTCAAAGTGTCAGGTCCTATGCTGCTACTATATTTTTGAGTTCTCCTTTATTAAACAGGTATAATGCAAAATTTCTACAGTTAGTTGATTCATTACTGTGCACAATTAGCTTGTAGCAATTTTTTAAAATCTGCATTTCAGAATACGAAACATAATTCAGATACACTGAAAGCAAAATATAGATGTATTGAGGTTGCATGGCAAGGTTTTGGTAGCAGGGGTGGGGGGCTACAGGGTTGGCTTCTGCAAGAAGAAGCTAGAAGCTTCATGTCTGACAGAGCCAATGCCAGCTGGCTTCAAGAGGGACCTGCTGCTGGCCAAGGCTGAGCCCATCAGTGATGGTGGTAGGGCCTCTGGAATAACACAGTTAAGAAAGGGGAAAAACCCCAAAAATTAGCAGCAGCTTTTGCAGCCAGCAAGTGAGAAGACGTGAGGAAGTCTGCAGACACCAAGGTCAGTGAAGAAGGAGGACGTGCTCCAGGCACCGGAGCAGAGATTCCCCTGCAGCCCCTACAGAAGACCACCATGAGGCAGGCTGTACCCCTGCAGCCCATGGAAGTTAATGGTGGAGCAGATATCCACCTGCAACCTGTGGAGGACCCCACACCACAGCAGGTGGATGCCCCCAAAGGAGGCTGTGACCCTGTGGGAAGCCCATGCTGGAGCAGGCTCCTGGCAGGACCTGTGGCCCCATGGAGAGAGGAGGCCACGTTGGAGCAGGTTTGCTGGCAGGACTTGTGACCCTGTGGAGGACCCACGCTGGAGCAGTCTGCTCCTGAAGGAGTGCACCCCATGGGAGGGACCCATGCTGGAGCAGCTGGTAAAGAACTGCAGCCCATGGGAAGGACTGACATTGGAGAAGTTGGTGGAGGACTGTCTCCTGTGGGAGGGCCCCCAGGCTGGAGCAGGGGGAGAGTGTGAGGAGTCCTCCCCCCGAGGAGGAAGAAGCGGCAGAGACACCATGTGATGAACTGACCACAACCCCCATTCCCCTGTCCCGCTGTGCTGATGGGGGGGAGTAGGGAGAGAAATGGGGAGTGAAGTTGAGCCCGAGAAGAAGGGAGGGGTAGGGGGAAGGCGTGTTAAGATTTGGGTTTATTTCTCATTTACTCTGTTTTGCTTGGCAATAAATTAGATGAATTTGAATTAGTTGAGTCTGTTTTGCCGGTGACAGTAACTGGTGAGTGATCTCCCCTTGTCCTGATCTCGACCCAGGAGCCTTTTGTTATATTTTCTCTCCCCATCCAGCTGAGGAGGGCAGTCATACAGCGGTTTTGGGGGGCCTCCAGCCAGGGTCAACTCACGACAATAGATTATTGAGTCAAAATATTTTCGCAGGTTGTACTGAATGTAATTAGATTTTGAGCACAATCTGTCCAGGATGCTATAGTGCTGTGTGAGATCTGTATCTCCACAGTTCTCACTGAATTCTCTCCTACTAGCTCAGCTGTCTGCAGACAGTTTCTGACAGTGACTGCAGTTGTGTAATTTCCATGACATATGCAACCCACTCATAGTGAGACCACAGCTCATCCAAGGAGACATGGACTGGCTAAGAAATCCAGCTGACAGAAGAGGATAGAGTTTTAGTTTTAATACTGTAAAACATAATTTTTTCCTGCAGACTGCATTTCTGTCAAGTAGTAACTTTCAAGAGAAATAAATACCTGACTCTCTACAGATCATTCTATATATGAAAATCTGTGTTTAAAGACTTCATTTGCAGAGGTAAATTAGAAAATAACACTATTTTATATAAGGGTGTATTTTCATCCTTGTTGTGAGCACTGAGAATGCTAAGTTTGGAAGGTTTTTTTGGTAGAGCATGTAAAATTGTATCATAGGGTGTACAAACCAGCTGACAAAATCAGGGTGGCACTGCCTACCTTAAAGCTGGCATTTCCTTAATCTATGAATGTGCAAAGTCAAATAAAATGCATTTTAAGTCTTTTTTCAGTGGTATACTTTTTCATCTAAAGAGGAAAAAAAGGGAAAATAAATTCTATTCCATAAATTACTACTTTTTTCTAGTTTATTTCAATCATAAGGTTTGTTAGTGCTATGAGCGAAGAACAGATCTGGGGGTCAGATTCATTGCAATGTCCTCACCATTGAAAGCTGATACAAACAAAAATTTCTCAGAAATTTCTTACTTTATGCTTTCAATTAATTGATTCCCTTCCGTAGCTTCCTCCTCAAAACCAGCAAACTTATTACACAAACTCCTTGTTTGCTACTGCACCTTGACCTGTTCTTCAAAGCACTTCTAGTTCCTTTACATTTCCCTTTATTGTGTGCTGTAATTTATGTTCTTGCTTAAAGCTCCCCTAAAGCTGGGCCACAACAAAATTCAGTTAAGTATCAAAGAAATCAAGACAAAGCCTCTACTGTGTGCCAGACAGAGCATGTATCAAAACAAGCTTTAAAAAATGGAGGTTTAGACAAGAAAAACAAGCTCTGTTAAGTCAGTAGAACGCACAGTACCATACGAATAACTTCTAAGATCCAGGAGTACAAATAATAAAAAAAAATCCCACACTTAACTTTG
This sequence comes from Balearica regulorum gibbericeps, assembly GCF_011004875.1. Taxonomy (NCBI): domain Eukaryota; kingdom Metazoa; phylum Chordata; class Aves; order Gruiformes; family Gruidae; genus Balearica; species Balearica regulorum. Next base: position 23,635,127 of record NC_046220.1, read on the forward strand.
GCCACATCATCTGGAACACTGAAAAAATCAGACAAAATGAAATTGACTCATTAGAGTTGGCTGGAAGATGCATGGAAACAATGCCAGGACAAGGGCATATTCAACAGAGGCACCACTTTCTGAGGTACGTTACTTGCATGGCAATGACGAAGTGAAGAGCATGCTAGAAGGTTCTCATCAGTTGGGGACACATAGGCTAATTAAGGAGGGAAAATTTATTTTCAACTGCGGCTAGTGACAAGCAAAAACCAAAGTTTCTTTCACTACCATCTGTATCCAGGTAAATAGGATTCTTCTCCAAAAAACTGTAAGCCAGGCATGCACAGGCAGAATTAGGATGATGCGAAAAAAACAAATGCCAGAACCAAGGCATACTGTAAAAAATGGTAATGTGCCTGCAGCCTCATAGCAGCACAGTATTGGCATCACAGGATGATCGTGATGCTTTGCAAATGCTTCATAAATTGTAAAGAAACTCTGGATCATACTGACAACTTGAATTATTCAAAGTCTCTGGACCTTTATATAATAATCTAACAACTCTGGTTTCTTTTAAAAAAACCACAACAAAACCCACCAAACCCAAAACCCACCACCCAAACACTACCACTTTTTAATGTGATAAAGGTATCCTAGCGCCACCTCATATAGAATTTTTGATGTTAAATTACCACACATTTTAGTCCCAATTGACATAAGTACAAATTTTCTCCAAAAATCGTTTCCTGAAATTACTTGCTGAAGTGTTCTCCAGGAACATAAAAACTAATGCACTGGGGACCATGCTACTTTCTTGGTGGCCAGAGCTTTGTGGTAGATCTGCTTAGACCTTCTCATTAACACTTTCTGTTGAGCTCCCAAAGACGACTGAAAAGTTTTTACACAAAAAGTCAAACTATAAACCAGGATAATTAGCAAACCTTTTAATTAAAAATATTAACCATTCAAATGGGGGGGGGGGGGGGAAGCTACTTGAAGAGGCACTTCACTTGCTATTCCTGAGTCAGTACAACCGTCCCACTGCCTACTGTACCCTTGCAGGGTAGCTGTGAACTGCAGAGTGCTACCTGGTCTGAGAAAGGGCTCTCCATCACTGGCCAAGCAGAGGTCTCCATTTCCTATTCTACCATATGCTCTTTGGATGTCTTCTTCAGCCATGGGCTCCCAGGCTGCTGCCACTTTCCCTCCTTCACCCCATTCCAGCCCCCCTGCCCCAACCTCTGGAGGCCCCTCTTCCTCTCCTTCACAATGCTCAGGAGCTCTAGAAGGGAGGGAATATTCTTCCTCATCCTCAACCCCCCCCCCCCCCCGCCCCCATCTTAAAGGAGCATAACCCAGCTGGGGCAAAAAAAGAACAGAATCCAGAGCAAATGCTGTCCTTCACACTGAGACAGACCAAATGCCCCTACACACCAACATCCCACCTCCAACAGCAGGAACCTGAACAAAACAAAACCCATCATTCATTTCTTTTGAATGTCCTCTCCCCAGCTTCCAGCTGGCCCTGACTTGCAGACATCCTGAAACCACTTCTCCAGCAGTACTACCTCCTGATCAATTCTTTCGGCATCCAAATGCTCCCATGGCAAAGACTTTTGAGGACAAACAAACCTTGTTTTGTTTGTTTTCCACTTGCTATCTGATAATGTTACTTGATATCCCTTTGATCTAGTATTGGGGGAAACTAATCATTCCCTATTAAATCTCCTCATGCTACTTATGATCTTTTAAAGCTCAACAACCTTCCCATCCCATCCCTCTCTCCCCACCTGAAAAGCCCCATTCTATTCAATCATGCCACTTAAGGAAACTCTTCGTATCACTGATTTTTTTTTGCACCTATACTAATTCTACTAGATTCTTCCTAAGGAAGTTCATCAGAACAGGACATACTATTCAACTTTTGGATGCAGCATGTGTCCATCCTGACATAATTACAGCTTTTTTGTTTCCCTATCTACAGCCCGTAATTCCCAGTATCAGAACAACTTTTTGGATCCAATCAAAGCACTAACCTACCAACTTGTGAAAAAAATCCCGACATTTTCACATATTTACAGTATCTCTAAGACCTCTTTCTATGTTGTTGCCATGCTAATTCAGAACCCCTCACTACATAATAAAGTTAAGGCTGTTTTCCATCATGATTGTTTTATGCTTCAGAGCACTGAATTCTATTTGCTGTGTATTCAATTCAGTCAATACCACAAGATTCTTCTGCAGCTCTTCACACTGTGTTCATTTTTATCACACTGAAAATCATCAGCCTAACTTTTGCATCTCATTCTTTTTTTTCTAGAAAACTTATGAATATGTTGAAAAAACACAGGTCACGGCAGAAATCTCACTAGGACACTACCAGTAAAATAAAAAAAACCCACAAAACCCTGGCTATTTATTCTGCTTTTCATTTCCTACCTTTAGGTTGGATAGTAATCAAAGAACCTTCCTAAATCAACTTAGGTTCTTCAGGGGTTTGAACTCATTTTAGAAATCCAAGCAGACTCATCAGTGCCAATATTGCTTACCTCCTACTCAATGATTCCTTCAACGAAGTCGTATTTGTGAGCTACACTTCTCCCTAAGGAAATGTTAAGTCTTTGCCCACTAGCAGTCTGTTCTTTACTGTGGTTTCTGACAAGATGTCCGTTACAAACTCAAGCATGCAACAGATCAGCAGTTTTTCCTAAACTTTTCATTTTTTCCGAAGAGGTGGCATCACACCTGTCACTTTCGATAACTTGCATACTGAGGCCATTTTAAACACAAAATACAGATTTTGATCTTTGTCTGGCAAACACAAGTGGTTGTTATATTCAGGAGGACTTAAACATGTAAAGGATTCTGCAGGAAAATTACATGCATACACACAAATTTGGTAAGCAATGCAAATGTCTGTCTGGTGGAAGAGCAAAAAAACCCCAAATGGATTACTGAGCTTTCTTCAGTTTGAATTCTATAATTTGACATTGCGGCATTACATTTAACAGACAACAAATAAAGCAAGATAGGTAAGGAAGCAAGTGGAAACATGCTGGCAATCTCAGGGGCTAGGGGGTGCCCAACAAACATTAAGCAGCAAGGTTGACATAGTGTGGATAATACAGAAGAAAAGCTTTGACTAAGAAGCCACACTTGCTGAAGTGCTGCAAGGAGGGAACCTACCACAGAGGAACTTCAGGACCCATGAACAAACAAGAAATTATCGGCTGACAAACCGATAAAGACTTTTGACAGAAGGTTTATGGCTGAGATAGTGTTAATTCTAGTAGCTGGTACAGTGCTGTATTTTGGATTTAGTACAAGAATGATGTTGATAACACACTGATGTTTTCAGTTGTTGCTAGGCAGTTGTTGCATCTACACGAAGTCAGGGACTTTTCAGCTTCTTGTTTTGCCAGGTGCAGAAGAAGCTGGGAGAGCACAGCCAGGACAGCTGACCCAGACTGGCCAAAGGGATATTCCCTACCATGTTAACATCTTGCTCCCTGGGGAAGCTAGCTGGGAGGTGGGATCGCTGCTCAGAAACAGATTGAGCATCAGGGTTTGGGGTTTTTTTTCTGTATGTGGTGAGCCATTACATTTGTGCATCACTTGCTTTATATTTTCTTAATTATAATTATTACCCTCCTTTATTATCCTATTAAACGGTCTTTATTTCAACGCACAAGTTTTTTTTTTCCATTCTCCTCCCCATCCCGTTGGGGACGGGGAGGGGGGTTGAGGAAGTGAGCGAGCTGCTGCATGGTGCTTAGTTACCAGCTGGGGTTAAACCACGACAAATAACTTGCATGACTACAATGCACAATTTTAAGTATCCAGATCTCAGGATCACTCCAGTAAACGATTTCTCCTCTTTTTTAGGCTGTAGTCTGCTCTTTCTTTAAAGCCAAAGGGCTATACCTCCATCTTCCCAACTACTGAAGAGGAGGGAGTGGGACGAGCTACACCTTACAGCTGACACTTCAGCAATTTCATACTCAAGTTGCTTTCAAACACTTCAGCAAATATAATTTATTTCTGATATTTTACTATATTTTACTATATCCCTTTGTTCTAAAAGTTTTACTGTTGACAGGGCCACTGAGATGTTCTCTGCATAGTAGGCAAATATCCCTAAGGCCCACGCGAGCAATTACTATGGAGATACCACAACATTGGTTTGGTTCATGAAGTAACTATAATCCACTATGTAATATCTGACTTGACCTCTTAGCAGAAATAACAACATGCCAGATAACTGAGATCACTTGAAAGTCAGATTTCCAGTGACGGTTCTGGAAATGATGCTAATACTCTAATGTGTAACAGGATGCACAAAGAAATGCCTATCATACTAAATTTAAGACTCAAATGCAAACTTCTCAAGTTATATTGCAGTTTGCTTACTATGTGTAGCCTATTCACGGATAGCAATTCCAGATCAAATATATCCATTTTAACATGAGCATTTCTTTTCTGTGTACTTGAATGCTTTGCTGTCATAGCCTAACATAATTTCTCAGGTATTTTTTTATTTCTGTATGCCTTGGTGAAACATTTTACTGTGTGTAGTGCCAACTAAAAATCTTTTATCTGAAAATAAAAGGAAAAAGGCAAGATAAAGCTTGGAAAGAGATGGGAAAGTCCTGTTATCTGATACAGTAAGTATCCCCAGCGAAATGTATAATTTCTGGTACATCAGAAGAAAAACTGTTGTTAGATTTCTGAAAATGGGACTGCAAACATGGGTATCCATTAAATGTATTTATCATCTACTTGAAGAACCTCATATACAGATAGATACACACTACATATGTATACAGCACATGACAAAATTGTTAAACTGTATGTATCAGAGGTCTCTGAACACATTAGGCTTCAAAATCTAATTTGCAAGCACATGGCTTACCATGATACCTGGAACTAAAAATTCTTGTGCCAGTTATAAATATATCTCCTAGCACCTTGTATGATTACAATGAGGATTGTTAAACACTGATGATCAGAATACAGTAGGTTTTCAAGGTTAAATGTCAAGAAATGGTGGCTAAGCAGATTGTGTGATCATAAAATGGGGTTTGGTATGTTAAAAGAAGATGTGATCACCTGCTTACCAAATGAAGGAGACAGCTATTAAAAATAGTCACACATTCCAAGAAAGAATCCCTCAGCAGCCATTTTAAAGCAAACCTTAACATTTAGGCAAGGGGGATAAAGAGTACCAATAGTATCTGAAATCTTATGTCACTACATGTGTAAACTTAAAAAAAAAAAAAAAAGAAAAAAAAAAAGGATGTGATTCAGCCACTGGTATACCTGATGTAAAGGATCAGCTCTTTTTTTTTTTTAACTCTTATGGCTTATAAATCACAAAATGCTAGTTCCATACAAGGCTGACAAAGAGTTCATGTCTAAAAAGTGTAAAAGAACATCAAAACCTTGCAAGCCAGATAGTTCCTGGAACATTCTGAACATCAATCTTCTGTTTTTATAAACAAACGTATGCTAACAACCTCCACACTGGAAGCAGTACATTTTTCAGATTCCTTCTTTTTAATGAAACAAACACGCTACTGTAACTGTTAAATTGCTAAGTTGCTAGTCAGTCTGCTATTCCTGCTAAGGATTTGTATATTCATCCCTTTGAATAGTCATAAAAAGATATTACAGCAAGTTATATTTGCAGATAAAATTAAATGCAATTTAATCATGTTTAATTACAAAATCACACTCTATTCTTATATGATACAAGCTTTCTCATATTCTCACAAATCCATCATGACAGAAACAAGATGAAAACCAGGCACGATGGCATCTTCTTTAGCACACTTTTTACGTTTAATTCTGTAAATTTGAGTATTAATTAACCAATCTCACAAAGTATGCACAACGCTGCAATACATCTGGAATATTATACTGTATAGGCCTAAAATTCTTTTGCAACCACACTAAATTATCTTAGCTTAACATTGTACAAACACATTCAAAATCAAAATCCTCAAAACTTCTTAGCACTGCTTTTTTATTTACTCAAAATCCATTCCGATCCAACATAACAGCATTACGAGGTTTATCACCCTGCTGTCTAATTAGTGGAAGAAACCAACAAACACCATCCATACAAAAAATAAACTACTCTTTGGACCTGCACTGGACATCATAGTAACTAGCTCTCTAGGACTTTGTCTTTAGAACCTGAATTCTTTAAAACAACCAACCAAAAACCCCCACAGAAATTTTATTGAAACGAAAACCTTTATACGAGGACAATCACCTGCCAAAAAAACCCATCCTTCACAAAACAAAAAACTGTAAAAAATGCCCATGAATAAGCAACTCATGATTTTCTGAGAACAAGAGTTTAACCACTGCCTTTTCCTTTACAGTGTATATTTAGCGGGTTAGAATGTTTCTCAAAACATTTCAAGAAATCTGAATTAGTTCTACTGACAGTCTTCCTATTTTATTATTGATATATGTGGACACAATACAGAGGACATTAAATAAGCTGGAAAATCTTATGTAGAATATAATTTCAATTGTACTATATAAAGATGAAAGAGAACGTTTTGCGCACAGAGCATCACATATAATAAAGATAGCTTTCTTAGACAATCTAACATGCGTTACCCATTTACTGTAAAATCCAAGCACCCAGAGTGTGGAAATCAAGCATGACATTACTCTTTTGCTACTTCTTGAGTTCTTGAAGTTAAGTTACATATGGTGATATAAATTAGCTACGACATGTATTAAAAAAAAAAGAAAGCCATCCTTAGCAGAAAAAAACTTGTCTTTCACAAGAACCAGGCCGGAAAGTCTTCATTTTCAATGTATGTCTCAGAAATTGAGGTCATCTTCTGACAGAAGGTGTCCTACGTTTACATGCATAAAGTAGTATAGCTGATATTGGACTGCTTTTGTCTCTTCATTAATTTTACAGGTTTTGAATTCAAATAATATGTTCATTTTTTTCTAAATTTGTCCATGGTCTGTGTTTCATGCAGTTACTGTTACTATCTATATCTAGACACTGAAACTGTTTTTCTTCATTTCTTCATTTCCAATATAGTTATTTCATTGACCATCAAACAGCATATTTCTTGATTTAAAAAGAACATTTTATCATACCAAACTGCTGTATTTCATCTGACAGTAGGCCAACTTAATTTCCCAAGTTAGTCATAATACTCTGAGGGATTTCTTTTGTTTGAACAGTTAATCCCTAGGACAACACAAATTAAAAAACAAAGTAGACACTGTTTTTCTAATCATTTTGGCACCCCCTTTATCACATTTATCTTTGTTTAGCCATCATGTTGTTTTCTGGTCAGCAAAGGTACAGTTTTTGCTTTTAAATATGAAATTTAGCTTTAAACATGATGCATCGTTCTTATATAGGTCAGTAGTAGTTTATTATAAATACATGTGCAAGATGAGCTCATGTTAAGCTTTTAATTCCAGTATGATTACCTTACATTTCTGAAATGGAACGATTATAAAGATGAGGCACACTTATACAACGCTTTAATACTGCTACTTCCAAAATCAATTTCTTTAAAGGTACAATATTGTCTTTAAAATGCCCTTCCTAACTACTGCCTTTCACAACTGATTACAGAAAATAAGGCAAAAGAGGAGTCACAACCAAACACATTAACAGGCCAAAGAATCACTGTGAGACGTTTCTGCACTAGCTCACGGATCAAAATTCATGGTGCAAGAACAGTGATATTTGCCACAGAACTGCAGCTTGTTTTCCCCACTGCTGCCCCCCTTCTCCCACTAGTATCTGGGATTTTACTTGGTGGGAGGGGCTGCTAGGGCTCTGTGACATTTACACACTTCCAAAAGGTTGTTTTTTCCAAAATATTTGAAGTTTTAACTACTTATATGGTGGCCAAAAGGCTTTCAATCTCCACTGCTCTGGTTCTTCTAATTGCTTTTCTTGTAAATCTCTCTAAATATGGCACTGGAACCACACAAATAATTAAGTTTATTTCAGTGGAACAAAGCCACTGCATACTTTCTCCAAAAGCTTACAAAACTAAAGTATCTCCTAACTAAAGAGAATCTGCAACTATCTCTGTACTTCACCCCCAGACTCCAAACAGACTCCAAGATCACTCCCACACCATCCTTCAGGTTCAAGTCAAGTCAAAGCTACATTTCAACCCTTTCCAAACACATCTGAAACAAACAAGTGAAAGAAACAGCTTCTTGGTTCAGGTGCAGGAACAAGCACTCCTGAGGAACACAGTCGATTAAGATTTCTTCATAGAATATGGATTTCAAAAAAAATAATCAAATTAACGTGAATAATCTCTTCCCTACCTATCCCCCCAAATGAAAAGAAACATACTGCGTTTGCTATTTCAGTCAGAGTTTTTTTAGGATAAATTCCTTAGATCTAGAATGGCATTTCAGGAGAGAAAAAAATGCAACATCTACTCTGAATGTGCTCATAAGCACTCTGTGGAGTGCGATAGAGCCACTTTCCATTTGGTGGTCTGCCAGGTTTGAAGTAAGGACAGAAAGCTGTTCCACATCCCAAATTAATGCCCTAGAGACGAGCTTATACAGCTGGTCTGTCTCTAGGTCAGTGGAAATTTAATTATCTGCACAAAAGCAAACAAAACAAAAAAAAGAGAAAGAACTGTATGGGGACAAAGAAGGGAAAAAAGACATTTTCGCTCTTCCTTTTTCAAACTATGAGGAAGATCATGTCTCTGTTCTTCCCTCTCTTATTTTAGACTGCAATGACAGAGAGAGAAGGGAGTTACTGACAAATTTGAGGAACATTATCTCAAGAAAAACAGTATAAATGACAGAACTAGCTTTCAGATACATAACTGAACAAACATTTTTTTTCTACAGTTGCTAATGCCAACCGCTGTTTCAAATAGCTGGCATTAAGGACTATAATTTCATTTCAATTTAGGTAGCAGAGGCATCTTCCTTTTACACTGCAATGCAAGGATTAAATGTATCTGAAAAAATTTGCTTCTTTCAAGTGTTGTAACTAATGACAATGCAAGAACACAATGAACACAACAATGAACAACAATGAACACAAGAAAGATTTTCTTCTTACAGTGAACATACAGGTCACAACCTACATGCCGGAAGAAAAGAAAGTTCAGTTCAAAGTATTTTTAATTGCTATATTCATCAGATTACCATATCTAAAAACACATAAAAAAAATTAAAGATCATTTATGAAGGAACAGTAAGTCTGTGATATGAAGGTCACAAAGCAAGGAGATGGACATACAAATGTTGTTTAATATTTAGAATATGCCCACCCTATACAGGAGTATATGCAGAGATACCAACAATTTCTGAGCCATACTGAGGTACCAAAAGCGGCCTGGTTTTTTTGGCTGTTAGCAAAAACCAGCAGGATTTGTCAGCTTAGGAAGAGCATGACATTAATGCGGCATAATGTCATGCTCTTGTGAAATTCTGCCTTGTTCAGTGTCATGGATCACATGGATGCAGCTGTGTATCTATCTTCTTACTGACCAAAATCCATCTCAATTCCAGCTGAGCCTAGCATTTCCTATTGGAAAGGTTGCTCTGAGGGCCTACACCTAGCTAATAAACACCAGATGGACAGATTTGGGTGAAATTATTAAGTATGAATTTAGGCTTTAGGAGAGGCTGGAGAACCTGTGGTCTTCATTTAAAATGAACTTTGCCTTTCAGGATATTAAAATATTGTAATTGTAGGAAACCCCAAAATTTTTAAACTTATGTTAAAACACTGAAAACCTCCATTCTCTCCCATGTTTTCAAGAGCTGAACAATACTTGCTTTGTCAAACTACGTCAGTAGACTGGACTTCCTGCTGGTAAGTACAGCAGTGCTAAAATGGTAGTGCTTATCGTGACACACCAGAAAAGAAGCTATGAAAACTGGAAGCTGTTTCTAAAAAATTGCTTTGAAATATTTCAATTTTCAAATTAAAAAAAAAAAAAAAAGTAAAAATTCTTCACTAAGTAGATTTGATGATTTTTCCCTTACACAGCCTGGAAAAGGACTTCTGTAGGAATCTAAAAGCACACAAAACTTGTTGAGCTACCAGTCCATGACACAAAAGGCAGTAACAGAAATGCTGATGCACACAGGCACAGAGCTTGCAATACCTTCATATTAGATGCCTCGGTTTCCAGTTTTGTTAGGTGATTTGAGTTATCCTCTAGCTCTTGCCGAAGGTTGGAGTTCTCCATCTTTAATGCCTCAACTTGCTTTAACAACTGATCATATGAAGCTGCGGCCATCCTGGGCTACCCTCAGCCCTAAAAAAAAAGTACGAGAAAATATTAAATTTAAACATTTTAGGAAAAAAAAATTAAAATATCTAACCCAAAATTAACTCTCTTTCCCATTTATCACTCAACTTTCTAAACATTAATTTAAATCCATTAGACCAAACTATAAATGCTTAGAACTAATGTCAGTTCAAAGACTTTTTTCAGTGGGCTTCCATTTGATACACATGATTAAGCAAATGAAAGAATTTCATTAACAACTGCCCTAGGTATTAGGGAAAGCCAGAATACGTTAAAGAAAATCATAGCACCATACAAAAGCATCCTTACTATTCACATTTCAATTCTAACATTGAGAAACTATGCAGATAATGGACCTCATTTAAACATTTTGGGACAGACAACAAGCACCATCAACCATATCGAAAAGATGCTGACTGCCTACTCTTTTTATAAAACAAAAGATAGTCACAGATGTTCAAAATTCCTAGAAATAGCACATACTAAATGAGATGTATGAAAGGCAAACAGTAAATATTGACGAATTTTAACAGGGGAAAAAAGTACCAAATGCAGTAGTAATCAAGTCTGTTGCAAAAATACATCCAAGGCATAAAGATTGTAACAAATATGCTCACAAAATTTCAAGACAAGAAGTAGTCATATTGCACAGTAGAATAAAAAGATAAAAGGCTATTCGTGATACCAGACATACTGTAACACAGTCAGAACACTATCACAATTATTCAGCCATTACAATGGAGAAAGAAACAAATACTCCAATTTAAACTGTAAAATTCAAATTGTTTCCCACTTTCCAAACCAAAACCCATCAAAGTTGTTCATCTAATAATGGACATGGCTAACCATGTTTCAAGCTCTTTACAGTGGAAGCCATCAATTTCTTATTCATCAGCCATTCAAATGAATAAAAGGAAGCCTTGTTCATAATCATACAAGTCACCCTTCCAATGTCATTGCAGGAATTTCCTAAGTATGCTCAAAGGAAAAAAATATAACAAGCTTATGGGACAACATTCCTCTTCATCATTACGGTGGTACTTTGGAGAAGAAGAAACAATTAAAAGCTCTTATTTAGCATTTCTGCGTATCCTCTCACTAAGGCTTTGACCTTACCGCTTATGTAACCCCTTATGTAATCAACTTTGCTCTTCCAGATGAATCTTAATTGCATTATCCAGTCTACTAAAAAGTAGGTAAAATTATTCAAAAAGGGCTTAGTTCCCCAACACCACAAGTTTTGAAAATTGTGTTTAATCTTTCTAAATTTAAACTCAATGAAGCATAAAGAAGAATATATACCATTGAAGACAGGAACAATCACAAAAGCTGTAGTGCATTTAGCATGACTGGTTTATTTCCTTTCCAAGAAGCAAGTCTTAATGCCCTAAGCACCTGTCATCATCAAAGATGTGAGAAGGAAGAAGCCTGCCACTTACAGAATTGTGATCTCCATGACACTACCAATAACCTGAAGACAAAAAATCCCTAACACATTTCTTTTTCCAAATGTGGTCATGCTTTACCAGAGACCTCATTTTTAGAGAAATGAAGACCATGTGAAGCATCTACTCTATTCTGTGAATTCTGTACTTTTACCATCCTGCTGTTTCGCCTAAAAGGTAGAGAGCTGTCAAAGAGAGTTGTAACAAAAAAAAAAAAAAAAAAAAGAAAAGGAAAAAATAATATTAAAGGCAGACTGGTTCTGTTCTGTTTCATATATGTTTTTATTTAATAGGTGACAGTTTCCATTCTTAATAATGCCAACAGTTATACTTCACATCTGTTTTCAGAACATATACTGCATAAACCCAAGGAAAGGTAGGTAGAAGTGGAAACATTTTCACATTACCTGTCATAAATTAGTATTATATTGTAATATTAATAGAATCTGTTGGTTTCAACTCAAGTATGTCACACATTTATTAATTTACACCTAAGCTGCTACATGCCATGTATTTGACATTCATTTTAATTCTAGGTAGAATATCTTTTTCTCCCATTACTTTAATTCATTATTAGTATGAAAGGACAGGTAATGACAAAAAATACCAAATGTTTCCACTTTCTATCCACACTAAGGAACAGACACATACACACAATGAAGAAAATGGAGAAAACTAAATGAGGGGTTGGAGCTACAACAGAAACACAGCAACTGCATAGCTCTATTTTAAATGCAAAATAAGCTTAAATGTACTTAGGTTAAATGAGTAAGGACTCAGTTTCTGAAGCGGAAGGAGGTTTGGTTTGTCTTCTTCCCCTCCTCATCCAAGTTTCTAAGGCTCCACTTGTGTATTTTATTTTCATAAAATGGAAGTAGGACATCACCACTAAGACAGTATTCTGCCTCAGACTAGGAGTCACTTCCTGATTTATTCAAATGTTGAACTTTACTCTGTGGGTTTTCAGATAAAAAACAACTGAGGTAGGTGATTACCAAAACATCTTCATTTTGCAGTTAAACAGATGCCCAAATGGGCAACGAGGGACAGTGCCACCGGCAGACACTCCTGCCAGTCTGGCATACAGCAGGAGACACGCTGCCCGACTGCAGGTCTGCTGGCCCGAAAGGTGCCTGCACTAGCAGGATAGCAGCAACACCTGGCAGCTGCTCTCGCTACCCAGGCATTCACATCAGCATCTCAGGATGCGGCACACATTTTAAAGAGAACCTCCTAGAGAGGAGGGGGAGGGGAAAAAAAAAAAGCATACACCATATCTTTTGCAAGCATGGCGAGGTTTGGGTAAAGTGTATTTGCAGTCAGCACATCCACACTGCAAACTGGACTGAAGGCAGCCAGTCCCACATCAGCATACGCTGTGAGCCACCGAGGCATCTGCTTCCAGCGATGCCTGCCACCCCACTGGCTGAGGCATCTGGACTCCTTGGGGGTATCTGGACTCCTTGGGGGCATGCAGATGGAGACCTGCCTCCCTGTCCCTCCAAGGTACTTCTCCTTTTTCCTGCCCATAAATGAAGGACTACCATGTATTTGAAGAGAACAGTAAACTATGTTTTAGAAATAATGGATCTCAACTAGCCCGGCTGCACCAAGATGTTTGAAACAGAGCCACATAACCAGCCATGGGTATAACAGAGATGAGCAGAAAAACTGTACGTGGTTAAGGAGTGGCTCAAAGACAAGATGACACCAGGCAGTGCTTAAAGCCAAATTGTTGGGCCGAAGGCAGGTTGTTTGCAAAGTTCCCCAAAACTAGTCTGCAACACATATTTTTAAATGTTTCATTATTGACCTTGGCACAAGAAGTGGCACCAAAACTTGTGCTAATAAATTCAAGAGGCTTCACAGGGTCAGAGGACTCCATGTAATACACAAGGAATTTGATGAACTGAGAAACGGAGCAGTAGAAAAGGGCGGAATTAAATAGCATAACAGTGTAAGGTCACCCATGTAGGAATCTCATCACCTGGAAGCAGTGAGTGCGGAAAAGCAACTGGAGCCTCTCGGCAGCCAGCCTGCAGGCCACTGCCAACACAAGACTGGCACGAGGAAAGCAAACACAATCCCCGGAGTTATCAAGTCATTTTACAAAGACATGGGTAAGAAAAGTGAATTTAAGTGGGTGCAGAGAAAGATGCTAAGTGATCAGGGGACTAAAGGGTCTCTCATATGAGAGGAGACTTCACGAGCAAGCCTGTGCTGCCTCAGCACAACAAAGGCTGGAACAACACAGCTATGCTTTGTTATTAGGGAGGGCAAAACACTCAAGAGGGAGAAAATATTTATGTTAAAACATAATACTGACACAGAACAAAGGGGCATAAATCGTTCATTTATGAACGTAGGCTGGCAACATCCATTAGCAGTTGTAAATTCAGCAACATCCTTGCCTAGCTCACTGCACAGGAAGGAACTGGACTTAGTGGTTCAGAAATCCAATCCTATGTTCCTTAACTTCAAATATAGAAGAATACTCTACTCATTTTCGTATCTCCAAGCTATTTGTATCTTTTTCTCCTGAAATAAAGAAATGCCAAAGCCATTTCACAAAAGACATCATTATTTAATTTTAAAATGGGGAAACAGACACAGGTAATGCATGACCACAAAGCAGCTTAGGCTTTCTGATGCTGAACACTGAGACACTTCTCAGGCACTTAAGTTTGTAGAGTAAAATCACAAAGCTCTGTTACACACAAGCTGTTTCACACATATTGAGCTAACACCCTCAAAATTAAAATCTGCCATCTCTCCCAGAAATAGGTTTTTTTCAATAGCCTCAAACTAGACACATCAGATCAGAGTTCAGGTCCCAAAACCAATCCTTGGATTTATGCTCCAAGGATTTATGCTCCATTTGAATACAAAAAACCTACTTTATTTTTAAACACAGAACTTGTGGCATCAATAGACATTGACTGCATTGCTGCATCTCCTTCTTGTAATTTCTCAGTGGTCAAAACACTTGCCTTGGGGAAAGAGTCAAACGCTGGACCCCCTCAGTCAGACAGGATTCACAGCCACGCAGCACCTCATTCAAGTGGAAGTAACCAGTAACCAGTCCAAAGGAAAGCAAGGAATAGTTTACACAGGGCCCACTAGCCTGAAGCTGTACCACTGCACACACATGCACAAACATATTCAAGATTATTGGGGCAGAATCAGATGAATCAAGAAAAAATTACTTCTCCTCCCAGTAAGAAGCCACTACAGTAAGGACTGGAAGGGAAGAGGAAGAACTCTGGGCTCCAATACCCATTTCACATTTTACCCAGCTCCAGGGAAAATGCAAGATGCCTGCAATGCCACCCACCTGTGCTCCTTTTTGCGCTTTATCTGCTCTGCTTCTTCACAGAGTGGTCATCATTCAAAGGCAGGAATGGAGATACCCCTTTCTCTGGATTTACTCCAAGAAATAACCCTCTTGGAATACAGAAACTTCGAAATTATTCCATTTCTCTTATTGTAAGAAGCACCTAAAATCTAGGTCTCCTGCTTCCCTGACCTGTATTTCCCATCATTAAGAGGTTTCTTCTCCATCTCTTAACAAAGTAAGGCGAAATTATGACAAGAAATTTCATGCTTTACTGAATCAGCAGTTTGCATAAATACACACTTCAAAGAGGAATTTCAAGCTGGATAGAACTCTCTTGCACACTAAAATCAAAATTAATGAGAAGCCTAGATTTATGCAAATGTACTGTTAAGATATAGATATACATTTTTCTACATGAAGACAACTATACCAGTAACAGCTGCCCAGAAATCAGGAACTTAGATGTACTCTTTTTAGTCTCAAATCCCCAGAGATAGGCAAAACCCCCAATATTCTCTGAAAACTTACAAATTTTTATTGATCTGAGCCTTTTTTCTTTGAAATCAATAAGCGTATATACTCAACATGCCCTAAAGAGGTTCTACTTAAGAACCCCCAAAAATTTGTGATATATTAATTAAATTTCCTTATGAAAATATTTCAGACTCGCATTACTATTTTTTCATCCATAAAAGCTATCACTGTTACTAGAGCATCCTATTTTTATAAAGCAACTTTTATAAAACACATTAGTCTTAGATTTTTTTAGAACAGAGGTTAAGAGTAATCTAAGATATAAAACCCTCCCACATTTTTTTTCAACAGTAGAGACAGATACCTGGCACTGTAAAGCTAGATAACATTTTTAGATAACCTATTTGTTTTCATTTTAGAAATCTTCAATGGAATAATTATTCTGTCACCCACAGTAACTGCCCAAGGGTGATTTTTTGGGTTGGTTTGTTGGGGTTTTTTTTGCTTTTTATTAGCAAGTAAGTATGGCCACTTCAGACATCAAAATCAATGGAAAAACTACTTTCTTCAATAAGTCCCAATATAAAAAACACCAATGTCAACCAAGGCTCCTGTTTGTGTAATTTATTTTGGATTATGAGCTTTGTTGACAGTAGTAAATCAGATGTTCAACTCTCTAATAAGCAAACAGAATTTAGTATTCTGCTACAACCAGCAGTTAAGCAGATGTGCTCCTGTGCTAACTGAAAATTTTTCACAATGTAATTTATTTTAATGTAACAACTTGTAACTATTGTATCTAAAATTCATGAATATCTAATTATCATTTAGTCAGGCTGGAAAGGACCATCAACTCTGATTTCTTTCTACATCCAGAAATTTTATGCAACTATTCAGTGCTAAGCCCAATACCTTGACCTTATTATTCTTTACCATTCTGTCAATTTTTGACATTCATTCCCATGTGACTAATGGGGAATTGTTTCTTCAAGGGCACATCACACTGAATACAGCGGGGAAAATAATAGCCATACTGCCATGAGATATTTCCAATTAGTTTAGCTTAAATACATTTAAAAAGAGATTTTTTTTTTGGAAGCACTAGGGTCTAGGGGTTCTGAGTTGGAAGCGGTTAGTGCTAATGCTGGGACAGCTGGGAGGGCTGCACTGGTGCCTGCCCCCAGCTGTCTGCCTTACCCATCTCCGCAAGGTTCCCACCCAGGGAAGAGAGAAGGTCTCAGCTGCTCAAGTGGCAGCTGCCTAAACCGCTGCAGATTACCGTCTGACTACCGAGGTAATCTGAAATAGGTGTTGGTTTAATTTGCTATCCTGGGACATTAACCACAATGGCTCAGCAGCTGTTACATGGCTATTTCCAAAAGAGGGGCAAGGCTGACAGACAGGGGCAAAAATCCAGCACAGCTGTTCTAAGGTAAGCCAGCCCCACTTACTAACTTCAGCCTTAAATGGACCATTTTCATGTAGTTACCTTTATCAATACACTCAAGAGAATACAGTGAGCTTTTTTTTTTCTCCTGTTCTTATTTTGAACATATCAAACCATGCCAATTTGTATTAATTCAATTTCTCTCTTGACTAAATCCTGTATCAGGTTTTCCACTACTTTGTTTGAAGCTTGTCTTCAGGTTAAATGGTTTATATATAAACATCCTTCTGCTCGTCCTTTTTCCACTCTGGCAAAGTATCAGCACTTTAAGTGCTATGTTTAAGAACTTATAAAAAATGAGTACCAGTGGGACAGGGATTGGCTTATCCATTTCAGTTTGGGGCAAACTTTCCAGGCTTGCTTATTTGAAAATGTTTATTCTTCACAGGCATGGTTTAATACTCTCCTTTCCTACTCACTGAAAAATACTCCATTGGCCTCAGATTGTAAAAGCCCATTATCCTGACTCTTTCCAGACAGAGCAGAAAAATTGTATTTCTGCCTCCTCCAGCACCACAATGAACAACTATGTAATTTCCACCTGATAAGCCAATGCTTTATTAAAATGGCTTTTGCTGCCAGCACATTTAATCCTCCTATCCCTAGCTGCATTTAAGAACAAACCCCGAAACTTCTAGTCTGCAGCAGTTAGAAGGGAGACTATTTTGTCTGGTTTTTCCTCATCCGAGCTATGTGGGCGCACACATATAATGAGGAGTCCAAAAATACTGTACAGCTTTGGGTATGGTTAGAGAGAATTAAGAAAAGACTAGGTATAGAATGAGAATTGCCCATGAGTAGAACAGCAGATCTAGTACCTTCTGCTCATGCTCTCATTCCTTCTGTATCAGAATGCTCAGGTCATCAAAGGAATGCAGGAAGGAGTAGAAAACAGCCATCACAGAAAACTGCTATTCATCAGCTTGTTTTAGCAAGAAGGGCTTTGATATCAGAAAGTGAATTGCAAGGTATGTAACACTACTCCTTTTAATAAATTTGAAAAAGCTGACATTGAAAAAAATTGTCAGCAAATTATACCGTACTATAACCTCTAGCTTAGGTACCCTCTGAATTCCTGGGGCTTTCAGCTGTGTAGAAAAAACAAGGGCCAGGTGAAAATTACTATTATCAGTTATCCTAATACAATGTGTAAAAGGGTCAGTCCCTTTAAAAGGGGGCCACACAATTTTCTCTAAACCTCAACTGCATTGAGAGGATTTTCTTCTTAGTTTTTCTGTCCACTTCTGCATGAAGGTTATTTTCGCGGACAGCAGACTAAAATACTGAAGTGTTACTATACCTGACCTTCCTAAATCCTTTTGACTAGGGGGTATGGTAGAAAGTTTTTTTGGTTTTGTTCTTCCATAAATCAATTCATAACTTGGCAAGTGCTTTCAATCCACTGTTACATTTTGGGATACTTAAGTTCAATATTTGGTCTGTACTCACCAACCATCAAAATAATTGAAATAATAAATGATCCATGTCCTCTGCATTCCTTAAAAGACCAGGAGGAGAAGGAAAGAGAAGATGATGGTCTGAACTCTTGGCTTGCCTTCCTCATTACAGGTGAAGTATGATGGGGTTCAAGTGCATATGTTTGTGAAATAGAAATGACCTCATATTTAGGATTTCACCAAAGAATGCTAACAATCAAAAAACCATATTAATATAAAAAAAAGAGTGAAATCCAGAAGTTATACATTTCAGGCTATGAACAGTCAAGTTCAGCTTTTATTACACTGCTGAGAAAAAAGCCCCACTTCTTCCTTTATAACTCTGAGTTGGGAAGTTCCTTAGCTGGTTAGTCATGCCGCATTCAGAATACGACTGTGAAAATACGAAACATGATTTGCATTTAAATACTATATTGAACACAAAGCAGTCCAGACATCATTTGAATCATAACTTATATTGGACCAGGGATGATTCACAAGCCTGAACACTCATTCTTCATTATGATCATCTTTGCTATTCATGGTTAATTGTGTATGTCCTCACTGCATATGACTTGCTCTTGTTAACTTTTGTATTTCTAATAATCTTTTAAGGATTCAATTCTAGAAAGTTTAAGCTATTAAGAAGTCTGAGACAGGCCTTTATTTTCTTATTTTAACTGGAAACACAAAATAAACCCCAAACCATTAACGTTAAATAAATCAGCTCTAAAAAAAAAGAAAAAAACATTATTTTATAATAAAGAAACAGTCCCCCATATCAGATGACCTATCAGGGTGTGCTGAAGGGAATATATCAGCATCTGTTCACACAGGTCCCGCACGAATTTTGGAAAATCACCAGTGGAGACCTAGTCTCCACTTTGGTGACAATAACTTACTGTCACTGCATATCAGTAGTAGTAGAGACAATTT
This sequence comes from Balearica regulorum gibbericeps, assembly GCF_011004875.1. NCBI lineage: Eukaryota > Metazoa > Chordata > Aves > Gruiformes > Gruidae > Balearica > Balearica regulorum. The sequence continues at coordinate 23,654,479 of NC_046220.1, forward strand.
TAAAAAGGATTTCATTACACTGATGAAACAATAATTAATCATGTTTCATCAACATAAACATTTTACACATACTGCAATCCAACATAAGACCATAGAAACCAGATGAACCGATTTTAGACATAAGCATTTCCAGCTTACACTGTATTATTCCATGCTGATGATATACTAACAGTGTACTATGACAACATGCATCAAAACATTTATCATACCCAAATATTTTGTGCAAATGTTTTGGCAAGTATCACGATAGCATTTGAGGGAAGATGTTTAGGAAAGTCTGCACTCATAAATAATTTAAAGTATTATATTTAAAAGTGATCTTTTATTCAAGCTACCATTTTTAAGAGTGTGACTACTGTTTCTTCCAGGAACTAATTCCGCTTGTTACACAAAACAATACTAAGATCATTTCTTTTTAAGACTTAAAAAGATATAGGAAGAAGCAGCACCATAATAATAATAATAATCACTACTGTGCTTTTGTCACCCTTTTTTCTTTCACAAAAAAAGTAGTGACAGCACGTCTGCATCTATTGTATGTTCTAATGTTTAAGCAACTGTAACAAACATTCAAAATGTTACAGGAGAAACACCTAGTATCACCCATTTACCTTTTGAAACCAATTACTCCAAGTGGTAAGTCCTCAACCAATGTTTTAAAATTTAACATCATCCAAAGCCTCTCTTACTGATAGACAGGAAATCTATGATTCTAAAAAATCATAGTATATATACAGAAAAGGTTTTGAGGGGATGTTTAGAAATTTAAACTCGGTAAGTGAGATTTGTCTTCATCAGACCTTTTTCATGCATCACTGCATTTAACAGAACTGAGAATGAAGAAGAAATATTTTACCAGTTACTTCCGAGTTTCCTTAAAAATACAGAAGAGTCTGGCTCCAGGAAACTCCTTTCGGTACATACGGTTACATGTATTTTCAAAGAACTGTAATTTTGACAAAATATTCATAAATGTATTAATTGCATTAGAAGTAACAGAATAGTAAAACATTTGACTATTTGACTGAATAGTAAAAACAACACAGTAGAAAGAACATTAAGGAGCACTTTCAACAGAACAAACAGCAGAGGGGGGAAGTATTTAAAAAACTGAAATTGATCTATATTCTATTATTCATGTATGCACAGTAATTTACTGAAAAGACTTCTATGCTAATTGAGAAGCTATATGTTCTTGCTAGGCCTTTAAAAGGCATCCTTCAGTATATGACTATCCAAATGAAGTCAAAACCAGGCTCTGCGGATCCCTTGAAGAAAATCCTACCAAATGAAAAATGCTCCTTACGGCTCATAGCTGGGGTCCTCCGTGTAAGTCAACAGGAAGGATTTTAAATCTGGACTAAACAGCGAATAGGATGAAATAATTTGGCAGCATATGCGTCTTCCAAAAATCGCCACACATTTTTGCAAAAGCAAGGAACGTTCTGCTGGCAATGACCTAATTACTAGAATAAAAGCTGCGTATCTGACAAAGGGAAAGAAAGAACCCATTGCTTCATACATAATTTATTAAGATTTCCCACAGCATTCAGTTTAAGTCGCGGACCCAAGCATCTCTTTGTGATGGTAAATAAATTTGTAAGAAGTCAGCGGACCCCAGGGCGCACCGAACGCGCAGCACTGCCCCCAGAGCGCTCCTCGCCAGGCCCGCTCGGCGCGGCCCTCCGCCGCGCGCCCGGCCTCCCGTCCCCCCGCGGCTCGCCCTGCCCGGCGAAGGGGACGCGCTGCGGCAGGGGAGACACCACCGCCCCCCGTCACTAACAAAGCCGGGCCAGTGCCACCCTCGGGCAGCGCCTCGCCCCCCCCCCCCCCCCCCCGCGCCCGAAGGAGCACCTCCGCACACCGGGCAGGGGCCGCTCGCCTCCCGCCTGGCCCCGGAGCCCGCGCTGCGGGGCGCACGGCCGCGCCAGGGCTCCGCGGCGGCTTTGTGCCCCTCGCCTGCGGGGCGGGCTGGGGCTCGGTCCCGCCCGCAGTGGCTCCCCGCCATGCCCGGCCGCGGGTTTTCCTCCTTCCCGCGCCGGCAGCCCTTTTCCCGCAGCCTGCTTTTTAGGTTTTCTGGGGGTTAAGCCACAAAAGCCGCTTTCTTCTCCCTTCCCGGCGGCGCCGCCGCCTCCCTGTCACAGGCGGAGGGAGCCGCCTCGCCTCGCCCGCCGCTGCCGCCCGGGCACGGCGGCCCCAGGAAGCCGCCGCGGCACTCACCCCATGGCCGCGGCCGCTGCGCCTCCATCCCGCCGCTAGCGCCCGGCCCGGCCGGCCCCGCCCGCACCCACCGGCTGCGCCAGCGCCGCGGCCAATACCGCCCCACCGGTCACGTGCCGCCCGGCGCGGCGCCGCAGCCAATGGGGCGGCACGCCCCGGAGAATGCGTCCGCCCCCTCCGCGGGGAACGGCCGCGTCCCCTCCCCGCGCCAGGGGGAGGAGCCGCGCCGGCGGGCGGGCCGGGAGCTGCGGCTCTCGGCACCGGGACCGGCACGGCACGGGGCGGGGCGGGCCTACGAGCAGCCTCGGGGCGCCGGCACTGCGGCGGGCTGCCCCACGGCCCACCACTGCCCGGAGGGGCTGAGCGCTCTCCCGTAGCCAACCGCGCCGGCGGCACCCGGGGTTGGAGCCGGGCAGTCAATGGGAAGGAGAGAAGGCGAGCTCAGGCGCAATGCCGTGCGAGGACGCCCTCCTCCCCGCAGGACAGCGCTGCGGCCGTCCCCGCCGGCGCGCACCGCCCAAGGCCTGCGCTGTCCAAAACCTGTTAGCGCCTGCTGCACACCCATGACGTAAAATACAGAATATGTTTTCTGCTACTGCACACAGGCGCACATGCCTGCGTACATGTTAGGTAGGTTTTAAACCACTGAGAAGGCAGGCAGGAGCTTCTTTTCAATGCATATAGCACCCCTCGATCCATGTTCGAGCATCAGCACTCACTCTGCATAGCCACGGGCTCTCTGCAGTAATTAGCTCACTGCATCACTTCAGTTGTGATGATTACCATTCGTTCTCCCTTCAAGGGACACAAGGACTAAATACATGTAATACTACAATCGTTTGCATTTATATAAAGGACAATGCTTTTATAGAAAAATGAAATTAGGTTCTGCGTGTACTAGAAATAAAGCTAACAGTTCATCTAATTTTTAAAGAAATACATTGAGATACTGCTTATTAAAAAGGCAACAGTAAGCATATCCTTCAGGGGTATCCTAGATTTATTTGCAGTTCAGGGAAATACTGTTTTCATGTTCTTTTCAGACATAAAAGTTGTCACTACTACTTGGTAGTTTAGTAACAGATCAAGTACGTATACAATTTAAGCTATACCACATTAGAACAGTAAATACCAGTTTAGTGATGGGTTGAAAAAAACAATCCAAAAGACAGACGAACAAACAAATCAATTCATGAAACTATTTCAGAATCTCCTTCCAGAACTGATCTCTCTCCAAGGATAAGGATGTAGCAAAGTATTCGTGAAGAAAACTTAAAACCCCACAGAAGCACACTACTGAATACAAAAAATAGCAGAAATTGAGCTATATTTCAGCTGTTTGAGCTTGTAGTCTGTATTTTTACTTTAAAAAAAAAGGTTGTACAGGTAACAGGTACTATGGGGATGATGTTTAAGAAAATCGAGCTCTAATACAAAAGGCAGCTTTGTAGAAATAGCACAAAACCAAGTCTTTTTAATCCCCTAGAAGAAGCATTCAAGAATAAATCTATGGGCAGTGCAGTCCATCTTAACAGACTAGCACCTGACAGAAGGCATCTGAAAAAGTGCAACAGTTTCTCAACTAGAGCAAATGAATGCCATTCCCTGTGGCACTTCACATAAATTATGGAGTTATATACTTATACAAGTGAACATAAGGATAGATGGCTCATTAAGTACATCTATCCTTACAAGCCTGAGGAAATTTCATTCTTCCTATAGCAATTTCTTTGATCTGTATGAAACAAGCAGGCTCGTAATAACCTCATGGCTGGGACCAAAGTTAAAGGCACTACAGGCCTGTGCACGCGTGTGAGAAATTGCACCACAGATACTTAAATACTACGATTTTAATTTCAGCTTGTTTTTCATGGCTCCTTTTTCCAGTAATAAAAGGCAGTACTCCACCCTCAGAAAAGATGGTCTTTGCCAGATAACCTTTCACTGAATGTCATGATGATTAAGGAGATGTGTAATACCACGTCATCTGCTACCTTCAGCATGGTATTACACAAAATCCTCTTTGACTTCATCAGTATGCCTAACTATGGAGGTCCTGTCACTTAAGCAGTCACGGTAAACCATTTTAAACAAAAGTTAAGTGGGCCAGTATTCAATGGTGTTTCAGGCTATATGATTTTTTGCTATAAAACTTCTATTAATTACAGCAACAGTTGACATCCTTCTGGGTTTTGATCCACTCAATTTCATTTTAGACTTGATGTACTACAGAGACTGAGTTCATACTCCCTCAGCTGTAACAAATGACCACATTACTCTTAACAGGTTTTAGGTTTAGAACCTAGCTAGGCATTAGATCTCAAGCCATCTTACTTATCTATGCCACTGTTCCTCCTTTCAGAAAAGCAAACCAAAATGCTCCCAGCTGTTATTGTGCAGGTCTTTCCATCCTAAAATTATTTACATTAGCATAAGTGTATACTCAAGTATAGACATAGCTCAACACTTAAGTTATCAGTTAGCAAGTTGTTGCAATGAGTTGTGGCTTATATACCCATCAGGTTGGTCCAGTAATAGTTTTAAATCATGTTCAGAAGTTGTAAGTGCAACACAGTCTGGAACAACTATTTTAAGTGCGCAAAGACAGTATCAGAGAACTGATGCCAAAGCAAATGCCAGAGAAACTGAAATCCTATATACTTCAAAGCTAAACTGTACACTGAAAGTAAGCTTGAGAAGTACACTTAGTTTTCTAGAATCCAAAATGGGAATATCAAAGATCAAAGGCTACATAATGTATTCCATTTGTTTACACACATCATACTGCATTTTCTGCAACTCTGAAAAACTAACTGTAGTTCTTGCTCTGTAAAAAGATTCTTCTTAGTGCTGGTAATGGTTAGTCCTTTCTAAGCCTGGCAGTCACAAGATAGGCAAGTTTGAGTAAATTCAGTGCTGATGAGTGATGTTAGATTCACTTCTCTGTAGCCTGAAGTCCCACATTTATTCGCAGAACAAGCGGAGCATAAGCAGCAGCACTAATTCTCCCGTTACATTCTGCCAAGATGACAGCTGAGTGGGAGGCAGAAAGCTTTCCCTTCCTTGCTTGTAGTAATGCCCATTCTGTTACGATTTCATAAAAATGGCAGCTTGTTTTGTGTCTGTGTCACATGCACTTGCCTCTGAAGCAAAATCCAGTATTAAGTGAAATTCAGTTTAATAAGCAGTGTCTTATTACTAAGATGACCCTTCTCATACTGTATATTCCAGTGGTGTTAAGACATTGATACACAGCTCAATATGTGAACATTATTGTGACACATACTCTTATTTTCTTTCAAAACTGCTTTCTTAGTGAAGTACTGGATTCTGCTACTAGAACTGATACCAATGAAACAGTATTTGAATAAAAAAGGTCAGTCTCTCAAGAAAAAAACAAAACACAGAAAGGAACTGTACAGACAAAAGTCTTGTTTAGACTTAGAAAGTAATTAACAAAAAATAAATTATCCAGCAGAAAGAACAAGATGGTTTTTTCATTCTTTGAAAGATACCATTACCCAGACAGACCTAGCAATACCTGCTCCATATTACATAAGAAACCCCTTTAAAATCTATTAAAAGAATCAAATCTCTGCATCTAAGCTATCAAATCCTAGCGACACAAAATTTTAGTATTAAAAATATCAGCTCGGTTTCAGTATTCAAAATACAATTACATCTATTATTTTGGACAAGATCCCTGCAGTCTACCAAGCACAGCTAAATGGTAATTTTGCTCCAGAAAAGGAATTGGAAATCTTTTCATAGAGCATTTGATGTAATCCATGCACTAAGTATTTCCCAACTTCTTATTGCATTTATAGAAATCCAATTTGAGACCAAATAAGATTGTCATAACCCTGTTTCCCCCACTACTAAACAGTGCCAAATAGAAGCTCTCAGCAGATGAAGATCCACATTTTTAAAAACATAAAGGACATTCCCCAGAATATTTCTTTGCTTCATAAAATCAAGACTATTACAAGAAAATGCAAGAGGTTTTCTGATTTTAGATAACTGGCTCATAAATGGGACAGTTCTCTGTGCCCTCCCAACCTCATCCTCTGCAACAGTACCCTTCTCCCTAGAAGCTTTTCACTATGTAAATATATTTAAAGTGACTGATATTTCATTATTAGTACATGCACAGTTCTACCTCAGAGACCCTGGGCACAGTGAATGGGTTGGATAATGAGTTAAATTCTGTCCCTGTGTTGCCAGGCACTATGGTTGTTATTACTCACAAATGTGAAACTTAGTGTTGCCAATCTGAGAGACCTTGCCTTCAGAACTTCACTTACTAATATAAGTTTTACATATTGACTTACATCAGGCCGCATCTTTTAGAAAAGTGGTATAAACCGATTTTATTAACAAAATAAACTGAAAACATTTCACATCTGTTTTACATAGATGCAACTTCATCTTAACACAAGACTTGACAAAATATTTTAGCAGCTGCTATAACTAAAGATCACCTCCTGCCTTTCAACTTTATTTTAAAAATTGATGAAGCTGAACATACTCTTTGCTTCTCATTTCCTTGGAAATTGTGAAGTTGCTTTCACCCCTCTCACTACCACACACAGACTGTGTATTGTTCCCTCTGAGCCTTGTCCTTACCATGTGACTAGGATCAGTGATAGTTTGTATATACACACATCGGGAATACTCATAACCTGCTCCCATCAGCATTTAATATCAGTGTTCTGAGCATGAAAGCTGTATTCCTACTTTGTCCATCAGGATTCTCTCAGAAATGTTGCATATTGTTACCCCATACAGATCATTAGAAAGATCATCAGAAAAAGAGTTTTCCTGAGGATCAAGAAACTAAAGGACCACCTTTCTCATTCTGCTGCATAAAGAATGGAGAAAATAACTGTCACTGTTCTTAATGCATCATCCAGAACACACACATTCAACTTCTGACACTAATCCTACAAAAATAAATAGGAAATTTCTGTACTGAAAATAAAGAATTAGAAAGAAAATCTTAAAAGAACAATTTGATATTATCCTAATGTACTAACATTTCACCATTTTTTTTCCCCAGAAGGTTACGCTACAAGTTCCTAAACTTGAGAAGATTTTTCCACAAGCAATGAAAAGATCGGTCTTTCACAGAGGTCAATTAACGACCGGAAAGTCATGTAATATAAGCTAAATGGAAAAAGCAGAAAAATCTTTGCTGTTTAATTATTTCATAAATAAGTCAGATGTACAGAAAGCTACCACCTGCTCTTTAAATCCTTTCCTATCTAATGCTGTCTACTGTTTGCCAATTCCTTAGTTTTGACTAGAAGTACTGTACTCTCTGGGGCATCTCCCACTCATGCTTTCTTCCCTCTGATTAAGTTTTTCCATCTGCATACTGGTTTCTTGCTGCAACTTGAAGAAATGAAGATTCAAGAAGAGGGACTGCTTCCTTCCTCACATCTGTTAGAACTACTATGGTGCCATGGCCTAATCCATAGTATCAGTCACGTATGTTCCAAAAACAGTACAATAATGAAAAGAGTTTGCATAGCAAACTATCAACCCAGTAAACTTCACCCATTCTTCTATCTCAGCTACATAATAAACCCCACCTGACACAACTTCATGCCACGTTAACTATGGTTTCCTTACCCTCAAAGTAAGAGCATCACAGTATCCTGGTATCTTATCTCTTTGTTTCCTCTGCTGCAGCTCATTCAGGCTTGTTAGGTAGTTTACTGTATCTGTGTACTGCAATTACCACTTCTTACTTCAGCCATGCCTTGTGTTTTCTTTCCCTTATAACCACCTGCGTACTACTTTTTCAGCCTTCCTTTTATTCACCTTTCTTTTCCACCCCCTCTTAATACTATGACAAAGTATGACAGTTGTTAGGCATAATTTCTAATAGACTTTAGAGTACAAGTCTTTATCAGAAATATTTCTGTTCAAATACCAACAAATTTTATTATTATTTAATCTGGGCCACACCTGTAGGACATCAGGAGGCAGCAAGTTAGAGCAATGTTGTGCACTACCTCAGATGACAGGCAACAGAGAAATTCAATACATACCTACATCAGCTCTTGCTTTCCCCAACTGCAGATATCTTTATCTTACCCAATATTAACATTGTGCATTAATTTTCACACAAATTTCTGGGTTCTAAATGGAAAACCAATCTTAACCAGAAAGCTCTGTTGCAACAACATAACAGGAAGATAAACACGCTAAAAAGGCAGAAAACAGAAACGGATGGTGCTCATCCAATCCACTAAAGGGGTCGACTCTTACAGAAACCTGGAAAGTTCACGCTGACCTGATAAACCAAAGAGTCGACTTTGATATGTAGATTCGTGCATGTGCCTACCCATGCATTCCAAACCTCCTGCAAACTAACGGCTTATTCAGTACTTCTGGAAACCTGTAATTGCACCTTCTAACCCATCTTTAATTTTATTTCAGTGATCTGATAACTGTATTTAAGGCCAAACATCTGTAGTGCTTAACATCTTCCATATAAAAGCCCTTGTCTAGCATAACTCAGGGATTCTCTGGGGGAAATTTTTTCAGAGGAAAAATTTCCTAGAGGACTTTGTTTATTGATACAGATGTCTCCTCTTTTCCCCATCTGGGCCATAGAGTAGAAAAATATTAAGTGTTTAGATAAAGATCAAGAATTTTATGTTTTCCAATGTTTCTTGGGGAGCGTCAGGCTCTGGATCTGCCTGGTCTCCACTAGAGCTATCTTTTGTAAGCAAAGCATTTTGTTTTAGAATACTTTGTCCTTAGCTGTCACACAGCTCTTGGCTCTGATGTACCTTTTTACCTAGGGCTGCGCATCTATCAGCTGCTCAGAGACTGATTAAAGGTCAGATCCAGTAGAAGAAATTCAGCACATACCTAGAATAGAGTGGCATGAATTACGAGACAAAGCCCTATTTCACTTATTATTATTTAGCATCAGCCATAAGAAGTTGCAGTATTCACATCTGTACATGACAAATGGATGACTGCACATACAAATAGATGATCAGATTCAGCTTCTTGTTACATTGTGGTTGACAAAGGTCACGGCTAAAAAAAAAAAATGGTTGGTACATGGTTATGTAAATTTTATAGTGAACCCAGGAGCATCCCAGAACTCCACACCACTCTGACAAATGGAAGCTCTATCACTTGAGTGGAATATTTACCTTGTTGTTCACAATCTTCTTTTCAGTCTTCCCTTTGTTTGGTTTGAACCAGATGTTCTTAATGCAAGAGTCAATTTCTTGTAAGCATTCTGACATTTTAGCAGTAATAAATCAGTTAAAAATCTATTTAGCTAAAGGTCATCAACAAGTTTGTTGCCCAGGATATTGAAAAGGAGGGAAGGTCAATTTTTGTGGAATCCTGTAAGCAAAGACCTTTTACAAAAAGGTATGTTAACCATCACTATTCTGCAAGTCTGCTAAGAAAAAAAAAAGTTCAAGCTATAGACAAGTTTCTTAAAGCCTACTGCATTAAGAAATGCTGTGACAAGGTCTAGAAACACAAAGATCTTGCTAAGTAATGGCTCTAAGTTCTCTCACCAAAACTATAACCTTTTAAATAGTTAAATTAAGGCCTGAGCCTCAGAGGCTCTTAGCTGGAACACAACCACATATCAAATCAATCTAGAAAAAATGTTCTTTACAAGATAAAGTGTTGACAAAGAATCTGAGGATACATGTATCTTCCTTAAAAATCTCAACAAATTCCACATTTCAGTACATAACAGTAATTACTAAGGAGTTCAAGGACAGACCACAAAAAACAGCTCAGTTTGTTAAGGAAGATTTATGCTGTATGGTTTAAGGAGCACAACTTAGCTGGTTTAGCAAAAAGTAGGCTGGATTTTTATTATTGTATATGGAAAATATTTCCAAGTTTGTCACAAGTTTAAAGAGATCCATCAGCTGGAAATTAGACCAACTAGAATTGAATTTCCTAACATTGGTGTGGTTAATCAAATCACAAAAGCTCAGTACAAACTGAGCCCACAAGGTAAGACAAGATATTTCTTTAAGAAATACTGACTTCTAGTGTTCTGCAGCTTCCAATACAAGGGTCATACTGAACAGTGCTGGAATCTCTTCTGGGCTTGAAACAGATGAAAGTTCATAATTTGTTTAATCCTGCAAGAATTTAATTCCTTGCAATATGCACATACACATCATGTGTTGCAACAACTCTCTCACACTACTGAGATTTCGTTGATTGCTTGTTAAGGTTAGGAAAGAAAGTCCTCCAGCTGTTTTCTCAGGACCAATGCAGAACTTCACCATTAACTGATTTCTGCATATGCAGAGATGAGCTGCTGTGGGAGGTGGCACTCCTGCAGAACAGACTTCTGCTCCCAGGTAGCAGAAAACCCACAAACACCTGGACAGCATGCAGTTTTCCTGCTCACAGCCATATTAATCATCAAGCCTAATGACTCGCATCAGATTTTTGGGTTAGCTTTTGTTTTGGAAATGTTCTTGCTCCCTTCAGCTTATTTATCATCATAAATGTGCTTCCCTGGATGATTTGGGTCTGACGCCCCTAGGGAATTTGCTGTTACATAAGCCTCTGTGGCATACTAATTTTTTTATTTTCCCTCCTCTCTTGGCACATATTTTAGTGTGTTTACTGAAAGTTAAAAATCCCCAGCCTCACTTCAAAATACGAAGTTTTATGGTGTTGATGGGTAGGTGCTAGGAGTTATGTTTTTCTTTCAGGTTTTGAGTGAACAGCATCTTCGAGTCTTAACCTCTGTAACACTTGTGAGGTTGAAAAAAGACTTTTTGCTTCCATTGGGGTGGTGGTTATAAAAGTCTGGCAAGTCTGTAATATTTTAGGATATTTTCTCCTAATAGTCTGTAAGGAACAAAAATTCAAGTATAAGCTAGGGGCGGGTGACTCAGTCTGCCTTATCCAGTATTCAAGCAGCATGAATACTTTTTAAAATTGATCCACCTGCTCTATAGAAAAAGAATGCAAAATTGAAATATTCATTGCATCTCCAGGCAAGCTGCTTCCAGTACCAAGCTCTATACATGTAGCAACAGTGCTCAATGATCCGCGCTTTTAGAAGTCACACAAAGCTGGCCTTTTCTTCGGGCCATTCTTCATCTTGGAAATCAACATGCATTTAACAAGTAACAAAGCCAGCATCTGAGAGAGCTGTTACTAAAAATTTACCACCACCAAAGTTACTTCAGGAAAGTACTTGGGAAAAGCAACTGAAGAAGAAAAGGGCTGATAACCATGCCCAGACCAAACAAAGCATCAGTGGAATAACAGAGCAGAAAAATGCACTTAAGTTTGTCAAAACTGAGAAAACAGGAGTGTTTTTAAACTCCTTGATTTAGGTAGAGTGCATATTTAAGTGACAGCTTCCCTCCCCCAGCTTGGATCCAGGGCCACCAGCTAGTCAACTTAGACAATGAAAATACCTAAGTTGCAAATAATACATCTTTGAACCGTGTAATACACTTTAATCATGCAATTGTATTGCAACTCTTTTTAAACATTCAGACTAGAGGTAGAATTTAAAATACTATCACTGAGAGGAAAAACACCTTACTGATTACAGATTCATTTTGCATCTCAGACTCCAATCCCTACACACACGGGAAGGGAAAATTTTAAATAATCAGAACCATATTTAGAAAAACTCTCAATTGCAAAGTGTACTAGAAGAACACTTTCCTTTTTTTTCTCCTAACACATAACCCCAATACTTCAATCTTAAATTAAAAGATGTATTTTCAAAGATCTCCAAAGCAAGTCAGCTAGAACACCAGCCCCAACTAGGTGAGACAGAGAAAACCGTATTTGACACTCATATTTGATTTTCCTCCCTCCTCAGCAAGGATTTGCATTTTATTGATCCATTACTCCTTTAAAACCGTTTATATTTTTAATCAAGTACTGAATGCCTTACTAGAAATAATATGTATTTTAATGTTAAAACTCAAACCATTCAAGTTTAAAGTTTGCCTGGCACTGAGCGATCCTCAGTACACTTTGTCAGACATAACACATTGTTTCTACACAAACAAAAATTCCAAATCGTGCAGGCAAACTTAGCGCCTGCTGTTTTGGGTTTGTGTGGCAACGTTTTGGTAGTGGGGGGGCTACAGGGCTGGCCTCTGTGAGAAGCTGCTAGAAGCTTCCCCTATGTCCAACAGAGCCAATGCCAGCCGGCTACAAGATGGACCCACTGCTGGCCGAGGCTGAGCCCATCAGCCACGGTGGTAGCGCCTCTGGGATAACACAGTTAAGAAGGGGGAAAAAACCCCAACCCAGCAGCATTTTGCAGCCACAGAGAGGAATAAGAAGATGTGAGAGAAATAGCCCTGCAGACATCCAGGTCAATGAAGAAGGAGGGGGATGAGATTCCCCTCCAGCCCCTGTGGAAGACCACAGTGAAGCGGGTTGTCCCCCTGCAGTCCATGGAGGATGATGCAGGAACGGAGATTCCACCTGCAGCCCATGGAGGACCCCATGCCGGAGCAGGTGGATGCACTCAAAGGAGGCTGTGACCCTGTGGGAACCCATGTGTGACCCATGCTGGAGCAAGCTCCTGGCAGGATGTGTGGTCCCGTGGAGAGAGGAGGCCACACTGGAGCAGGTTTGCTGGCAGGACTTGTGACCCTGTGGGGCACAGTTGGTGAAGAACTGCAGCCCATGGGAAGGACTCACATTGGAGAAGTTGGTGGAGGACTGTCTCCTGTGGGAGGGACCCCAGGCTGGAGCAGGGGCAGAGTGTGAGGAGTCCTCCCCCTGAGGACGAAGGAGCAGCAGAGACAATGTGTGATGAACTGACCAAAACCTCCGTTCTCCGTTCCCCTGTGCTGCTGCAGGGGAGGAGGGAGAGAAATGGGAAGTGAAGTTGAGCCTGGGAAGAAGGAAGGGGTGGGGGGAAGGGGTGTTAAGATTTGGGTTTATTTCTCATTACTCTACTCTGTTTTGCTTGGTAATAAATTAGATGACTTTTTTCTAAGTTGAGCCTGTTTTGCCTGTGACAGTAATTGGTGAGTGATCTCTCCCTGTCCTCATTTTGACCCAGGAGCCTTTTGTTATATTTTCTCTCCCCTGCCCAGCTGAGGAGGGCAGTGATAGAGCAGCTTTGGGGGGCACCTGGCCTCCAGCCGGAGTCAACCCACCACACCTGCAAATCAAAACAGGCTGAGATCTCAAGAATTTTAAGCATTTCCCCCAACATTGAAGGGGTTAATTTTGCAAGGTAATTACCCTAGGTGGCAAGAGAAAGACAGAAATCTTCACAGTAGACATTACTTGTTCTGACAAGGAAGAAACAATAGAAGAGATCCCATGTCATTGGCAAAATTCTGTCACACGAACAGAAAACCATAGTCCTACAGAAACACAATCTGCAGTAATCAAAATTTTCTTATTTAAGATTACAGATTAATTGTTCCCCAGTCTTGCTTCTTTCTTTTGCACTTTCCCTGAATTTTTTGCCCTATCTTATGACCAGACACGTCTTATCACTTGGAAGTTTAATGTGACAATCACATCACAGCACTTGCTCATCATGTGATCAAACATGTATGTGGCTAAAGTCATCTGGATGAGTTGACTGGAACAGTTCTTGTTTGTCCAGATGCGCACCCACGTGGCCACTCCATCAAGTCTAAGCACTTCCATGAAAGGCTGTATAGCACAACTTCACTGAAAGACAAGTGTGTCACAAGAGCAGGAGCTTTTTATCTACACATGGCTGATATTTTTCCGATGTTCTTTTATGTACGGTTTATTAACTTTCTCTTCCCAAAGAATAAATGCTGGCAAGTACTAGTAGTGAGCCTTGTGAAAACTCTACTCCCCAGTTCAAATGTCTGGTAATGTTCTACACCGCAGGCTATGAGCAGTGTAATTGCTTCTGTACAGGAATCATGTCTCTTTATGGATTTAACATTTGCCCAACACAAAGCAATTCTGATGCTTATGGGGCTTCTAGAGACTCCTGCAATATAATTACATAACAATTTGGGAAATGCAGAACAGAGGCAAGAATGATGAAAAGCACTATCCATCCACATCTACAAATGGTGCAATAAACTTAAAAGAACATGAATTGAATAAAATAGACAGTTATCCGTCAAACAGCAAACTAGGTGGCAAACTGCCCACAGGAACAATTACTTGGCTTTGCAACAAACTCCATCACTTATAAGTCACAAGTCAGAAAATTTTCAAGCAATAAACACTGATTGAGCAAGTAACAAATTTGTACATTCCTACACTACCTATAATCGGAGTTGACTTCAAAAGCAAGAACTAATATATTGGCAGGGAGCAAATGTAAAACTTTGCCATGGTAACCCCAGTATGTTGAAGGTAGATGTTTTCCCATTATTCTCTGAATAAATTAAAACATTCTAAACCACCTGAGACTTCTAAAATATAAAACAGTGAACTACAACGAGGCTTTGTCATTACAACTAGTTTCAAGTCGTCCTTGCTGCATGCATACTAGACTACCACATGAACTCTTCAATACCTTTACATCATTCAAGGCATTATTTTACTTGTAAAAAAACCAAACCAAACCAAAACACAAAACACAAAAAAGCTTGATACCTTGCTCACAAGTAAAACTCAGAGAGAGATTTCGAACAGTGTAAAGACAGTCATGTACAGACAACTACTTTTTCATGAAAATAAAGGAATACACAAATCCACTGGTTTTAGAGGAAGACAAGCTCTCTTTCTCCATTCAATTCATTCTTTTCAGCTTCCAGCACTTGAAACAGTTTTTGGAAAAAGCTTTATGAATCAAGTCTAGTTCTCAAGGTCTTAACAATGACATTTAGACATTTAATTAGCAAGCCATCACTTGGACTGGCATCTAAAGCTTTTGTCAGAGACCTAATTCAATGCCAATTCAAACATCCCATTCCTCTTATATTAACTAACAAGAAGCCTCATAATATTCTGGCTACTTGATTGCACTGGCACACATTAACACAACAGTGGAGTCTAACTGAATGCAAGGACACAGATTTACAGTGTACACACATTAAATTAGCAAAGATATTTTAAGACAAAAATATAACAACTACATTTGTGGATGAACTGGTACTCAGGCATATTCTGTGCTTCCTGGTAGCCTGGATGCAATTATAACGAAATCCAAGTAAAAAACAAAAAAAAAAGGAGGAAAAAAAGATATGATCAAATAACATTTTCTCATTGATTCCAAGCTGAGTCCTGATCTTAAACCTTTCTGGAGCTCATTCTGAACCATATGTAGAGACTAATACATGTGAATTAAGTACCATTATTCTACGTTGACATTTCTACCCTGAGTCCATACAGAATTTTTAAAAAGTCATGAACATATATAACAATACATGTAAACAAATAAGCTGTATTTGGAACCAAAGAAGAAAAATCACATTAGCTAATGCCTTTATTCAGTTTGTCTTTGTAATTTAGATCTGTGGTTTCCCAACATCCAAAATGTAGAAAAATGCTGGAGCAAATGGTAGGAACTCTGTATTTTGCCTTCTCTTGTGGAAACAGGATTACATAAGTTTGAGTCACCACTCCACTAGACTGGGTTAAAATTAGAGACCTATACAATGAAAGGCTTGTAGTTGAACAATTTGAATACCAGGGAACAAAATCCCTATAGAGTCATTCTGCTGAAATAGAGGGGAGGAGGAACACTAGTACCAAGAAAAATTAAAAAAACCAGATATCTAAGGGAATTGGGAAGTATTCAGAGTTGTGCTTAATCTTAGCATCGATAGTCTGTAAAGAAAATTTTTGTTACATTGTACTATAAAAAAATGAATTTAGCTGTGTGTTAAAAAGCAACAATGCGGAAGGAGTATGGTCATATATTAGATTCTGCTAACCTCAGAATCTCATTGTCCTGGTTTTGGCTAGGATAGAGTTAAGTTTCACCAGGAGCCAGGACAGGTGAGCCATGCTCAGGGGGCTAGTCCATACCATGTGACATCATGCTCACCATAAAAGGGGGTACTTGGGGAGGGGTGGGTTGTCACAGCTCTGGGAAGGTCTGAGTGCAGGCTGAGTGTCCAGTTGGTTGTCAGATTAGTAAATTGCTATCTGTTAACACCCACTTTATATATTCTTTTACTAGTACTGTTGTTATTTCCCTCTCCCTTTGCTGTCCCAGTAAACTGTCCTTATCCCAACCCATGAGGTTTTGCCTTTGTCTTCCCATTCTCCTCCCCATCCTGCCACAGGGAGGGGTGAGCGAGCAGCCACCTGGTGCTCAGCTGCCGGCTGGGGCCGAACCATGACACTCATGTAATGTATCTCAGCACTGCCTGCTGACACTGTCTTCTCGGCAGCAACAGGTGCCAATTATAGTGTCAAGGTTACTTGCACCAAAGCTTTTACTCCAAAACTGCTGACAAGCAGGCTTTTGATGCCAAAAGTTAATTATAACATAATCAGTACTTTTTTTTTTGGTTGGTCTAGATCCTGGTGTATAGCACTTGCTGACAGCCAACAATTTTACCCAAACTTCATTCCACATTCAAGCCTTTAATGACTAACACAGAGTAATTGAGGAGACTGTACATGAGCCCTTGGATTGCAAGTTCTGTGGGAAAGAGCTTAGAAAGAGTAGAGACCTTGAATGTACATCTTTCTGAGCAGAAAATACAGAAGTTGCAAACAATCTCAGAGACACAAGGCAGACATTTAACTCCAGAAATCCCATTATTCAAGGTATAATTCAAATACCTGATTTCACACACACACACATTAAAAAACAAAGCTGAAATTAAAAAAAACCCCAAACACACAAAAACCCCACAACAAAACAAAACCCACCAAAAAAACCCCAAACCCTAACAAAAAAAGAAGTTCTGGGTTCAAATTAACTTTGGTCTTGTAGCCCTTCTACTACAGTAAAAGAAGCACTGCTACTTAACCCTTTTATGACCTATATGCTTCACACATCACAAATGGGTATTTTCTTCTTGAAGAACTCCTAAACATGAGGAAAAGAGACAATCCCTCCTTGAGGTAACCATTATGGGCACTGGAAGGACACCAGAGCAGGACTGATAAAATACAAACTTCTCTTTCAGAATGGAAGCTGACTTCTCTTTCTCATGAAAATGTAGTGCCTTCCTACCTATTTGAAGCTTTTACTGAATAGCAAAATGACAGGATGGCCAGCATGTTCACTGAAATAAGCAGGTTGCAACACAATACTACAATTTCAAACCAGGCACTAGATCAGCTACAGGAAAGGTATTTTTCACTAAGTATGCAAGAGTAGCGTGAATATCACCCACTTCCTTAGGCCCTTATAAGGCATTAAGCCTTGTAAGCATTCTGACAATGCTTCAAAGGTTTGGAAACTGTAAGTCAGCATTTAATTGACAAAAAAAGTTCACAAATGAAGGCACACTAAACTGCTGGTTTTAAGAACAAGCTTCTAGAAATCCACAGTTTAACTAAACTCAATTTAATTTTCACTGAATAGTAAAGATCAACCATCAAGACCAATGTGATTATCAAAAGACTCTATAACAAGAAAAATAGTTTCAATTATATTTTCAAAATACATCTTATATTAGGATGGTGTTTTGAAAACAGATATTTAATCTGAGTAGAACAAACCAAGACCAATAGACAGTAACAGTATTACACTAAGATGTCAGCAACTTGAGGCAAAGTGGAAGCTCTCTGCAAGACTGACATCTGAATTTAAATCTATACAAGACTGCACTACTATGACCGGCCTCCAAAAGGAACAACTGAGGAACTCAGTATTTTTATTCAGATACAGTACAAGCAAAATACAACTTCATACGATCATGAACTTGTTTGATTGAACTATTTTGCTCCATTTTCAAAAGGAATATGTTGTTTCACAGTTTAATAAATCTTCACCTATTCCAAATGATGTTATACATACACAAAGCAATGGAGGTAACAGTAAAAAAACCTCTTGTACTTTCTAACATCCTATTTTCAGACGGTTCAAGCCAGAAAGGAATGGATTGCATTATTAAAATGAAGATCAATTAGACATTTTTTACTCTAGAGTTTTTTAAAAAATATAGAAAATATTTAAACATTTAAGTTATCATTGATAATGGAATGTTTCAATGTTTTCGTTATCATTCAAATAAAAATAAAAGTTGTTGTTATATCACACTATTAGAAGAAGCCTTCACCACTACCATAAATGCATGGGTCCATGGCTGGTGTCACCACCACAGCTTTGGGTTTTTTGACAATGGGATGGCCTACAAGGCACCAGGCTTGATGAACTCTGATGGTATTCACCTCTCTCAAAGGGGAAAAAGGGTCTTTGCCCAGGAATGAGCAGGGCTCACTGACACAGCTTTAAACTAGGCTCAAAGGGGGACGGGGATATCAGGCTTGCCTGTGACAAAGTTGTGGGATGACATGCCAAGGCTGGAGAGACAGGGTGCTGGCGATGGCCCTCAGCCTGTTACAGCTCAGAGACATGCTGGACACGCTGCAGCATGCTTGAAGTCTAGAGGAGATGAGCCAGGGCTCATCTCCTGAGCTCATTCCTCTGAGGCAATAGGAACCAACAGGGAAACACTCGTAAAATACATCAAAGGAATTCCAGCCACTCCAGCCAGTAAGCCAGCCTCACTGGGGGCCCACCTGAAATGCCTCTATGCTAACACACATAGCATGGGGAACAAACAAGAGGAGTTGGACACATGCACACGCCTGCAGGACTATGACCTTAGTGGCATCACAGAGACATGGTGGGATGGCTCCTATGACTGGAGTGTTGGGATGGAAGGATACAGGTTCTTAGGAAGGACAGGCAGGGCAGATGAGGAGGGGGTGTCCCTCTCTATGTCAATGACCAGTGCAGGGGCAGGGGACACCACAGTGGGGGTCTGCTACGGGCCACCTGACCAGGGAGACTGAGCAGATGAAGCCCTCTATAGGCAGACAGTAGCAGCCTCACGTTCACAAGCCCCAGTCCTTATGGGGGACTTCAATCACCCCAATATGTATTGGAGGGGCAACACAGAAGGTCATAAGCAATCCAGGAGGTTCCTGGAATGTATTGATGATAAATTCTTTCTCCAAGTGATAAAGAAGCCAACAAGGAGAGATGCCATGCTGGACCTTCTTCTCACCAATAAGGAGGGCCTGGCAGGGGACATCAAGCTCAAGGGCAGCCTTGGCTGCAGTGACCACGAAATGGTGGAATTCAGGATCCTCAGGGCAGCGAGGAGGGCGCGCAGCAAGCTCGCTACCCTGGACATCAGGAGAGCAGACTTTGGCCTCTTCAGAGATCTGCTTGGTAGAATACCATGGGACAAAGCCCTGGAAGGAAGAGGGGCACAAGACAGCTGGCTAATGTTCAAGGGTCGCCTCCTCCAAGGTTGGGAGTGACGCATCCCAACAAAGAGGAAGTCAGGCAAAAACACCAGGAGGCCCCCATGGATGAACAAGGAGCTCCTGGGCAAAGTCAAACACAAAAAGGAAGCCTACAGAGGGCAGAAGCAAGGGCAGGTAGCCTGGGAAGAATACTGAGAAACTGTCCAAGCAGCCAGGGATCAGGTCAGGAAAGCCAAAGCCCTGACAGAAATTAGTCTGGCCAGGGATGTTAAGGAAAACAAGAAAAGCTTCAACAGGTATGCTTCTATGTCAGTGATAAAAGGAGAACAAGGGAAAATGTGGGTCCCCTCTGGAATGAAACAGGAGACTTGGTTACCCAGGATATGGAGGAGGCTGAGGTACTCAACAACTGTTTTGCCTCAGTCTTCACCAGCAAGGGCTCAAGCCGCATGGCCCAGGTCACAGAAGGCAAAGGCAGGGACTGGGAGAATGCAGAACCTCCCACTGTAGGAGAAGATCAGGTTCCAGAATATCTAAGGAACCTGAAGATGCACAAGTCCATGGGACATGATGAGATGCATCCATGGGTCCTGAGGGAACTGACGGATGAAGTGGCCAGGCCACTATCTGTCATATCTGAGAAGTTGTGGCAGTCCGGTGAAGTTCCCACTGACTGGAAAAAGGGAAACAAAACCCCCATTTTTAAGAAGGGAAGAAAGGAAGACCCAGGGAACTACAGGCCAGTCAGTCTCACCTCCGTGCCTGGCAAGAACATGGAGCAGACCCTCCTGGAAACTATGCTCAGGCATATGGATCATAAGGAGGTGACTGGTGACAGTTAACATGGCTTCACTAAGGGCAAATCGTGCCTGACAGATCTGGTGGCCTTCTATGATGGGGTTACAGCGTTGGTGGACAAGGGAAGAGAAACTGACATCATCTGCCTGGACTTGTGCAAGACATTTGACACTGTCCTGCATGACATCCTTGTCTCTACATTGGAAAGACATGGATTTGATGGATGGACCACTCAGTGGATAAGGAATTGGCTGGATGGTCACACTCCAAGAGTCATCGTCAACAGTTCGATGTCCTAGTGGAGATCAATGATCAGTGGTGTTCCTCAGGGGTCAGTACTGGGACCAGCACTGTTTAACATCTTTGTCAGCAACATGGACAGTGGGATCAAGTGCACTCTCAGCAAGTTTGCCAACGACACCAAGCTGTGTGGTGCGGTTGACACACTGGAGGGAAGGGATGCCATCCAGAGGGACCTTGAGCAGCTTTAGAGGTGGGCCTGTGCAAACCACATGAAGATCAACAAGGTCAAGTGGGTCAAGGGAGGTGATTCTGCCCCTCTGCTCTGCTCTTGTGAGACCCCACCTGGAGTACTGCATCCAGCTCTGGGGGCCCCAGTACAGGAGAGACATGGAGCTGTTGGAGCAAGTCCAGAGAAGGGCCACGAAGCTGAGTAGAGGTGCTCCATCCCTCTGCTATGAGGACAGGCTGAAAGAGTTGGGGTTGTTCAGCCTGGAGAAGAGAAGATTCCAGGAAGGCCTAATTTTGGCCCTCCAGTACCTAAACGGGTCTACAGGAAAGATGGTGAGGGACCGTTTATCAGGGAGTGTAGTGACAGGACAAGGGGTCATGGGTTTAAACTAAAAGAGGGGAGATTTAGATTAGATGTTAGGAAGAAATTCTTTTCTGTGAGGCTGGTGAGGCACTGGCACAGGTTGCCCAGAGAGGTTGTGGATGCCCCATCCCTGGAAGTGTTTAATGCCAGGTTGGATGGGGCTTTGGGCAACGTGGTCTAGTGGAGGGTGTCCCTGCCCATGGCAGGGGAGTTGGAACTAGATGATCTTTCTACCCAAACCATTCTATGATTAAAGCATCTATTAGGATAACAAGTAGCATGACTGCTTCTTGTCATGAGCCTATCTGCTCAAATTCTTAAACCGCAGCCCCACGAAAAGCTTAATTCCTAGTGTTACAACATTCTAGGACAGTATTGTTACCATGTCTAAAGCAATACTTCTAAAAAATTAGGAACTGAAAGAATCTAATCTCCAAACCAGTTAAATTCCAATGCCAATAAGTAGGTAACATGGTACCTGTATTTCCTAAGACATCCTTCATACACCCTCAGACATATATACCCAAAGAAAGGTACATTAATGTTAACTACACAGTAGGACTTGCTAGAACGTACGTTTAGCATATAAGCAGTTTCTACATAAAAATCAGTGCATACAATCTATATAGAAAAAGATTATCCTATTCCTTAACAAAGAACCCACAAACATGTGAAAAGAGCCATTTCAGTATGTAGTCCTCTTAGAATAGCACATTCTACTGCTTCTTAATGGACTGTGTAAGTTTGATCTTCAGGTCTATGCTGCAAGGAATAACTAAACCTTCCCCTGCTCCTCCCCCACAAACAAAAGCACTGAAATGTAGGTACAGCTACATACTCACCTCAATTTTAACTTGCTCTGCAGCACACTGCTTTGTTTCTCTTAATTACAATTTATAACTACCTGCCATAAACACCTTTTCTTATATTCTCTTCCAAATCCAAGCACAACTGGCATGAAAAGCAACATTACTCACATTGAACTCCACAAGCTCAGCAAATCAATCATTTCTGAGAACAGAGATCCACTGCAAGATAAGATACTGTAAGCAAGAATTTTACACCCACAGTGTATTAACAGCTACCTATAACAAACAGAAGAACCATCATTATAATTACTAAATTGTAGAGAAGAATGAACTCTACCAACTCTATCCTGAGAAGGCCACAAATTTATTACAATTATTTATGAAAAACTATTAATTATAAAACCCCAAAACAAGAAACACTCCTTGTGACAACAAAAATCTCTGCACACTACGTGCATATTTCTTTGTTTTTAATAACACCCCTCAATGTCTAGGAAATAATTACAACACAAAGCCACATTACATAAAACTACTAGGTTGAACAGACTCCTTGTAATACTTCTGATGTAGTAACATTTTGCTCCTATCACTCTGAAGATTACTCTATTTCTCCAACTTAAGTAGCAACATGGATTCAGATATGTTCTGCTGTATATACTTGAATATAAAGTCTGTGACCAAAGATGTTCACAGGACTTTTGTCCAAAAGAAAATCTTGCAAAGACAATCTGATGGGTATTTCCTCTAAAGCTATAGGGATACATTTAATATTACAGTACTTTTGATTTTCACACCATGTTTGAACATCATTTCTTGTTTATATAACCAGAGCCTCCACCCACATCATTTTTATTCATACTAATACCTAACTTTCCATATTTCCAAAAATCAATTAAGAAAAATACTCCTGTATAACAAAAAACCCAACAAAACCCCCCAATAACCAAAGAAATCACACATCAGGAGATAAACCAAAATAAGGAGCAGGAATTCACTTCAGCATATGCAGTGACCCGCCCTAAGTTCTATCCTGACATGCTTCCTCAGGCATTCAAATAATAGACAGAAGTCACCCCATTACCTAAACAGAGAGTTCTCAATCCAAATGCAAACTCCAGTAGAGCCTGTACCAAAACAAGCCAGAGGGTGCTTGAGGGAAATGCTTCTTATTGATCAACCGAATTTCAATTTATAGTATGTTAAAAAAAAAAAAGTGGAAATCTTAACCAAGAAATAGCAGCAAAGCACAACCAAGTCATAAAACTCAATATATGACTCAATAAACTTAAAGAACACTGAGACAAAGTAGCCATGTTTGAGTAAAATAACTAAGTTTCTGTATAAAATGTGTGTGTTAAATTGGAATTTTTAACACTATTATAGAAGAAAAATTATTACTTAGTTCTAAAGAGATTCTTAGCTGAACCCCTTTAAATGGAACAGCAGCAGAAATGTGGGATCTCCATAGCAGGGGTTTCAGAGAGCAGAAAAAGCTCATGTGATCCTGAGAACCTTTTTCCTTTAATAAAGGGAGAGCCAACTCACACAATTTATGCTTTCATGATTTCTTTGCACCCTTGTCACACAACAATGAGAAGTCCTAGTTTCCTTCCAGTTCCCTCCACATGCCAGTTTCTACAAAAAGGCCAATCTACTAACAGCCAAATTCAGTTTTGTGAAACTCAGCACCTTTCAGACTCTATTTAAAGCAGCCAACACTCATACCATTAACTGCACAAATAAGAAAGCTTTTTATTGATATCCAATTTCCAGAGAAAATACACATTTTTCACTCAAAGAATTTAATCTATGCGTGAAAAACTAAGCGTTACTGTGTCACCAAAGTTGTATTACAGGATAAGAATAAAAAGTTCATATCTTCAAAAAACCACGGCATTAAGAAAGGCATCATTATACTATTTCACACAAGCCTAAATTATTTTTATTTTGAACTATAATGTCTACATGAGTAAGGTCTCTTCTTTCATTAGAGATTAATATTCTATCAATTTGTGGTTAAAATGTACCCCCAAAGAATAAAACTACACTTAGGAAAGACATCTCAAAATGCTACTGATCCTCAAACTTCAATGTTTTAGTATACCATTTCCATAGAGAAATCAAACTACTTGTAATCTAATACCACTGTATTGACTAATTCAAAAGATATTCTTGTCTACTGAATTTTATTCCTCACCTTCTGAAAATCCACATGGAAGTAATGGTAAAATGAATTCTCTCTGCTCTCAAAAGGCATTTACGTTTTTAAAATGTCTCATTTCCACTAGTGATGACTAACATTAAAGCAATCATTGTCTTATAAAGACATAAATTAACATACTCATGGAACCCAATTAATCTTTGGCATTCAATTCAGATTAGCATATACTAGCCTTGTAACCATGACCAGCAGTATCAGAGGTACTGTTATAGTAGCATGTGGAGATAATAACACTAAACAAGTATTAATCTTAACTTTTTTGCCAACTACTTACCTCTCCTATAACCTTCACTGAAACATACCATTCCTGAATATAGACCTCCAATATTTTGAGCAAATGCCTACTGCCTAGCACCTTTATTGTCCTGCTACAACTGATGCAACAAGATGCAAACTTTCAACTAAAACTGAATGGTAATAACCCAACAAACCAAGTTCTACAATAGCAGAGCATGACTTGCCATTGAAATCACTATCACAGGTTATTTTAACAAAGTCCTATTTGTAGTCATAATTCAAGTCAATTAGGGTCAAAATCCCAACAGAGTGAGGTATTAAATATCAAAACATTAGAAGCTGGGTATGTAAATCTGGAGGAGTCAAAGCTAAGACTGTAAAGTAAAGTAAAACTGGTTTTGCTTTGCTAATACTGGTAATAAATGGATGAAGACCATAATACAAACTTGAACAGGAAACAACTAGACGGTCTATTTAAAGATCAGTTACAACTACTGTATTGCATTTCCCAGCTGAGTCCATATACATTCATTTAGTACAGCCATATTGCATTTTTAAACTTACAATGGAGACTTCATTGAAAGCTAAGCTCATAAAATAATCTCTATACACTTTTTTCCTTTTAACATTGAAAATATTGATAATCTCATTAAAACATGAGAAGTTAGCAGTGTACGTTTTATTCACCACGATGGTTACTCACATAATTTTAGTCCATTAAACCACTGTATTCCATTACTATCCTACAAGTTACTAAAAATCACACTGTGAAACCATGGTAACTTGATACAAAGAAAAGACAAAGACGCATTGCTTTCTACTGTCCAAATAAAATCAAGACCACTCAAAGGAGAATATACATCCAGAACAACAACAAAAAAAAGCATTCTACACTGAGTTTCATGTAGTGTGAGAGAAGATCAAAGAATTTCTACTGTATAATGCTATGAAACAACTTCTGCAGCATAGTTTGAAAATGGCAACAAGATGCACACTATCCTAAATCAGTGCTATGCTTTCACTTGCCACTCATGATACTTTAGAACAACTTGCTACCATAAAATATTTCCAAAGCATATATAAAAATACCAGTGTGAATAATTCTGTTTGTTACTGAGCTGCTTGAAACAAACAAGAGAAGTTAACTACTGTAAAACAATTCAAACTATTTTGCTTTCACTCAAAGAATTTTGAGTCTAGCCAAGAAGTTAGCCACATTAAAATTTGCTTTCTTGATCTTTACACGATTAAGGAAGTTTTATTGTTAACAGTGCTATTTAGTTTTAAATGGCCAATGATATCCTGGGGTACATTAACATTGTGGCTAGCAGGTCAAGGGAGGTTATCCTCCCCCTCTACTCTGCCCTGGTGAGGCCACATCTGGAGTACTGTGTCCAGTTCTGGGCTCCCCAGTTCAAGACAGACAGGCAACTACTAGAGAGAGTCCAGTGGAGGCTACAAAGATGATTAAGGGACTGGAGCATCTCTCGTATGAGGAAAGGCTGAGAGGGCTGGTCTGTTTAGCCTGGAGAAGAGAAGACTGAGAGGGGATCTTACCAATGCTTATAAATATCTAAAAGGAGGGTGTCAAGAGGATGGGGCCAGACTCTTCTCAATAGTGCCCACAGACAGGACAAGGGTTAACAGGCCCAAACTGGAACACAGATGTTCCATCTGAACGTGAGGAAAAACTTCTTTACTGTGAGTGTGCCAGAGCACTGGAACAGGCTGCTCAGAGGTTGTGGAATCTCTTTCTCTGGATATATTCAAAACCCACCCGGATGCAACTCTGGGCAACATGTTCTAGGTGATCCTACTCTAGCAGGGGGCTTGGGCTAGATCATCTCTAGAGGTCCTTTCCAACCCCTACCAATCTGTGAATCTGGTAATACTATCATAAAGGGATATAACTCCCTTACTCTAGAAATTATCTAGGTATAAGAACATTCTAAAAATAATCTAGAAGACTTTATTGAAAGTAAATATATATATTTACACACAAATACATACATATTTTTGAAAGCATACACACGGTACTGTAAATACAAAATGCAGGTGTTCATTGTGGCCAACAGCTATTAGTTTAGCACTAGCATAGACCTAAACAGACTATCAGAAACTTTCTACATATAGCCTCACAGCACATTGTTGATGGTATTTCACTGGACATTCTAAAGAAACTGTAGAAACATTCTGTGCAAAAGATAGGTATCAAAAGTTGACACACTTTACCATGTATTTCATTGTATGGAAATAAGACACATGGTAGGATATGTTCTTATACTCAATAACGTTTCCCAATGCACTATTTAGAAATAAAAATTATTTTATCACTATATCCCCATTTGGATTTCCAGAGTTTTGTTTATTATTCCTTTATACCACTCAGTATAAATATCTTTTACCAGGGTTTTGGTTGGTTGGTTGGTCGGTTTTTGACACCTAAAATATCCAAGCAGAGCAAGTACTTGCTAGGTCTTCCTCACTGGGCAGAACTATTCTATAAATAGTCTTCAACATAACTAAAGGAAAAAAAAAACATACCAAGGAAGCTGAAGCATAACAATGATCTCATGACATTCACTTGAGTATTTCTTGAGTGTTTAAAATTGGATGAACCCACCTGGCATACTTTTTTTTTTTCAAATACAGTTTATAAGATTACAGCACCTGAATAAGAAAAAGGTTCAGTTTCTCTGCATTTCAATTAGTTACCTAATCTTACTTCACTAGTGCTGTAACCTTAACTTACCAAAACGTTAGCAGTACTCCTGAAACAAAGCTTTCAAATCTGTGCTTCTCCCCTGGTACATACAAAAATCATCTCTTGTCAATCAGTAGTTGATAGAAGCAAGTACATGAAAACAGTTTCTGCAGAACCTTATTTTATTTTTCAGGCAGTCAAAGATTTCTGTGACAGCTTTACCAAAAGGCTTGTCTTCCCAGTTTTACAGGCCACTACCATCACACTGTTTATAGCTGGGGGAGGAGAGGGGGGCAACAAGTCAGTTATATTGTTTAGTACACTCACATCGTCACTTCTCCACTACTCTGCAATGACACAATGAAGCTGACATTTACAGAAATGTGAACTCTTTTACTTTACATTCAATCACTTCTGCGGCTATCAGTGGTGACTGAGGCTAGAATTGCGTCAGAAACTGAGGCTGTAGTCACAGACACCTGTACAGATCCACCCCACATTACAAGAAGTCAGAGGACACATAACAGAAAAAATAAGCCCTACTGAGTTTTTAAGTACTAAAGTATTTGAAGACTCATCTAACAGTTAGAGGAAGGTTTTTACATGTCAAGGACTTTAAATATCTTCTTTTCATAGAAGACAGTAGCTGAGATCTTCCTAAGACCTAGTCACTGGGCCTGGATCTATTGCCTTCATATTCCAGTGGTAGCTACCCAACATCTGAATGCAGACTTTGAAGAACAAAACCACTAAATGAAGTCAAATCGCATTATACTACCACAAACAAAACAAAACAAAAAAGCCACTACTGGCTTCGAGTAACACCTACGAGACCAGGCTCCTTCCGCGGGGGATACAGCACCTCCGGGGCTCAGCCCTGTCCCGGCACAGCGACCCCCGCGGCAGGGCGGCGAAGACGAGGGGCAGGGGCGGGCGCTTTCAGGAAGAAGCGCACACAAGCCTTAGCCAGACGGATACCTGGTTCAACCCCCGCCCCCCGGGACTGCCGTTAGCGGGTGCTGCCCGAGAAGGTGGGGGCGAAGCGGGCAGGGTCCACTGGGGCCAGCGCTCCGGCCGACGGGCACTCACCTGTCTGCCTTGCTCTCCCCGCCCGGCAGCTCCACCGCGACTCCTCCAACGCCTCCCGCCGCGGTCCCGCGGAGCGGCGTGCAGGAGCAGCCGGTGGGCGGGGGCGCATACGGGGGCAGCCGCTCCCCCTCCTCACCGGCGAGGGCCGGTCCCTGCCCCGTCTCCCCAGCTCCTCATCCCCGCGGCGGGCTCCAGGGCAGCCCCGGCCTCCTCCCCAGGTTCTGCGCGGGCTCAGCCCCTGCCCGGCAGCCGCCACCCTCAGGCGCACCTCAGCCGAGGCGCCGGGACCCTCTCCCCACCAGCCCGGCTCCCCAGCCGCCTCCCTCACTTGCTCCCCACGGCTGATCTCCCCGCCGCCATCTTGCCCAAAGGGGAGAGGAGAGCACGCAGGCGCAGTCGAGGAAATCCTGGTCGCAGCGGCGGCGGAGCGCATGCGCAAAGGCGGGAGCACCTCCGCCCCCCTCCCTGTGGAGCACACCTGCAGCGACGGGCGGGTTCCCTGGGCCTGCTGTCACTGGTTGCCCGCCGCCTCCGGGGCCACCTGCTGTCTCCGAGGCCTCGGCTGCGGCGCTGGGGTCCTTCCCCTGCATGGAGGCCTGGAGGTGGGTGGCGTGGGATGGGGCTGCGTTGCGCTGATCGAGCAAAGTCGCTCGGTGGTGAGAGCCCGAAGTAGCACTCGAGTGGTTGCAGGAAAACAGAGGTCTTTCCTGAGGGGTGTCCTGCCCCGACTGTGGAGTATAATGTACTGTCAGGTGTAGGAGAGACAGGCTAGAAATGCCTCTCACCCTGGCAGAAAGGCCTATGTGTCCGTGTGCAGCCAAGTATGGAAGCTGAAGGACAACGTGGGACCTATCCCCTTTCTCTACATGTTTATTGGGACCGTAACCCACCAGTTTCCCTGCACAGAAGATATATTCTTCCCTGTCAGCCTGTGTTTGTCCACATGCTCAGTGAGCTTTACCATAAATGCTTCACCTTTGCAGCAAGACACTCCAGTCTCTCTGGTCCCTCCTCAAGGTAGGCTCCAGCATGCCTGGAGTTGGTGAAGATGCTTTGGTAGCCAGCTCCCAACCTTAAGAATGGGTTGTACATGACCAGTAGTTCTGCTGTTTGATAGCCAAGGTCCTTCATCACCTTTGGCTGAATGTCACATGGTTCAGGTGACTTTCTCCACTTCCAGGTGACAAGCTTATGCACCCTGTATTTCATTTTCCTCTTTGGGCTCGTATTTCCTATAAAGTTACTTCAAGTTGATAGTTCCTCTGGTGTCCCCGGTGTGAAACAGGTGTGGAGTTACGAATTTCCAGCATCCCCAACTGCAGTCTAAGGTAGACCACTCTCTGAGCTTCTTTGTGCCACCTTTGTCATCCTTGACATTCCCCCTCCCCCTCCTTTTTAGACTTTAGTGATTAAGCAATCTCACTAGTTTCTTTCTTTCTTTTGATGTATATAAAGACCTTTTTACTACCAGTTTGAACATCCTTTGCAAGGTGCTCTTCAAATTCTTTTTGTCCTCTTCATTTCCTGCTTAGACCTGACATGCAGTGTTTTACAACTTTCTGTTCTCCTCATTTGGGCCTAGACAAGTTCTACCCCCCATCATTAGTATCAAAGGAGTTGCCTTGCCAAGCCCTCTTTCTCACTCCTCTTGGACAGACATCGTACTAGAGTCTGTCACAAGCTAATGTCAAACTGCAAGTGTTTGTGAGTGTTAAACATATTTAGGAAAGGCAGTACATACTGATAAATAGCTGAGTCTGTGCATTTTATGTTTTGAGATTCTTTGTACTGCTTATTTTAGGAATGAAATTTTCCTGAGATGTGAATATAATTTTTAGTTGCATTTTCTATCATTGCTGTGTCCTGATTATCCCCTTTTCCATTTCAAGGGCCGTGAAATTGTATCCTACAAACCATGAGCATGAATAGCTAAATACAAGCTGTTACAAGTTTGACCAATATAATGAAAATGGGCATGGCGAACTAATATTAACTGTTACAAGTGGTATATTTTTACATAATCATATGACGAATCACACTGATTATGGCTTTTTCAAAGACAATAGTTTTTGGTAATATTTTTGTAAATTCAGTCACCTTTATTTTCCCTGGCATATTGCCTAAAAGCTAAAGGATGAGAATCATAATAATTTGTTTGGATTAGATCAAACAATGTCCAGCTGTGTGACAGTCTAAATAAAAACAATTTTAGATATCTCTGTGTTACATGCAGTAACCTTCCTCTTCATAAAAAGAGAGAAACCTTCACAATGTCTTGAAACCAATTTATGAGAGTGTCTTCAAATAAATTTCTGCCTGACTAACCTCATGGCCGCCTACAATGAAGTGACTGCATCAGTGGACAAGGGAAGAGCTATGGATGTCATCTACCTGGACTTCTGTAAGGCCTTTTGTACTGGTTTTGACTGGGATAGAGTTACATTTCTTCATAGCAGCTGGTATGGGGCTGTGTTTGGATTTGTGCTGAAAACCATTGATAACAGAAATGTTTTTGTTACTGCTGAGCAGTGCTTACACAGAGCCAAGGCCTTTTCTGTTCCTCACACCACCCCACCATTGAGGAGGCTGGGGGTGCACAAGGAGTTCGGAGGGAACACAGCCAGGACAGCTGACCCCAATGGACCAAAGGGATATTCCATACCATGTGATGTCATGCTCAGCATATAAAGCTGGTGGAAGTAGAAGGAAGGGGGGGACGTTCGGAGTGATGGCGTTTTTCTTCCCAAGTCACCGTTATGTGTGACAGAGCCCTGCTTTCCTGGAGATGGCTGAACACCTGCCTGCCCATGGGAAGTGGGGAATGAGTTCCTTGTCTTGCTTCGCTTGTGTGCATGGCTTTTGCTTTACCCATTAAACTCTGTATCTCAACCCAGGAGTTTTCTCACTTTTACTCTTCTGATTCTCTCCCCTGTCCCACTATTGGGTGAGTGAGTGAGTGAGTGGCTGTGTGATGCATATCTGCCAGCTGGGGCAAAACCATGACACCTTTGGTATGGTCCCCCACAACATTCTTACCTCCAAATTGGAGAGATTTGTTTTTGACGGATAGACTGTTTGATGGAGAAGGAATTGACTGGATGGCCACATCCAAAGAGTTACAATCAATGTCTCAGTGGAAAGCAGTAACGAGTGGTGTCCCTCAAGGGTCTGTGCTGGGACTAATAGAATCATAGAATTGTTTTGGTTGGAAAAGACCTTTAAAATCATCAAGGTCAGCCGTTAACCCAGCACTGTCAAGTCCACCACTAAACCATGTCAATAAGCACCACATCTATGTGTATTTTAAATACCTCCAGGGATGGTGACTCAACCACTTCCCTGGGCAGCCTGTTCCAGTGCTTAACAACCCTTTTGGTGAAGAAAATTTTCCTAATATCCAGTCTAAACTTCCCCTGGCTCAACTTGAGGCCATTTCCTCTTGTTGTATGGCTTATTACTTGGGAGAAAAGACAAGCACCCATCTTGCTACAACTTCCTTTCAGGTAGTTGTAGAGAGCAATAAGGTCTCCCCTCGGCCTCCTTTACTCTAGGCTAAACAACCCCGATTCCCTCAGCCATTCCTTATAAGACTTGTGCTCTAGACCCTTCACCAGCTTCATTGCTCTTCTTTTGACACGCTCCAGCACCTCAATTTCTCTCTTGTAGTGAGGGGCCCAAACTGAACACAGTACTTGAGGTCCAAGTACAGGGGGATGATCACTTCCCTACTCCTGCTGGCCACACTATTTCTGAGACAAGCCAGGGTGCTGTTGGCCATCTTTGCCACCTGGGCACACTGCTGGCTCATATTCAGCTGGTTGTTGACCAACGTCCCCAGGTCCTTTTCCACTGGGCAGCATTCCAGCCAGTCTTCCCCAAGCCTGTAGCGTTGCATGGGGTTATTGTGACTCAAGTGCAGGGCCCAGCACCGAGCCTTGTTGAACCTCATACAATTGGTCTTGGCCCATTGGTCCAGCCTGTCCAGACCCCTCTGTACAGCCTTCCTACCCTCGAGCAGATCCACACTCCTGCACAACTTGGTGTCATCTGTAAACTTACAAAAGGTGTGCTCGATCCCCTCACCCAGATCATTGATAAAGATATTAAAGAGAACTTGCCCCAGCACTGAGTCCTGGGGAACACCACTTGTGACCAGTTGCCAACTGGATGTAACTCCATTCAACACCACACTTTGGGCCCAGCAACTCAGCCAGTTTTTTACCGCATGCATCCAAGCCATGAGCAGCCAGTTTCTCCGGCAGAATGCTGTGGGAAACTGTGTCAAAGGCTTTACTGAAGTGTAGGTAGACAACATCTACAGCCTTTCCCTCTAAGTAGGTTACCTTATTATAGAAGGAGATCACATTGGCCAAGCAGGACGTGCCTTTCACAAACCCATCGTGGCACTCAAGGTGGTCTTCCCTGGCACAGAGGTCAGACTGACAGGCCTGTAGTTCCCTGGATCCTCCTTCTGGCTCTTCTTGTAGATGTGCATCACATTGGCTAGCCTCCAGTCAACTGGGACCTCCCCAGTTAGCCTGTACTGCTGATAAATGATGGAAAGTGGCTTGGTGAGCACTTTCACCAGTTCCCTCAGCACCCTTGGGTAGATCCCATCTGGCCCCACAGACTTGTGGTGTAGCAGGTTGCTAACCGTTTCCCCTTGGATTATGTGGGCTTCATTCTTTTCCCTGTATCTGTCTTCCAGCTCAGGGGGCTGGGTACCCAGAGAACAACTGGTCTTACTATTAAAGATTGAGGCAAAGAAGGCGTTAAGTACCTCAAACTTTTCCTCATCTTTTGTCACTATGGTTTCCCTTACATCCAACAAAGGATGGAGATTCTCAGCTCTCCTTTTGTTGCTAATGTATTTACAGAAACATTTTTTATTTTCTTTAACTGCAGTAGCCAGATTAAGTTCTAGCTGCATTTTCTCCCTGCATAGCCTAACGACATCTTTGTAGTCCCCCTGAGTTACCTGTGCCTTCTTTCAAAGGCCACAAACTCTCCTTTTTTTCCTGAGGTCCAGCCAAAGCTCTCTGTTCAGCCAAGCCAGTCTTCCTCCCCACTGGCTCATCTTTCAGCACATGGGGATGGCCTGTTCCTGCGCCTTTAAGATTTCCTTCTTAAAGAATGCCCAGCATTCCTGGACTCCTTTGCTCTTCAGGACTGCCTCCCAAGCGACTCTGTCAACCAGTCTCCTAAACAGGACAAATTCTGCCCTCCAGAAGTCCAAGGCAACACTTCTGCTGATCACTGTCCTTACTTCAAGAATTGAAAACTCCATCATTTCATGATCACTGTGCCCAAGAGGACCTCCAACCATCACATCACCTACAAGTCCTTCCCTGTTCACAAGCAACAGATCCAGCAGGGCACCTTCCCTAGTTGGCTTACTCACAAGCTGTGTCAGGAAATTATCTTCCACATAATCCAGGAGCCTCCTAGGTAGTTTACTCTCTGATGTAATTCCAGCAGACATCCGGTAAGTAAGTTGAAGTCCCCCACAAGAACAGGGGCTAGTGATCATGATTTTTGTCCCAGCTGCTTATAGCATATTTTTTCTGCCTCTTCATCCTGGTTGCCTGGTCTATAACAGACTCCCACCATGATATCTGCCTTAGTGGCCTTCCCCCTGATTCTTACCCGTAAACATTAACCCTATCATCACCATCATTCAGCTCTAAGCAATCAAAACACTCCTGAACATACAGGGTCATCTCACCACCTCTCCTTCCTTGCCTATCCCTTCTGAAGAGTTTATAGCCATTCATTGCAGGACTGGAATCATCTCACCATGTTTCCACGATGGTAACTATATGATTTTCCTGCTGCACAATGGCTTCCAGCTCCTCCTGTTTGTTGCCCGTGCTGTGCACATTGGTGTAGATGCACTTCAGTTGGGCTACTGATCCCATCACCTTTTTGAGGGGAGAAGCTCTAATTCTCACCTGACCATTCTCAGGCACTTCCATGGTTTCTTACCCATCAATAACCCTAGTGTCTTTGCTGTCATATGGCTCTCCATCTCCTAGCTATACTGAGATGGCAGACCAAAGGACGTCTCTAGCACATCATCCCACAAACATTGGCATGCTGCCCCAAGGCTTATCTCTAGCAAGCCTGGTTTTATCCCCTTCCCCCTTCAAATCTAGTTTAAAGGTCTTTCGGTGAGCCCTGCTAACTCCTGTGCAAAAATCCTTTTCCCCCTTTGAGACAGGTGTACCCTGTCTGTCATCAGCATTAAATACTTAAATATAAATATCTTAATCAATGACATAGTGGGATTGAGTACACTGGCAGCAAGTTTGCAGATGACACCAAGCTGAGCGGTGCAGTTGATACTCTAGAGGGAAGGGATGCCATCTAGAGGGACCTTGACAAGCTTGAGGAATGATCCCATGTGAACCTCATGAAGTTCAACAAGGCCAAGTACAAAGTCCTGCACATGGGTCAGGGCAATCCCCAGTATCAATGCAGAATGGGGGTGAATGGATTGAGAGCAGAGGACCTGGGGATCCTGTTGGATGAAAAATTGGACATGACCTGGCAATGTGCACTTGCAGCCTAGAAAGTCAATTGCATCCTGGGCTGCATCAAAAACAGCATGACCAGCAGGTCAAGGGAGGTGATTCTGCCCCTCTACTCTGCTCTGGTGAGTCCCCATGTGGAGTACTGCATCCAGCTTTGGGGCCCCCAACATAAGAAGGAGAGGGAGTGGTTGGAGCGGGTCCGTAGGAGGGCCATGAAGATGATCAGAGGGCTGGAGCACCTCTCCTGTGAGGACAGGCTGAGCGAGTTGGAGTTGTTCAGCCTGGAGAAGAGAAGGCTCCGGGGAGATCTAATTGTGGCATTTCAGTACCTAAAGGGGCCTACAGGAAAGATGAAGAGGGACTGTTTGTCAGGGGGTGTAGTGACAGGACAAGGGGTCATGGGTTTAAACTAAAAGAGGGGAGATTTAGATTAGATGTTAGGAAGAAATTCTTTTCTGTGAGGCTGGTGAGGCGCTGGCACAGGTTGCCCAGAGAGGTTGTGGAGGCCCCATCCCTGGAAGTGTTCAAGGCCAGGTTGGATGGGGCTTTGGGCAACGTGGTCTAGTGAAGGGTGTCCCTGCCCATGGCAGGGGGGTTGGACTAGGTGACCTTTAAAGGTCCCTTCCAACCCAAACCATTGTGTGATTCTGTGATTCATTTGTGTGTCAGGTAAAGAGTTGTAACATTAAAAACAACTACATTTGAAAGCAAATTAATCTTACAGTGCATCTCATTTAGGAAAATTGAAAACAGGAGAAAGATATGAGGTAGTAATTCTTTATTTCAATTTCCTATTTCAGTATTTTCTAAAGCATTTCTTTAGAAAATACTGAAACAGCAGTAGTAGTCACATAACATTTGCCATCCCCTGAGGTAACAAAGTGAACATACAGATTTGAGAATAAGCTGCAACTTCGTGCTGAAGCGCTGCAATCAGGACAGGATTGCACAGGAAAAAAGTAGTGAGAGTATCTGCCCTAGCAGTGTAAGCCTGACCAGCTCAAAGGTATGCTGAGAGCATTTCAAGCAGCAGCTGTGGTTCTTTTGCAGCTATAGCTCCTCCCTGGCCCCTGTGGCTGAACACCTGCCACACTGTGAGCGAAGAAAGAAACTTCGGGTTATACACCATCTGCCTCCATGAAAGGAAGAGCATCAGACTCTAGAGCTAATCTGCCTCATGCAGGATAAAGAGATACAAGAGAGGTGGAAAAACAATGACCAGTTATAATTCTCACAAGACTTGGCTGTAGCTGCGCTAAATTGTGGCATAAGGAAACACATGCTGTTAAGAATCAGTAGGAATTTGCCCTAGCTATGGCCTCTCCTTTCCCTCACATTGCACCTTGTGCTGCTGCGACAACCCATTCCACAAGTACACACAGGATTTGCCTGTGTGCCTGCTGCAGAGTTCACTGAATAAGGGTGAATGGAATACAGTGGTAACGTAAAAGTAGTGGACTAGAGTATGTTTCTTAACATAGCCTTCAAAATAATCTTTCTTGTCTTTTCAGACTTCTGGCCAATCACTTATCTGAAGATTATCACTACTTTAGAGTTTAGTTTTTAAGATCACATTCAGATGATGATCAGACTAGTATTCCATTGCACTGGCTGTTTGACACATGTACACAAGTTAGTTTCTGCCCTGAATCAGTGAACATAAGACCACATGCCAGAAAGACCCAAAAACCTACGGGGCGACATAAAATGGCAGCAGCTCTAATTGAGTAGTTTGACGAATGAACAAGACAATCATACTGAAGATACATTCTGAAAAGTTATCACCTGTTCTAAGGGAGAGTTGCCCACCAAGAAAAGTTCTGTAGGCATTGGTCCATATCTTCAGATGTTTGTTGTAAGATGGACCATTTTCAGAAATGCTTTTGCAGTGGCATCTTTACAGCTCATTGTGAAAAGCTTTCCTGTTGGCCCAAGTTTTAAGTAAATGCATGAAAAACGTCAGTGATGTTAACTATATTACTAAGTAGAATGATATTTTCCACACTCTGAAGAGGAAAGCATTTCTCACAATGGGCAGTTTGCAGTGCTGTGGATTTAAACAGCATTTT
This sequence comes from Balearica regulorum gibbericeps, assembly GCF_011004875.1. NCBI lineage: Eukaryota > Metazoa > Chordata > Aves > Gruiformes > Gruidae > Balearica > Balearica regulorum. The sequence continues at coordinate 23,691,343 of NC_046220.1, forward strand.
GTAGGAGTCATTTTGGCAACGTTTACCTTTCAGGACAAAGGCCAGTCCACAGGACCTTCAGTAACTAAAACATAGAGAGAACCATTTAGGTTATAGTTTTACAGATGTCTGCTATTGAGTGACTACCCTCCTCCATTCAACAATTGCCAATCACAAAGACGAATGACCCTTAACAAGAATGTCTTACCTTTTTCAGGTTTGCTTTGAGCAATTAATGATTTAATATTAAAATGTCACTCATTAATATACTTAGTTGTGCTAGGCAACAGTAGATAGAGGTAGCTGCAAGCAACAGAAAGAAAAGGAACAACAGCAAGAACCCACAACACTTTATGCCTAGGGTTCCAAAGTATAACAAAGGGGAAAAAAGATGTTTTTCAGGAGAAATAGTCCTAAACTTGGATATTTTGTAACCCCAGAATCCTGAAGGTATGGTTAGAACTATAAAGCTAGTGGGACTTTTTTTTTGTTTTTGTTTTGGTTTTGGTTTTTTTGGTTGTTTGGGGGTTTTTTTGGTTGTTTGGGTTTTTTTTGTGTGTGTAGTTAAATATCAGTCCATCAATTAATTAGATTAGAGAACTTGGAGCAATGAAGCGTGTTACAACTAATTGGTGGGTTGTCTGTTTCATGTTTAGGTTTACACTTTTAAAGGAAAACAAAGGAAAAAAAAAGATATTAGTGCCAGAAAACGGGTTACAGGATTAACAAATAGAAATGTCTTCTTAAAGCCACATAACATTTAGTCAGTTTTATCCTGTCAATCTAAAGGAAAGTGATAGTTACATGGAATATGTCCAAGTTTCCTGTGCTGGAATTGAAGTAGGAAAGAAAATCCAATGTGAGGGTCTTGAATATTCATGAAAAATGGCTTTGAGTTTAGTCCAGAGAATGAGTCATTTTGAGTTATGCTCAAGTCCAGACATCAGAAGAGGTCTGGACTTGCACCCTAAATCTTCAGCTTTCTAAAAGAAGGGTGGGGGTTTTTTGGTGAAAGTCAAATGTCTGCATCTTTAAATAACTCTGTTGCCTCCCCTGAAAAATAGAAAGGGCAGAGAGACCTTAAAGGCCAAATTCAGTTCATGTGCTTTACCTACTGAAGTCTACTAAACCTAGAAGATTTTGAAATAGTTCTTGCTTTACATTAAGAGGAGTAAATAGGCAAGGAGACAGAGTTAGAAATTTCCACTTCGATTACTCAAAAGACCTGAAAAGAGTAGAGAAGCTGGTACCTAACAGATGGGCAAAGGAAGCTCTTGAGGAGAGTCTGCCATAGCTACCAAAGGTCAGGACACAAGTGATAGACTCTTTAGGGAAATTAGAATCCGATCATTACATCTAAAACATTGCCCACGATCAACAGAAGAATTACATGTGGTATATCAAGCCACTATAGACATATTAACAAAAATAGTATTATGAGTAAGGACAGGCAGCCCTCTGCATGCTAACACTTCAGCACAGAACAAATAGTAGTGGTAAACAGTTTAGACAGTGAAGACACTAAAACTGAATTCATAAAATAAAGGTGTATGAATTTGCTGATGTGGTCATTTCCAAAACTGGAAAAAATATAGCCATGTTAAAATCTCCATTCTGTGTATAGGAGTAACTTACTGCTGCAAACAGCAAGAATAACATAGATTTCAAATGAGCCCTAAACCCAATAGAATCAGCATTGTTACTGAACAAATTTTTATAGATTCTTCCAAATAAAGCAAATCTCTGTTGTCTTCCTCAAATTTTTCTCCTGATCAGATACAACTTCTGACAGAGTTCTTTATCAGGGAAGCAACTCCGCAAAAGTGTGGGCTCAACATACTTCTCAATTGGTTGTTATCTAGAATAAATGAACTAACACTTCTATACCTTCACTTGCAGTTTTCTTGGAGGAAAAAGTTAGAAATTGTTGGAAGAGAATGGGACAGTACCTTTCAGGGTTCTCCAGAATATGACATTTTATATGAAAGTTTTCATACTTTGTTTCAGGATGCTTATGCTCCAGTACATACAATAATAATTATTTCCATATTATACCTTATTTTCTGTGAAATTTGAGTAAATATGGCAGATAATACAGGGTGCTGTTTGGATAGGACATGGTTTTGGAAACCCTATGTAAGATTCATTTCAGGCATATGAAGTTGCATTGAAGATACCACATGTGACAATCTAACTTATTTTAGATATTTAAGATAAATTACCTGCTAGAGTTACCTATTGCTGTCTGCTGATTATAAGTGGAGTCTAGAGGGACCAATTTAGACTTAAATGTCTAGCAGTTATATTCTTAAATGAAAACATATGAATCTTGTCTCCTATATCAGTACATGATAAGATACAATACAACAATCTAAGAAATTAATGCAAATAATGCACTTTTAGCAAGCTATGCAAGAATCAACACAGATGGATGAATTTGTGTTAAAGATGTAAATTTTGCAATTTGAAATTTCAATCTTTCTGATTGTTATTACCATTGGTCTATTCTTAAGTCATCTTTATATGAGATACTGACACCATTTCTCTGAAAAAAACCCTTTGGGGCCTGAATTATCAGATCTAGGTCAGATATAACTCAATTTAAACTAATGCATCAGTATCAGTGAGATCAAATGGCTACATTTATGACCATCTCTACACTCGGTATTCTTTTTTTTTTCTGAAAAGTCTATAATCATAGCTCACTGACAGCAACAGTATTGGCAATGCTTATTTAAGATAACAATAGTCTTTCTGTCCACACAGTATTCTAGAAAAGTCTTTGAACGCTGCCTAAATTAAAAGCTCATGAATATAACTGCATCACTGATACAAGTAGCAAATTTTGATAAAAAAGTGGTTATAGAGTCAAGATGCTTCCTTAAAAGCTTGGTGAAAGCTTGATTTTGTGTGGTATCCAAGCTTCTTTCATTTACATGATTCATTTACTGAAGTTCATATAGTAATCAGTAATTTACAGGGGACATTTATCATGGAGGAGTCTATTATGAAGTGTAATCTATCTAATTATCATTGATTTTATCATTGTGTGGTAGCATTGTTTGAAACTCTGAAAGACATGCGCTGACCTACTACAGTTCACATAACGGCTGAAACACCTGGTGTAGTCAGGGCACTTCGGGGGGCAGCTGCTCCATGGGGTTGAGAGAGACCCCCGGACCAGCATGGCAGGGGCATCAGGGGCCAGGGCCTGTCCCACCACCCACAGGCAGGCAGCAGGGTGGGCCAGGGGGCTGCCAATGGCAGCCTGGGGCATCAAGCACCTCCATGGGACAGGGATGGGTCCAGGCCATGCTGGGACATTATCCTGTGGGAGGGGGTCAGGATCAGGCCCAGTGAGGGGAACCAGCGTCAGACATACCCCTGTGACAGGTTCACTGTGACAAGGCAGTGCCAGGCTGAGCCCAGACGCCAGCCAGGGCTCAGGGTCCAGGACCAGATGGATGGGACAGGTGGACAGGCACGGGCAGGGATGCAAGGCAGCAGGGGCTGGGGCTCGGCTGGGGCTCGGCTGGGGCTGAGCAGGAGAGCCTCTGCTGAAAGCGGCTCCCACAGGACAGGGTTTAACCCTGCCTAGGACCTTCACCCAAAGTCTCTGGCTGGAAGGAGCAGCAGCCCTCAGCTGCATTATCCTATGTTGGTCCAGAACCCTGGCTAGGAGGGAGCATGCTCTCAGGGGCCCTGTTAAGAATGCTCTCAGGCAGGTGTTAGGAATTGAGAAATGGTAGGAATTTAGGAAAAATTTGGGAAAAATGTAGTCTTAGATTAGAACACGCCCCAAAAATTTGTGCCAGCACCTACGTGACAAACCACACCTTAATCACAGTTCTTGTGCAATAGCAGCCAGCTGAGTCTAGCAATTTCCTAAGGAAAAATCAGAGACATCTTTTTGATAGAGATAGACTATAGATATCAGTATTACTGAAGTCATCATTATGGGAAAGACCTCACAAAAGTCACATCTGTGACCACTTTCAAAATTCCTGCTATGTTACTAGAACTATAGATCAAAATCTTACTTTAGAAGCAAAATAGATAGTTTTATACTCCAGAGACAGGATATTTCAGCTCAACTAAGATTTCTAGTGTCCTGCTGACATATGTTTAATGTTTTTATGGAAGGTAAACTGCAAGAGTTTAGTCATGATTCAGAAGTAAATACTTCTAAGTAGCTACTCTTGGTTACTTGAAAAACAAAGCTGTTCTGACATGCCCATTAAGTCTAGACCATGAAGTGGAGACTATTTCCACATTCACAGGTGTTACTGCAATATAGATTTTTTGAGGCACTGTTTGGTCACAAATAGTGCTGTTCAACTTGTAAATTCCAGCAGCAGCACAGCTGACAGAAGCTTTCATACAGAATGAAAGTCGCAAATGCAAATCATTTCTGAAACTGATGAAAACTCCAGTGGGATGCTGCAGGAGTATTGGAGAGAGTTGTATGTTTCTTATGCATCATTTGCAATCATTTCTGGGTCAGCATGTACCACTTCAGAGTGGTAGAGCTATTAGATACCATGAACAGATGACCTTAAAAAGATTATTTGTAAAGACAAACAAATATTAGGAAACCTGAAGGTTGCCTGTGCAATCTTCATTAATTTCATTTGCATATGTATGCTATGAAGCAATGCTTGCTCATGAAATTATGGTATCTTTTCCACGAGAATCAAGAATCAGGCAGTAAACCACATCTACTGGAAATGTAAGAACGTAGTGTGGCTTAGTTATGCTCTATGTGAAGAACACATTATTCTTTTTGTTCTGTATGGGGACACTTTTAGTTTTATTTGAAGCCCCTTAGGTCATCTGTTCAGAGAGATAGTAAGGAGTTCTTCTCTATTAATCCTCTCTTAGTTGAAATATCCTCTCAGTCATCTTTTTTCCCAGGATGAACTGTCCTAGTTAAGCTAGTCAGTTCTAATATGGAAGGTGTACCAAGTCTTTTACACCTATATGGGTACCTCTCTGAGTTTTACTCTATACACGTTGAGACAGAGGCACTACAATTGTCTGACCTTCGAAATACAGGGGTACAGAGTGACATTGTTTGGAAATTGAAGTAGCCTGTATGAGTAGGACCTTTCTAATGCACATGATTACTGATTCCCTCAAAGAATGCCATTGGATTCATGTGTAAAGAGAAGTCATACCATACTCATACTGATTCTTCCTCAGTTGAAAACATCTATCCATGCTCCCATTAATTTTATTTCTTTTGATGGCTTCCACCAATTTGCCCAATGCAGAAGTCAGCTTTACTGCTCTGTAGTTTCTCTTCTGCATCTCTTTGGAAGCCTTTTAAAAGCCAATGTCATACTGACCATTTTGCAGTCCTCTGACGGTTGGGCCCATTGAAAAGAGCGCAATCAGTCATTCAGCAATATCCTTCAGTTTCTTTAGAGCCTTAGGTGATTGTCATCGTGTGCTGGTGATTGATACAGCTGCATTTGTTTTTTTCCTTAATGTGGTCTTCTAACACTTGGATTTAGGCATGTTCTTGGACGCATTACCTGTGGAAGAAAGGCTTGTCCTCCTTGTTCTCTTCAGTAATTCAAAAAGCTTGGTTCTCACAGACAAATTCACAATATGTTGATGTTTATAGCAAGGTAGGAACAAGTGAATCATGTAATGTATTGAGAAATATCCCTGTGATGAAGCAAAGATATGGTTAAGCTGATGAAAACACTGATAATTTAAAAAAGGATTGGTTACCTCTCTGAAAGCATTCACTGTTTTTCATATATTAACTGTATCATGTTAAAACCAAATAATGTTGTAGGGAATATTCCACCTGTAAATATAAAAATTAAAAAAAAAAGTTTATTTTATTTCTAAGAATGTTGTCATCGGAAGAAGAGAAAAAAATGCTAAATGTTTGTGAAATAGAAGGAAGTAATGGAGCCAAATCTTGCAGAACTTGATAAACCAAGTATAATTGCATATTGATAAGTCCCTGTTAAGGAATATTGTAAAAGTTATGCTTCTGTATATTTATTTGGTAGTGCAATAGGACACAGTTAATAACCATATACTACAAGTCCATTTGAAAAACTTGAATGTACTTGTATAAAACTGAATTTAAATATTTAAATATGACTTTTAGAGTGCTAAATCAACTTTACTTAAACATGGCTTAATATTTACATCACAGTCTAATTTTCTAAGTAATACTAATCTAAGATATTCATTGCTGGTCAGTTTTACTTAATTAGGCACAAAATCTGAATAATCACATTTTGAATTTTTTTCTGAAGTTTTCTGTAAAGTTAGATAAAAACATCTCCTGACTAGTATGAAGCATGTGTATTTTCAGATGCTGAAGATAATATACAAATGTTTAAGCAAGTACAAAAGAAAAAAAAAAAGATAGAAAATGCAGTGAACTGGGTTCTAACTGTAATATTAGGATTGTTATTTACAAGTTAAGCAGAAAGTATATTTCACATGAAAATGTTTTAGTAAAAACAACTTTTACAGCTCCCTGTGATTATAGCTTAGAAGTCCTATGAGAAGTAGTTCCAAAATATTGACAAATATGCCTGTACCCTGTGTTTTCAGGTTGTCTGCAAACTACAAACTACAGCAAGCACAGCGTCCCCTATTTTAAATGAAGATTTTGAATACGTAAAAACAGAAACCCAGAGCTTGTTAATCCACAGACGTAGCATGAGCAAGAGCATTGGCTTCTCCTGCTCCCTGAGTGATGGATCATTGACACCCTTGGCATATTCTAGTTTGTAACACCATTATAAAACCAGTACAGAAGCTGAAGCCAAAGCTGTGAGAAGCTTAACTGCATATGAAAACCTTGGCAGAAGCAAAACACAGGTTGGCTGTCTGAATCTTTGTTATTGATATGAATATGTAATAGGAAGATTCCAGTCTAAGTAGCAATTATGAGGATAAATTTGCATAATTAGCAACTGGAAGAAAAATCAAATATGGGATGCATCACCGTTCACTTTTTTTTTATTTTTAGAACCTCAGTTTAATTACTTATGGCACTATCACAGCTGCTGCATGATTCTTAAGTACTTTCACTGAACAGTTTGCATCCTAATAGAGAAGTTTCCTCTGGTACACATTCTGTCCCAGATGCAATTTCATGAAATAACCTAACTGGCTGAACTATAAATACCCTATGAAAAAAATATCTGTGGTTCACTTCTTATGGAATTCATTAGATGGAGAAAATAAAGAAAGAATAGTACAGCAGGTCAATTTTACTTGTCTTCATACCTGTAGTTGTGTAGCTATTATAGAACACCTAAATAAATAACCAGAGTGTATGGATTATATATTACCTCTTTGAAGAGTGGGCAAGTAACTATGCCCTCAACTCTGACATAAATGAAAATCTGTGTCTAATACTGTGGACATTCACATCTAATGTTTTATACTTTTGTAATTCCTAAAATGTATATAATTTCTGGAAATACTATTCAATCAAGATTAATACGATTATGTTAGGAAATCTACCAGTTCCTGAAATGAATCCTATCATGTATTATTCAAAATATCTCATAATGTACAACTTCATTAAAAAGCAGCCTAAATTCCTGTGTGTTCTCAAGACAGAACATTAAATTAAAGCAATGAACAAAAAATTAGTAACATATTAACAGATAATGATAAATAACTAAAAGCAGGACTGAGAGAAGACCTTATTTTGGGACCTTGAAAATATTTGGCTGCAGGCTTACTTTTTGCAAATCAGGTTGATTCATAAATAACTGCACAATATCCACATCTTTATGTTTTTATCATTTCTATTACAGTAGAAATATTTTCACCATTTTCTTTGACTAAAAGAAATATGAGCTTAAATTAGTTCCTCCATACAAATATATTTATATTAATTACCACTGTCTGCACCATCTCCTTTTCTCCTCTCAGTTATTCCCTAATGTCTTTTTCATTTTCCCTGATTACTTACTGTGTTTACAGAAATCTGCTCTGCTCAGCTGGTGCTATGAGTAAGGCAACAGAGACACAAGAAATAGAAATTAACAGATTTGCCTTAATTCAACCATCAAATATATGGTACTGCAAGAAATTCAGGCCTTGGTCATGGAAACATTTGAGCATTTACTTAAGTTTATTTCATTGAAGGAATAATGCTGTGCAAGGTTATGGGTTTATGTAAGCATTTCCATGATTACAGCCTGTGGATAATAGATTAAAAACTTGCCTGGAGAATCAATAGAATTCATTTATTTAATTCTTCTGAGATCTGAACTTGAAACTATTGCTGGAGATGGCAAATATGTACACATTTTACTAAACAATCAAGAATTTTAAAAAGATCAAATGCAGAGGATAAGCTGTCTAAGCATACCTATGTCCTCATGCCATCTACCTTCCTGTTCTGTACTGGGGTGGAAGATGAGGAGTGAGATGAGAGAGAGATAGTACAGGACTTTTTCTGGATCAGTAAGAAAGGCTTGACAACAAATGGCTTAATAATGTTACTGATTTAATTAGAATAAGAAGAGTAACATAGCTAGCGAGTAAATCTTATGTCCCTTCAGATGCTGGGCACCCTGTGTTTGTGCAGCATCGGATGGAGCCCAGATGGCTTTTCCCAAGGCAAACTGCGCAGAGCAGATCCTGTCTGTGGAGAGAAGCTCTCTATTTTGGTCCGGTGAGCTGTTATATATTTTCCTCACAAGAAAACAACTCTATTTCTAAAGGATACTCTAATGAGAACTTCTTGCTGCAGTTTTAGACCTAGGCAAGGCCAGGCAGGTGGTGTAATTGCCAGTACCCAGTGGGAGCTGCCTGCGGGCTCCTCCATTCCAGTGAGCTGGTTGAATTTATCCTGCAGTCAAGGAATTTGTGCAGCATAGCGCAGCTCTGAGAGCCAGGCTGTCCATGTGGCACAGTGCAGCACAGTTCTGTGCCTTCTCAGGTTAACTGTTGTGCGGAACACTAGCTACTAGACGTGGAATGCTCTCCTGGTCAGGATCAATACACTGCCTAAGAGGAACAGTCATATTTTCTTTGAGAGTAGTGCAAGTAAATCCCCCTTCATACTAAACAGTTCATTCATGTTACTTTGAGTGCTAAACCTATGTTTTTAAGGCTGTAAAAGTATGCCTCCTTATAATGAGGGGCTGTTGACACAATATTGTCTAAGGGAAAGAAGGAGAAATTGATAGGTTATGTGTAAAATAAATACACATTTTCAAATGAAATCTTACCATCTGACACTTGGTAAAGTCATTTTAGATCAATAAATGAATCACCTAGTAAATAAAAAAAAAATTTTCAAAGGGTATAGTACAGATGCTTATGTATATGTATTCTAATAAGGATGTTTTCAGTCTCAGAAATGAACCACTGTTTGGAAGAAAGTAATGCTTCTCCTATCTGCTACAAGGTACAATATGCACACCCTTCTTTGGCTCCCTGTGGTTTTAATATATTTCACTGCATCCTATCTCAAGACCTCGTGCATTATACTATCATCTAACCTGGTCCTGAGTTTTCTTGCAGATTGAAGAAAAAAAAAAGGCAAAATTGAACCTATTTTGATGTTCTCTCCTTTTAAAAATGAGTGGGATATCATAGCAATTAGACATCAGTTGCCCCTGTTGACTTTGGCTCACATGTTTGTGAAGATTTCTAACTCCAAGCTTGCATATATGATTACATTTCTTTTTCATTTACTTTGTGTTAATTTTTCTATTCAAGATTAACTTTTTCTCTCTCCATGTGATATCAATTTAGTCCGCTTTTTACAGATTAGCAACAAACATCTGTATATTGATGCTATTTATACATCATAGGCTAGGTTAACACACAGAATTCTGCCTCAAATACAGTCTTGCTGTCATGCCAGCATGATTTCTGGTGAAGCTAATCATTAATGATCACAGTACAATAGGCATCTCTGTTTCCAAACATAAAAACTTACACTTTGGAAATCACTCCTTCAGTTGCATTTCTCCACTGCTTACACACTGGTATTGTACCTTAATTTCTGGAGATCATATTCAATTTAGTAAATGTTTTAGCAAGAAACAAATTAGAATATTTTTGGTTGCATTTTTTAAAGTATAAACCCCAAATTTGAAAAAGATTTCTGTACAGAAAGGAAATGGTAATGTTAGTTAAGCTAGTAAAAAAGCTTATATATAAAAACATAAGGCTGCTTTCCATATACGAGTAGTTTAAATTTTGGCATATCTGTCTGGAATCTAGGAATTATTTGGAATTAATCATTTTGTTGTGTCATAATAATTGGTAAAATGTACAGGATAACGAGTATCATATTTTTCCTTCTTTCCTGTGGTTTTTTTTGGGGTGGTGGTTTGGTTTTGGTTTTTTTTTTTTTGGCTAAATGGAAAGGACAGACTCCAACAACTCTATTACTATGTATTCTCTATTTCTCTTCTATAAATAGTCATCTCCAGGTGCTTCTGTGCAGTAACCAATGCTGCTAAAGAAAGTGAAACAGAATAGAGATGACAGTTGTCACATAGTCACTGATCTCTTTTAAGCTTTTAGGCTGCAATTAGATCATCATCAAGCTATCCACAAGCCATCTCATCCACATTCTAACCAGTAAATATTGCATTGAATTTACCACATCAGGGTGAGCCCTAGTCTCAGAGAGTTCAAGCTGGAGGTGGTAAGAAAGAGTGGATTCTACATGCAGGTGAGGGTGCTGACAGTGCTAAGCTAAACCAAAGGACCGTGGAGGCTGCACAACATAGAGAATTGTGTATCTGCCTTTTTCCGGTCACAGTATCAACTACTATTTGGTTCCTCAATACCAGTGGGTTTAGGCAACACAATATGCAAATAATGAAGGGAGGGGTCAGTATATGACATTTCCTCTAAAAAGCAGGTTGTTTTTTTCTAAGGGAACTGGTGTTTTAATTTCCCATGATCATGTAGGTTCCATCAATCTTGTTTCCCAAGATTGCATTGCCTTAGGGGGCTCATTTGGTTTTGAGAGGATCACTGGCAGCATAGCTACACTTTCTGGGATGTTTCTGATTGCTGTGCCCATACGGCATGGACACATGCATATCACCTGACATCTTTTCCTCAAGTAGACACCTCCTGCTTGTTTTGTGTTGTCATTCAGTCCTTTTGTAATGGCTCCCCCTCTGAAGATATCTTACAAAGAAAACATCCCCTTATGCATTGCCCCTTACATATTCCAGTTTCCAAACACCTCTTAATGTGCTGAATTACTCTGAAATGCAACTCAGCATCACTTTCAAATATTAGCATTAAGAGAAAGCATTCAAACTAATATCACTATACAAATGTAGTGAGGGTGATTGTATAGGAATGTTTGCTGGTCACACCATGCATCATCAAGCAGAGGATGGAACATGAAATTGCCTGCCATAAAATCTTTATCTTGGATACTTTGCAAATAACAACTTGCAGTGCTACTGCAATCTAAGGAATTTATTTGGCCTTTAGGTCTCAAGCAAGTACAGTGTAGCAATCTTGGCTTATAAAGGAAATAAATAGAAATGAAAAAGAAGTGAAAAAGTGGACTGAAGACTTCTGGTTTAGTCAGTCCAGTCCGTTCTGGTTTTACCTACAGCCTCTGCCTTCCACAGGAGGAGCACTGAGGAAGAATTGTAAGGCATGTATTCAGACTCACTTGTTTTACACACCTGCTTTGCAACATTAGGTGCTCAGAGCCAGCCTCTTGACTTCGACTAAAGGAGTCTGGAGAGATAAGCAGCCAAGATAGGTAGCATCAGCGTCTCAGTCCTGATGCTTCCTTCTTGTCCAAGGGTCTTTCAGTCTGCTTCTTTCTCTGCAACCAGCCGTCTCTGTGGACTGTCAAATGAAAAAGATCGAAGCTCTACCAAATGAATGCATCCTCCTGCACCTGAATGTTCACAGGTAGCGCAGCAGGACAGGGGCTGAACCAGTCTCAGAGCAACATTTGTGATATGAGCAGCCTGAACACACTCACCAGGAGGGAGAGGCACTTTTCCCCACTGTTTGTTCATGTTAGTGAAAAACCATTCTTTGTGATTAGTCATTTCCCAAAGGAAGCATAGGGATTATTTGGTATATCCTGTTACTGGAGTTGATGAGGAAAACCAGAAGTTTGAATGTTATTTTCAATGGAAAGACAATAAGAGGGAGCTTAGGTAAATGAAAAGGAGGAAGGATGAACTGAGGAAAGGGAAAACACAACACAAGGAAAAGAAGAAAGAAATAAAAGTAAGGAAACCTATATCTTAAAAACAAAGACACCAAGGGAGCATTTAATTACCTTGTATTTTTCTACCAGTCTCTGCATATTGGCACAGTCACTGTATTTCACTTCTGTGTCATTACTATTCTGCAGCTTACAAAAATATAAAAGTTAATTTAGCTATTTTACATGAGAAAGTGAAAGTAAAATTGAAGACAAATAGAGTTGCATTATGAGGGAAATAATTTTATTCAGTGAGTGAATGAAGGGAGAGTGACAAGAGCTTCATTGCTTTAATTTATGCTTTTTGAGCTATATCCATCTGAGAGCTTTGCCTTCAATAGAGGCAGCTTCAAGGTGGTAAAAAGGGGAATGTTACTGCCCTCCATAGTTGAGAAATCATATATCTGTTTCCTTTGAAGGGGTGTTGAGATCTATTTTTAGAAATCATGGTAGAAATATTATCTTTTATATATACTTCAGAATTGCAAAAGTTTAACTTTATATAAAGACTGTTGTCATAATACTTGCTGTTCACTTGTTTAATTCTACCTCAGGTATTCCTGTAGTTTCTAACCAGAGTGGAATAGTTAAGGAAAACTTGAGAAAAAAAATTCAAGTTTTATTTACTTTTTGAGTTACTGCACTAAAAGAAGATTTGTGTTTATTTTCACGGTTAAAAAAATTTAATGCATAAGTTGCTTACAGCAGTATTTTACCCACAGTTTTTAGCTGGGTTGATCTGTCAGGGAGGTGACTGTCAAATGGAAAAATAATAAAGTCAGGAATTAAACCACCTTAATTTGCAGCATGAGGGCATTTGAAATGTTTTTGCTAAAACACGATTATAACTAGAAATGGCATTTATTAATAGCCAAAAGGATTTTGGCCAATATCTAGTTGTATTTCATAGACATCTGGAGTGATCACAGCAATGAAAGAGCCTCAACTGAGGAACCCCGAGGTTGTTAACTTGCAGCATTGGCAGAACATTGGTCAGAAATTTAATTCTTCGTATGAGCATCTCTGTTAGAAAAATGTTCAATGTCTTGCTGTAGATGTATAAGCTAATGGCTTGAGTGGCCAGAAGGAATCACTGTGATTATCTGTTCTGAACCTCTTGTGGGGATTATTTCTGTTTTATGCTGCGTGAGTGTGCATCATAAGATACACCGTCTTGGGAGAATAAGGTAAAAATACTAATCACTAGGCTATGGAGAATGCATCTGCATGATATTTAGCACAAATAAAAGCTCTTTCTACCTGTTTGACCAAGCAGTCACATAATTGCAATTAGTGCAATTTTGAGGTTAAGCTGGTAGTAGTGGTAACACTGAAAGACAAAAAAGGTACTTCTAGGTGACTGAGGCAGGTTGATTGGAAATTGTATGATGAATGGAGAATTAAACAGTACCTCAGCTCCCTTGAGGGAATTCAGTGTTCCAGACAACATCCTGGCACTACGAGTGCTGCAAAGTTGCATTCTTTTTACTGATACATAGGTGAGTGATTAACTTAAAAAAACCACCGAAACCTATTATTTAAAAACAAGTATTTTAAATTTTACCTGCTTGTCTTGTCTTGGTTTTTTACACCTCTGTCTCAGGGGTCTTCTTTTTGGGGTCCAGTCTATTAATTACTCATTCTAATCCATGTTGGGTTTTTTGCTTTGGATAAAAATGCTTTTTCCCCACAGGCTAAGATTGATTGACAGCTCTCTCATCTTTAAATATTTCAAGTGCTACAGCCACTTTTGCTTTATACAGTCACATGCTGTGCTGTAAATACGTCATATACATGATACTAATATATGTGACTGCTTTACCAGATAATTCTTTGCTTTGCCTAAGTGACTTAAGCAAAATTCATTGTATTAAGTATTAAATCTATATTATTTTTTGGCAGTGCATTTTGGAGTTTACTGCATCTGTAGAGATATCTGTCTTAAAAAAAATTAAAATTCTACCTCTCTATTAACACAATCAGTGTTTGAAGACTGCCTCAAAAGTCATGAATTATGTATCACATCTGACTGCTGCTTGCCTGTGCCAGATTTGAAAAGAATTTTTTTCATCTTATTTGAGTACTTATAACTGCAGAACTAAATGAATGCAAAATTTGACACTTAATTTTGTTTCAAAAATGCAACCACTTATTTCTAAGACCAAAGGAAGTATATAGAGATATTTCTCCCAGTGTACTGTTCCAAACTCGAACAGTTGTGACTTACAGGATTTCCTGAGCCTCGTAACTACATGTCAGAGTTTTTCTTCCATGAATTTGTCCAACTGATCTTTAAGCATTTATGTTTGTGATGTCCTTAACATTCTGTAGTAACAAATTCTACAGTTTAACCTTTGTAGTGTGAAAAATTACTTCCTAGTGTTTTTCTTAAATGCTTTGAGTTGTGATACAGTTTGTGTGACTCTTTTCTGATTTTCAGAGCATTAACAAGCTTCTGAAATAACCATTTAATCTTATAGTATACTTCCTGTTTTTATTGGTTCATTGATTAATTCACTACTATTTTTAATGTTATCTCTTTTAACTGCTAATTTGATGGACCCTTTTTTCCTGTTTAGATTTCATTCTCATAAAAAAATATTCCTTGAATTTGTTGAAGACTTTTTTGAGTGTGATCTGAATGATAAAACAGGAATTTTAAAAAATTTTTAATAATGTATGTTAAAACCAGTGTTATGTTTTTGGGGGACTGGTTTTTGGGTTTTGAATTCTGAGAATTGGTAGTACCAGGGTATACTACTATCTAACAACACAAAACTCGCTGATGTGAGGTGCTGTTATAGTTTGCTTTCTTCAGCAGTTTTGTTCTACTTGTATACATTCTTTCTGCTATGAGTTTGTTGCAGTTTGAAACAAACTGTTTACTAAGCAGATTGTCTGCCATAGATCTCTGGGAAAAGTTGCTGATACAGTAATGGAAACAACTTGTTTTATAATTCTTTTATCATAATATCACATAATTTACTAAAATGGTAGCACTTACTTTGCCAAGGCAGAAATAGAGAAAAGATGTTAAATGACCTACCAAATATTACAGAGAGAATATAGGTCACATATGTCACAACAACTACTTGTTTGCATGTCCCCACTTAACACCTGAATGTAGATCTGCAAAGGAGGGGAAGCATATTGTCTACTCTGAAAACACTGATGTAAAAATCAAAAGGAGAATAGACAGACACCAATGTTTTTCAACTTTTCCACAATTAGTTTGACCCATGGAGATTACACTATCAGCAACAAAATTTGTATTTGGAACAGTCGTGCATGAAGCACCGGATGTTATGTGCCAGCTGTGCCTTTGTGTCTCTGAAAATTGCAGCCCATAGATACTCTTTTAATTAAGGAAACAATAAAACTGTTGTGATTATATTAATAGTTTTACAGAAGAAACTGGGGGATGCCTTCAGCTTATAAATCCATATGCATTTCACCACCCATTTCCTGAGGCTCTTTCAATATTCCTACAGACCCATCTAGTACTAAATCTAGATAATGTCTGCTGATTGGTACTCCTTATTTACAGAACAAATACAAATGCTCATGAAATATCCTCCAGAGAAGCTGCTTATACACGAGATATAGTGTGCAATTTTTTTCTAAAAACATCTATAGTCAGTAAAATGTTCATATAATTATCTTTCTGAATAAGTAGACTAATAAATTCCTAGTTAATGTACAGATCAAATGTCTAACTGATCATTTTGTAGCCATGAGAGTTTTAAGAAAGACAGCCTTCAGCTCTCTTTTTCCAATAGGAAAATAAAATTGAAGGAATGACGCGTTTGCATGCATGTCTATGTCCTGCTCTAACAGCAGTCCACCCGGCTAACTGTTGAGAGACAAACATTGCTTTGTCACGATGGTTTGAAAATAGTAACTGGCGATAGCGATCCTGGCTGGAAAAGCATTATATATTAAGCAGTTAGTGATCCACCTAACAGTGAACCCGAGTGAGACCAGGCCTGCGCTACGCGGTGCTGCACGGACGCCCTGGCTGCAGGGTGAAGGCAGCCGGCTCACTGGAACGGAGGAGCCCGCAGGGAGCACCTAAAACAGTGCGGCAAGAAATTCTCATGTGAATGTCCTTCCAGTCTGGATAGGTAATCCATGTCCCGCCTCAGTTTACCCCAAGTATTAACTTACCTCCGGAAATATAAAGTTGGGAAAGGAAAATTTGTGTTGTGTTTGGATGTTAATAATGTGCTTGAAACGGACACGGGGATGTGTAGAGCTGAAGTGAGCAGCCCCACATGAGCGGCGGGCGAAGCAGTGCCTGGCAGCCCTTGGGCAGCAAACACTAGGTCAGTTATGTTATAATATAGACAGGGGGTGAAATGTACCAGTACCATGAGCAAACTATTTACAGTAAATTGTAAGGACAGATAAATTGGAAACAGTAAATACTGGTTTTGCACAGCACTGAATGATTTAGAGATAAATTTTCAGTCTAGAAATAGATGAGGGAAATAAAAATCACAATTTTGCAATGTGATCTTGTCTGTAAATCCCATACAAATGATGTACTTTAGATTTATTGAGTTATGTGTGGATGACAACCATGTGGTGAAACTGTTCTAAGATGATGTGCATGTGATTATTCCAAATGAGGCTAAAATGAGACTATATTCAATATCATAGAATCATTTAGATTGGAAAAGACCTTTAAGATCATCTAGTCCAACAGTCATATAAAAAAAGTAACAGTCTTATGAAATAAATGGCTGTTTAATAGTTAATGTAATGTCCTGTAATATGGTTTCAGTAAGGTTACCCACTTTTTAGGCGTAATTCCATGTTAATATTCTTCAGAGGACAAAAACCTTTCTTCATTTTCATGTGACGCTGTCATCAGCCTTTGACTTCCAAGCAGTTCTGAAGATATGAAGGAAGAACAAAGTAAGTAGCTTAACATTTACCTTATGATAATTGTGACATTTATTTCCAAAATGAAGTTACTTAACATAGAGGGGCAAAGGGGATTACAGTTCTACTGGAGTGCAAGCACTCAGCATAAATCCCAAACTGGGATAACTAACTGCATTTATATTTCTAGTTGTTATCTTTATAAATGCTGTTGAGATCAAGACATAGAGACAATAAAAATAGTGAACCCTCTGGGCTAATGAGTCAGACTGAAAGCTGGGATATTCATCCTTGAATAAATAACACCCAGTTAAGTGTACGCCACGCCAGGTAGGGACAGTAAATACCTAAACACCAGTCAGTCAATCACTAACAGAGAAGACATGTCCAAGGAAAATTTTTACTTGTATGCAGAGGAGCTTGGTACTATTTTTTACCTTAGCATATATCAATATTATGAAGAGGCAGTTACAAGATATCATTCAACTCCCATTAAACTTGGTGTGACAGAACGTATGGTTTTCAGGGCTTTCTAGCTCCCTCAAGGGAAAATATTTTTTTCTTCACTGTTAATGTAGATGAACCCTTAATGCTTTTGTAAAACTTATCTGATCCAAAAATATTTCATGCATAAAAAGTCAAGCTTAAAAGGGAACTGTTTAACTATAGAAGGATTTGGCATCTCTGAAATAGCTCTCTGTACCTGTGATCAGAAAATGTATAGTGTTCAGATAAAATAGGCTCCATCTTAAAAGGTCTGCTCCAAGTACATAGTCTGAGTTTTGATGAGTTCAAAGCCTGCTGGGCTAGCTTTCTGAATTATAGGGAGATTAAAAGTTTCATCACAGGCTGCTGATTCTGCTTCTTTACTTCCATGGAGTTCAGCAAATCAGCAGAGCTGAACATGAGCTCCAGTCCTGCAGAGCTCCTGATCACTCAATCTGCAGCGTTCAGCTGCTCAGCAAGACCCTTCTCACTGCAATGTTGCTGCATTCCCAGATTTTGCAGGTCTGGATTGCTATAGAATTAGATCATTGCAGTGTGATTAGCTCTTTCATCAGTCTCAGAGATGACAAATTACTTTTTGCGTAAGAATTTCTAGGTAAAGGAAGCATGGATATTCTTGTTTTCATTGGATTGTAGCAAAAATGTAGCCTATCTGTATTTCCTGCACAATAAGCCCAATTCTAGCTTTAAAATGAGACACGTAAAGTTGATTATGTACATAACAATGATGGATCAATACCATCAGTAAATGGAGTTCATTAGGTATTTTGAGATTTAGAAATGAGAAATTATATTGGCACAGCTAGCACCTGTAATTTTTATTTACATGTTTTGAGTTTTGTTTATTGGTAAAAGAAAGTTTATTTTGAGAAAAAATTAGAAAAGGAAAATTACTTGGTTTTAATTAAATAAAAACTCATAGATATAGGGGGACTAAATGCTTCCAAATACTCTTAAAATCTTTGCATTTGTAAGCATAAGTTTGAAACAAAGATTGCAGGGTCAGATTGACAAGCAATGAAAGTCTGACTTGGAGTGGCCAATGAGGTGCTCCATTCCTCCCTGCTATGCAGGCAGCTCAGTTTCTCAACAGCCAGATCCTGAAACAGCAATGTTCATAACACAAGATTTTAAAGTAACCATAATCACTCCCATAGTTTAGGAGATGCAGCTGTGAGATATCTGTGCAACTGGTAAAGGATGGGCAGATGACAGTACTACCCTTGTAAGCAGTCTTAACCCAGGATGCCCCCGGTTACAAGTCAGCATCCAAAGTGACAGGTTTATACAGTGGTTGTTCAGTAGCATAAATAAATTAACTGAATGGTATTATATATTTTCTTGTAAATGGGAACTGTCACAGCTGGTGTGCTAACAGGAGCCCTAAACGAATGGAAACCTGTAGGGAGGGAAGACGAGTTTAGGAAAAGAACACCCTAAGTGCATGCCACCTTTATTATTGGTACACCGTGTATGGTCTCTTCGGAAAACTAAAATACAAGCTAGGAGTTAATAAAGTGTGTGTATAGTGAATACTTCCAATACTATATTATTTATAAAGTTTTTGGTAGACTTGAAGATGTGAAGTGAACTGTAGGAAGGGACCTTAAGCTGGAAGGATACAGTGATGAAGGAACACAGGCAGGCAGGGCTGCTGCCTGGAATCGAGATGCCTGCATTTGCACTACTTGTGTCAGTGCTCAGAGTCAAGCACAGGCACCTTTGTTTCAATATTGGTGTAAGTCAGGAACTTTGGTTCCCAAAACTAACATTTATCCAAAAAAAACCCCAAACAAGAACCACAAGGACAGTAGCAACCACTCACCTGTTCTAAGGAGAATCAGTTTTTCCTTCATTTATTGTGTGAATAAAGAGGTAGATGAAACAGTCAAGTTTTGCGGGTTGAGCTAGATGATGTAAATGGTTAAGTCTTGTTTTAGACTAGAAAAGTGTTTTCTTGGTAGGAAATATGATAGTTCAGAAAAATGACTGCTATGGAATCATAACATTGTAATCTGCATCTCTCTAATGCTAGTTAGATGGTGTAAACTTTTAAGGACTTTTAATTTGCCATTGAGTATAATAGCAATAATCATAATAAAAACTGATACCCTTTTCAAAGATGGTCTGGTAGGATCAGTTAGGTATATGACTACAGACAAAAAGTGTGAAGGCATGCCAATCTTCACACAGGCCCAGGCAACACAGCAAGAAACATCCTGTGTCACCTGTACTCCCAAACTTACCTTGGGTGGGAGATGCTCAGTGATTTTTTTCTACACCTTTATGTATGTATTCATTCTGTCTATAAAAGCAAAGGACACAAGTTTCTGTTAGTGAAGTAAAGGCTTGAGTTCTCAATTGCAAAGCTAGAAACTCGGTTACAGGTAAAAATGTTTTTAAACAAAATCATATAAAGAGTCCCTGCTATCAAGACTATGTTCTAGCTGCAACTGATTTAACAAGAGAAGTGAAATCCACTAGGCCAGCTACACAGTATTCTACCATGTAGTGATCTTTTCTCAGGACAGTTCTGCCAGGCTTAGATGCTAACTCTACTTGTCTGCTATATGCTTCTCACTAATGCTTACTGTTTCCTAAAAGGTCAACTTCCTCTTATAACAAAGAGGAGTTAAAGCTCATTGTAGTAATTTTGTTCATTGAAATATAGAGAGAAACAAAAATGTAAGGTTAGTTATTTGGGAGATGATGTATTTCACTGGATGAAAACACTTGCGATTTTTAATGCTGTGGTGGGTTGACCCTGGCTGGATGCCAGGTGCCCCCCAAAGCTGCTCTATCACTGCCCTCCTCAGCTGGGCAGGGGACAGAAAATATAACGAAAGGCTCCTGGGTCGAGATCAGGACAGGGAGAGGTCACTCACCAGTTACCGTCACGGGCAAAACAGGCTTAACTTGGGGAAATTAATTTAACTCATAACCAACCAAATCAGAGTAGAGTAATGAGACATAAAACCAAATGTTAAAACATATTCCCCCCATCCCTCCCTTCTTCCCAGGCTTAACTTTACTCCCAGTTTGCTTTACCTCCTCCCCCACAGTGGCACAGGGGGATGGGGAATGGGGGTTGTGGTCAGTTCCTCACACGGTGTCTCTGCCGCTCCTTGCTCCTCAGGGGGAGGACTCCTCACACTCTGCCCCTGCTCCAGTGTGGGGTCCTTCCCATGGGAGGCAGTCCTCCACCAACTTCTCCAACGTGAGTCCTTCCCACAGGCTGCAGTTCTTCACCAGCTGCTCCAGCACGGGCTGCCCACGGGGTCACAGCCTCCTTTGGATATCCACCTGCTCCGGCATGGGGTCCTCTACAGGCTGCAGAGGAATCTCTGCTCCCTCATCATCCTCCATGGGCTGCAGGGGGACAACCTGCTTCACCATGGTCTTCTCCAGGGGCTGCAGGGGGATCTCTGCCTGGAGCACCTCCTCCCCCTCCTTCTGCACTGACTTGGGTGTCTGCAGGGCTATTTCTCTCACATCTTCTCACTCCTCTTTCTGGCTGCAAAATGCTGTTGGGTTGGGTTTTTCCCCCTTCTTAAATACGTTACCCCAGAGGCGCTACCACCGTCGCTGATTGGCTCAGCCTTGGCCAGCAGTGGGTCTGTCTTGGAGCTGGCTGGCATTGGCTCTATGGGACATAGGGAAAGCTTCTAGAAACTTCTTGCAGAAGCCACCCCTGTAGCACCCCCCTATTCCCATCCCCCCCCCCCCCCCCCCGCAAAACCTTGCCACGCAAACCCAGCGCAAATGCTTTGCTAAAATGTGTTTTGGAAATTCATGACCAAGGAATTTGCCGATAGCTTTCTAGCTTATTTTTTCAGTTAGCACACTATGTCATAAAATTTAACACCTATAAAATCACATTTTTAATACTATCAGAAAATTGGTTTAGCAATTTGTAAAAGAAATATAATTTGTCTTTCTAACATTTTTCTTACAAAAATTAAAAAACTGCAAATGGGCAATCTAATCAGTGAATACTTTCAAAACTCTGCAGCACATAGTAAGATCTTTCTAACTAGAATATATATAAATAACTGATCTGTGAGATATCCTTAACCAGATGTATGTGCCAAGGCTTACAGATTTAAATATACCGAAGATTCTCAAATTCTTTTGATAAGTGAGGAAAAAATGTTACACAACCCTCAAAATCAGGTTACACTTACCTGTACTATACTTTAATGTATTTTTCAGTTTGTGAGCTGGGCAACTAAATGGAAGCAAAAGTTTATATTCATTTTACCTTACTTTGTAACAGAGCAATTGACAAAGTTAATATAAGTACTATCATCTGCAAATGTCAACAATCGAACACTTGGTTGCAGTCCTCTTTTTTATTCTTAGTTTTGCCAAAGCATTTTCATTTCTGTCTTGAAAACAACAGAGCAGGCATTGGGATATTTCTTTTTCAACCACACAAGTAGCAAATGACTATTGAAATCAATTTGTTGTTTCGATAGCTCAAATCATCAGTGATCACATGTAAATATCTGTTTTTTCTGGGCAAGTCACTAATCATTTCAGCTGTTTTATCAGCTGAAAAAGGAACTAATGTATCAATGTCAATACTTAAATGTATGTTCAATTCTTCCAAGATATAGCAGATTGGAAAACACCACTACTTTATCTGTGGTTACAATCGAGTGATATTCATGATGACTGTTAGACATTTGATGGCAGTTCCTGCAGAAAGGAAGATAAAAACAAACATTGTACTTGACTGATGTAGTTTGAGAGTTTTGTCACTGGAATTCACAGGTCTGGCTTACACCTTAATTTTATGCTGGTGTAAAATTTCGCTAGGACCGTATTTTCCTACTGGTAATAGGGAGCAGGCACACATTGTGTCTGCAAAGAGCCATGTTAGTGAAGAAGATCGCTGCCCGTCAGCCTCTCCCAGTCTAGTTCCATCTGTCAGAACTGCCGGGTGAGCTACTCATGTGTTTCCCAACCTGTCCCTAGTAACCACCACTTAGGCAAACCTGCAGGCAGAGCAGAGGCAGGGAGGTGACACATTGCTGGGGGCAAGGCAGTATACAAGTTCTTGGAAAAACAGTCCGACTGCAACCTTAGTCTTACAAGTGCTGATAGGGACACTGTTATGCCAGCACCCGCAAGCATCCGCTGCTAAAGCCTGGATTAACATGAGCGTGTAACAGTAAATTAAGAAGGCTAAGGCACAAATTGAGTTTCAGTGTGTTGCAGGGGCTGAAAAAATGTAGAAAGTAAAGTAAACTCATGCAGAGAGGGGCTACAAATGAAAATATAGTTTGGCAATGTAACGAAGGGGAAAGGAAATAATGAAGCAGAGAAGGCTGAAGCGTTCAGCTATCTCTTTTGCTTCTCTCTTCACAGAAAGGCAGTTAGAGTTTATTTATGATCACTGCCTCAACAAAACCTAGTTTTAACTAAGGGCTCAAGAACTGCCAAGAAAATTGAAGAAGAGCCTTGAAATAATACAGATGTAAGTTATCTTTATTCCAGTCAGCACTCTGTAAACCTCAGCAATTATTTTCAAGATCTCTTCAAAGAAAAAGGAAAGGTAGAAGAAAAGCAACTGTGATACTTATCTATAAAAAAGGCAAGTGGAAGGGACAACGTGAAGAGTTGCAGAGCAGACCCACTTGATACTGATTCTTGGGAAGATACGGGAACAAATTATATGTGACTATTTCAAAGCATTTGGATAATAAAACAATAAGACAGAGCCTGCATGGATTTATCAAGAACAAATCATATCAAATCAATGGAATTTCATTCTTGACAGAGTGATAATTATAGCAGACAAAGTGGGAAACAGCGGTTATATCTATTACCTTTTATGAAAATCATTGCTGCTGTTGCCTTTGACATTTTGTAAAGCAAACTTGTAAAATATGTTCAGGATTAAATTACTAGTGCATTTATATACCACTGGTTGAAAGGCTGCTCTCAGAAATTAGTGGTCAATGAGCTGCTGTTAGAGAGAAAGAGAATTTCAGGCTGGGTCGACAGGTTACTGTCCCAAATCCTTTGCTTAACAGTATTTCCATTCATAGCTGAATACATACTATATTTGTGCAGTTTCCAGATAACACCATGATAGGTAAGGTTGCAGTCACTCTGAGGGGCAATATCAGAATTCAGACTTGAAACAATTTTTTGTGTAGAAAAACTGAATGCCATTTTTTCTTATTTAGTTCAAGCATTAGGCTGAAAACCACCAAACCTCTCTGCCAGTAGTAGGGCAGCTGTTCTGAAAGTTGCAGTTTAAATAAATTAACAACTGGTATTATCATTTTCATGAATCCTTATTTTATAAGCACAGACAGTAAATTGCTTTCTGACCCCAGGACACATCTATGCTGATCCTTTCCTTTTACAATATAAAACGCTGGGGACATGGGTGCAGACGAGGTTTTACTATGTTTCAGAGAAGGCCCAAATGATAATGAAATTAAAAGGCTGTCAGTTGTGGGCAGCTGGTATTTTTTAGTATTTCCCATTGTTGATATCACCTATAACATTGTAAGTGAAAGCAAGAGCAGAAAACTAAAGAAAAATTATAAGTTTAAAAGCAGACCTAGAGACTGTAGTTCATAGTAAGGTCATTCCTTCAGTCTCAAGGGAGTCCCTTTGCTTTTATCTCACCTTTTTGTTGTTTTGTTTTGGTTTAGTTTTTTTCCTCAAAATAAACCCAGTAAAATGGATCTAAATGTTGCATCCAGCATTCATGAACAAAAAGGCATGAAAAAATTGCTTGATATTTTTTCACAATAATTTGTTTTCTGAGATGTCAAAAGAGCCCACAAACTAAAGCAGAACCTCTTTTAATATGAAAGTTAACACATTAGGTGCTTTTCCCCTCAGTACTTTACATGTGTGCTGAATTTACTCTAAAAAAACAAAACTAAAACAGAAGTAGTAAGATAGACTGGATTTTTTGACAAGGAAAACTCAGTCAAAAGCTCAAAGGATAGCCATACCTTTCCAAAATCACCCTGGTTTAATATATGAACTCAATGGGATACAGAGGAAACTGTTGGATAATGATTCAAGTGGCTTAAGAAACATGATTTCATTTTATTTTTACCTGTAGGAAATAGATGGAAGAGAATGGCAGCACAATGGGGAGGAAAACTACCATCCTCACAAAGTGGCATCAGTAGCAGCAGAGTCAGGACCTCATTTTCTTCATTTGCTGCTGTTAAAATATCTAGGGATTTTGCAAGGGTTGATTTGCTTTTCTGAAAGAAAGTTTTATGGTCAGACACACATTTTTTTCTCTAAGCTACTACTGCTTTTGTAGAGAAATATATTGAAGTTGTAGATAGTCCACACACATGACAGAAAAATAAAATATCTGGTAGTAAGTTCTCTGTTTTTTTTTTTTTTTACTTTTTTTAACTTCTGTTCAGCTTTCTTGGTGGTACTGTTGGCATATTAACATGCCTTTAAGCTCACATCTTGCCTGCTCAGTGTATTGCTTTATTGGTATATTTTGGTTTTTCCAAACTTCTCCACTTTTTCCTTTCCTTTGGGATTTTTTTTTTTTTTTTTAATTTAAGGATAAACTACCTTATAACTGAGTTGGAACAAAGCACTCCAAAAAATCAAAAAGGTGACCGAACTATTCTATCTATCCTAAGCTGAGGGTCGTGGGGACACAGGTCTCAATTATTCTGAGAAAGGACGTTTTGATTGTGTATTTGCTACCTGTAGTCTCAAGAATCAGAGAACCACTCCTGCCATGTAAGCAGAGCTGAAAATTTTAGCAGCCTTGGGGGAAGGTGAGTAGGAGGCTGTGCAATACACGGAAATCAAACTAAGCCCAGGTCTGCATGAGGATCTTTTTTTTCAGTATGACTAGCCTGACATGTATCCAAAGAGAAAGCACTCCTCTCTGGAGCCAGACATCACAGCTCTATCTCTTGTGACTGACATCAAATAAACTCAGTTTATTTGTGCCTCTTAATTAGGCTTGTTTGGATGGGTCAAAGAAGAAACCACACAGCCTGAATTAGACGCAAAGGGAAAGTGGAGCTGTGTGCAATCATAGATGCTGAATGAGCCGCAAAACGCAGTCCCATGTGGGATGCACATCTATACCGAGCAGAATCGCAGTCCTATAGTAACACAGGAATCTAGATCAGAGCAGGCCTCCTGAGTCAAACTTCCTTTCTGGCTCTTCTCTTCTTCACTCTCTGCCCCAAAAATGCCATTCAAAATAAAAGAAAAGAGCTGTTGCCAGGCAACCTCTTGCCATATCTTGAAGTCAATTTTTCATATGGGTGCTAGATGCTCGTGTCTGGATGGACATATTAGGCACAAGATACTTCTTGAATTGTTCACAAAAAAAGAATAATCATACCTTTCCTAATTATATAGACACTAGATAGGGATCAGACTTATTAATTATTGACTGCCTTTCCGATCAACTTTTTCATTAATCTTCATAGAATGTGAGTTTAAAGTGTAACAAATGAAATAAATAAACTTTGTACTAATATGAGATCAGGTAACCATCCTGCTGAATAATTAGAGAAGGAGAACAGCATTATAACTGAGATTCTTCACTGCAATCTTCAGTCCTCCTGCTGTTTGACTATCAACTCATCCATACTTAAGTAAGCTTACAAGTATTTCCCTTGAAATGCACATTTTAAACCAAATAGTTATTATAGTGCTATGGCTTTATTTCTTAACTTAAATTTTGCATTTTAGCTCAATAATTTGTTGTAGCAGAGCTCCCTGCTTCCAGATGGAAATAGGAACTAATCTGTGTAATTTCATTTTAACCTTAATAATGAGGAGTGGAGGGGAAAAATTATAGGGAAGTCTAATTGATCACCCAGGGAGAAGGAGACTTTACTTCATTTCCTTTTTCCTAATTAAGTAAAGTAATAATGGATGAGTTAAACATGTCTATAGTGGAGATGGTCCTATCATCAGTGCAATGTCAGTATAAAATGAATGTTTTCCTTCAGCTTAATTGCAAAATTGTGATGAGCACAGGAAGTATTAATTAAAAACCATATTAGATTGATCAGATTTGAAATAGCATGTTTATAAGTAGTCTTTCATTTCACATTTATATTTTGGTTTTGAAGGTGAAAACTGATAATGACTACTATCATCATTTAACCAAATTTTCAGATTATAGGTAAAATATACTGGCAAAGTATTCCTCTGAGAATGCCACAGCAGTTAGATGCATGGATATTCCATTCTACTAACATTTCTATTCTGGAAGCTGAAATGGGGAAAAAAGATCAGAAATATCACTGCATTGCCATAAACCACCTACTTTTGTCATTGGTAATCTATTATGCTTTTGTTACTGGTGAAGACCCTGTGTGAGGAATGAAATGGATATTTAACAAGTCAGGAAGGAAACAAATTGCAAAGTTTTGTGAATTTCAGTAAGAACACTTACGCTTCTCTTTTTTTTTCTCATATAAGCAGCAATGAGGTGGCAAAAATAAATAATGACCTGTTTTGAACAGCATTAAATTGTAAGCCAATTCTCTTTGTCACTTGCTCATTCTCTTGTGATTTCCTATACTTGTATTCCTGGCTATATAGTGGCACACTTCCAGCAAGGAAAGTGGAAGGTAACTTTCTCGGGCACATACGCAGGACAGTCTAGCCTTTAGCCTGGTGACCAGCCACCAGTTTAAAATACAACAGCATGAGATGGGTTTAGCTAATATTATAGCTAATATTAGCTAATATTATAGAAGAACAGATTCTGCTCCCAGGTGCTACTCCTTTAACACTTGCCCCGACACTAATTAGACCTCCATAAGCTGATTTAATTCATTGACACGGTAGAAATTACTGTAGGAAAAGGAGGATGATAGAAATTACTATAGGAAAAGCAGGATGTGTGTGTTTTGGTTTTATGGTGTTGCTGTGTCACTCAGCTAAAGCATTTGTGTGAAGGGTCTGGCAAGTGCCAGAGAAGATAAAAAAGCACGGACAAGACCATGTGGCAGGCAGAGAGAAAAGAAAGGGAGATGGGTGTCAGAGGAAATTTCACCTGCAAGTGACATCAGGACTTTTATAAAACCACAGGCAAAAAACCAGACAGAACGGTTTTGATTTGCCTTGCGCTCTGGAGGGCCGTAAAGTCAGACCTGCTTTCTGCATAGGTCCTTTACTAGTTAGCCTATTGCACAACAGGTGACAGACATCCTCTACCTCTTGTCTGACTGCACACAGATGGTGCTGTGATCTAGGCATGCCAACCTGCTCAGGCTCTGCAGGGCACCCAGCTGTGGTGATACCTTCCCATGGGATGAGGCTTGGGCTCAGTTAGAGAACAGGTGCCTAGATGATTGGGTGAGGCAGTGGTACCTGTAGAGTTGTATTTGAGAATTTTAAATGCATATAGGGGTGGGGATATTTTTTGCCAGGAAAATTAAATTTAGGGAGGATACTGAAGAGACTGAGCCATCTCCCAGTGATTGCAGGAGTCTTAGTAGTGCATTCTTATCAAATGGATCACTGTATATTTATCAAGTAGATTATTAAGCTGTACTGTTTAGTCATAAATAAATTCTGAATTAAGCATTTCAGCTAATTTCTTATCTCAGTAATTCCTGTGTTCAATCAAATATGAAGAAAAACTTCAGAGCACTGAAATATTTATGCACTGTTCTGTTTCATACACTGTATTTAACAGTTTAGGAAAAAGAATAGTAAAACAGATATATGCTGCATGATAAAATAGTAATTAAATTTAGATACAATTAGAGAATATTTAACACTTTTAAATCCCTATTACCATGTATTGCCAATACTTGGAGTGACACCATGTTCCAGTGTGTCCAATAACATCATCTTAAAATATGAACTTAATCTTCAGCAGGTATTAAGTAACTTTAAAATAGCTTAAGCAGCTGCTTGTGTTGCACATCCATGTTGCTAGCACCAGTGGAACTGAACAGGAAATATTCGTAATGGTTTCTTTTGTTGCCTCTGTCTCTCTTCACATCTTTTTCCATCTGGTATAGAAAGCCCAGCCTTCTTTTAAATTCTGTATATTTGCAAGCATTTTTATTCACCTTTAATCTTCACCTATATTGTGATCTGATCTTCAGTTTTCCCAGTATCCAGTGAACTGGGACACACGCACACATACTTTGCACACTTTCTAGAGGCACATGTATTTCCCTTATCTGCAGGACACACAGCCTCCAATTGTCACAGCAGAGAAATTGGAGTGGTATCTAGCTTTGGCTGGCATTAGTAATGAATTTCTGCTTATTTCTGCAACTGACATTGCAACCCACTGATCCAAAGAACACATGCTTTTTTAGCTCTTTATGAGTAACAGTGGTGAACTAGAAAGGATTGAAAAAAAAATTATATATATATAGCAAACTGCTTTAGTTCTAAAGCTCAGTACCTCTGAAAATCAAGTCTCAGTCACCACATTCTGAGATATCTTAATGTGTTTTGTTATAGGCACTCTCAACTGCAGCACCCAACCTATTTCTTCTAAGGCTATCATTAGAGCCGTAATAAGGGTAGGATGCATGGATGCCTAACATAGGTGCAGCTATATTTGATGAGGATCTGCACCTCATTTGTTTTGTGAAGAGGGCTATGTTCAGATAACCTCAATCCCACCAAAGTGCCAGGACTTACTGTTTCTTAGTGGCCAGCTGCCTTGCAAGCTGGTTAATAAGAATCAATGGAAAACAACAGACAGAGGAGCGTAAGTAAAATTGTTACCCACAATATGATGTTAGTAATGCAAAGATCATGGTTGTATGTATAATATTTTGCTTCAAGTATTGTAGGGGTGGATATCTGGATCAAACCAGAAGATCTTATAATCATTTGGTGTAGATATACCAATCTCCATAATAAAGTGCTTTTTCTTTTCCAAGTTAACCTCTTGAGTTTAGCAGTTTTCCGTGTGATTGTTTGCAAACCCACTTGTATTGCAATACTCTAGTTTTATTTGATGTAAACTGTATTCTTGGCAGCTCCTCCACAGAAGTTCCACTTTGAAAAAAGCAGATGTGCAAAACATGAAATGAACACATCTGTGTGTGCTTAATAGTTTTCTTTAATCTTGTAACAACTAGCACAGAAAGATACAGGGAGGAATTAAAAAATGTTATACATATCTTTTTTTGTGTGTAAATCTGTCGAAACCTCCAATTCAAAGGTTTTATTTTAAGCAATGGGAGTTGGAGAAGAAAGATTTGCAGCTTAAAGGAAAAGAACAAAGTCTCCGCAAGTGGACTGGCACTAGAAAACACAGTGTATTGAAACGCTATCACAGCCACGCATAACTTCACAGATGAGATGCACACAAACATCTGCTGCTGGATTTATTAATGTGTCAGTAATGGGAGATGTTTTAAAACAGAAATATGATAGCCTTACAATGAACTTGGAAACTCCAGATGTTAGTGACACAAGCAACAGAAACTCAGCAGAAGCAGAGCGTTTTCAGGAGTTGTCCTGTCTTTTCAGCGGTATCCCTGCAGTGGTGGTGACAGATGTGGAGTCTTTGCAGGAACTCTATCAGGCTACTACAGAAATCTTCACGATGAGAAGGAATCATCCTTCCTCTTCAACTAAAAGGACAGAGATATCCTGTCCTGCACCTCTCCAGTTGGTCCCTTTTTCTCTGGCGATATACATCTAGAGTCCATGGGCTAGGTGTATTGGCAGTGCTGTGTACCCCAAAAAAGTAGTATTTCCCAGGACACAACGGTATTTACTAGGACTGAACAGGCAGTGTGGTAGAGGAATCACACTCTCTTTTTAGCATTGATATGAACACAATTGTCCGAGAGAGAACTGGAGCTTTCAGTGTTTCATTACTGTGTTAAAAATATTAAAAATTAAATATGTAGACAAGTACAAATAAAGAAATGGAATATTTAAGAGGATCCTCCCTTGGTCAGCAAGATATATTGTGTATTTCCCCTTTAAGGAATGAAAATGCATGTTCCATTTTGTGCCTGCCTTTTTCTTGTTCAAAGCGCTTTAACTTCTTCCCTCTTACCATTCAATTTAATTCACCATCTGTTCACTCAGGACTTAGTATTTTCAGCTGAGATATCAAAAGGAAGACCACATTAATCAAACATTAGTACTTTTGAAGCAAGTAAGATCTAGAAGAAACAGATATATAAATCATGAAACGTAATTGCTTATCACATTTTTCTTCAGCGCTGCCTGTATGAATGCATGTGCTTCACAGGTTGCTACATTATCCTGAGGTTTAAGGACTCAGGCTGCAGAGACTGGCGAATTAGATTTTCTTCATGACATTAAGAGGACTCAGGTGTAACTCCTGCTTACAGCTAGTAAGCTGAAACCAGAATTAGTGCTGTGTCAGCACCTTTGCAACAAATCAAAGTAAGGTTACTAAATACACACAGGGAATAGCAAAATAAGATCAGAAAAGGCATCATTAAAAGTCAAGCTGTCAAACAAAAAAATGGCTATTTGTGAAAGTGTTGAGACAACACAGCCAATTATTGTCAAAAAAGGGCATTGTAAAATAAATCAATAGATCAGAATAGGTAAAGAATGAGAAATACTAAACTGCAGTTAAAAGAGAGAGATTATCGCTTCATGAGCAATTGTTTTCCACTCCAATTAATACAAGGATAATTTATCTGACCTCTGTTTTTTGCTTGTCACCAAGCAATTCAGAATCTTTTTCTGTAAAATGTCCAGCCTCAGTATTTTTATCATATAGGTTTTTTTCTTTTAATGGATTTCTGTAACCACTTCTCTGTTTTATCTAGTTTTAACTTAAATTTAATATAATTTCTTTTGCCTGCATATATTCTCTTTAAATAAGATGTTCCTTTTTTTCTGGGACACTGCCAACCTTTCCTGCTGAAGGTGGTGTTCTTTCTAATATTGCAGATAGTTGCGTATTCATACTGCAGAGCAAAAGTCACCTGTCTGAAGGACTTTGTCAAAGGATCACAAATCCAGCAAATAAAGTCCTGGTGAACAATCAGAGTTATGTGGTATATTCAAGATCTTTCCTCAGATATTTTAAAAGCCCCATAATACATCAGGATTGTGGTGTGAAAAGAGGCTATGTTGTATAGAAGAGTTTTTGTTGCATATAGAGGATGCATAGAGAAAATATCATCTGCAGTCCAACCTGCCTGTATTTACACTGAAATAGATTTGAAATTTCTGAAGAATTGCAGTTTTGCTTATCTTTACACAGCTTTCAACATCTGCCAGACATGGCCTTGTGAGAAGCTGCTTTTCCCATTCACATCATCCTGAGTGCCCTCATGCCCTGAATCTGATTCTGTTTCTTTTGAGTTTTGCTGCTGCATCCATTAAGCTTTGTATGAATTTATGTGCCATGCTCAGTTCTCACCGGCTCAGGTGGAGAGGTCGGGACAGAAGAAGGTTGTTTGACTCTAGACAGTAGTGCTTCTATATTTACCCACTAAAAACTTCTAAGTACCGTCCTTGAAAAGAGCAGGCTTTCCTGTCTTTTGTCAAAAGCTTGTGATCTCTACGATCTCAGTCTGATTTCATGTGTACCACAGCTCAGTTAATTATAGTGGACTTGCTCAAGATTTATGTTGCTGTAGGAGAGTGATTGGTTTTGATGTCTGTTATCAGGACTGATCTTAGGTATTCCACCCATTGCAAACACAGTTCTAGGAAACAAATTTAATGTGTTGGGCTTGCTGTTAGGTCGTTATTGTCTCCTGGCATTTAGAAAATAGATGCAATTTGAGAGTTTATTTCAACATATTGTCGTTTCCATAATAAACTCTCTAGTTTCTAGGGTCTAACTGGAGTTCATGGCTCACTGGATGTGCTGGCTGCCCAAATATTTGCCATTTATTCACATCCTGCCTTATCAGAAAATTATAGCTATTTCTCAACTCATACCTGCCAACCAACAACATCAAACTGTGTGTTTTTTAGAACAAATTGAAAGGTGTATCATGCACACAGGATCTTTGAGGATCCCTTATGGCAGCATTACTTTGACACCACATTTAAATTTTGCACTGGTTAATGCAGAAAGAAGCATAAAATATATACAGTAGTTTCCTTGCATGGGGACCCAGGGCTCCTCAACCAAAGCTGGGCTGTGTAGAAACCTCAGTCACGCAGAGGTCTCCTCTGGGCTGAGGCTCTTTGCAACGTGACAAAATGTAATGTGACAGATTCATCTTTATGGGATATGTTGGTTATGAAGGGAGATGTGTAATAATTTTATGTCTTCAGAGACAAAGTGTAGGCCATTTGAAATTGCAAAAAAAATGGCTTTCATTCTGGCGCAGTCAAAACCAGTCTTACTCAGAACAGAAGAAGCTGCGAATCCCGCAGACCAGTTATTCATTTGGCACTCATCAAGAGGTTAATTTATTAAAAAAAAGGCTACTCTCACTAGTTGCTAGGTAACAGCATAGTTACTTCAGGCTTCAGTTACTTCAGGAAAATTAATTTTTCTGATGATATATGCTGGTAACTGTTTATCTTGCTGCTAGAGCCAGCTTATAGGAGAACTTTTTATGAAACTCCTAATAATGGAATTAGTTTTATTTGCCTAGCTTACTCATATAATTTAGACACTAATGTAATTTGCAGTGTTAATAAAAAGCTCATTTTCATAACTTACCCTGCATGCAAATATAGTTTTCCACTATTACACCTTAGAATAAACACCTGCAGTTTTAAATTATAATTGCTGTGAAAGTTGAAGCTTTAAATTTCTTGCATCTTCCTCATGTTAAATTTATATGTAAAATTGGGTCAATGTGTTCTCCAATTAGCTTTCTAGCCAAGGGAAGTAAAGAAAATAAGGAAGAAAGTTACGAGGAAAATTGAGTGGCAAAGAGAGAAAGCATAGCTGTCATCTACAGATTTCATTTTCTTTGCAGTAGAAATTGCACCAGAGCACAGGATTGAAGGCTTCATGCTAGGGTCCTTTTTCTTAACAAGCTGTGCAGAATGGATTTTCAGTAAGGTCAAAGGACCGCTAAGGAAGATGTGCAGGCCCATCCTCATGGACTTCATAAAAAAAAATTCTGTCATACTGCATTTTCTAACTGTATGGAATTTGGCATTTTTCATCCTGTCTGTATTTATAATGTCCTTCGAATTGCCTCATGCTCATAATATCTATAATTGTCCATTATATGAATGAGAGGAAATAATGTCCAATTTTTGGGCTCAGCCATAAATTTTCATATCTCTGAAGAGATAAAACTACTGCCCTGCTTATATTGAGACAATCTTCCTGCCCTACAAGCTCATGTTTTGTTGTGCAGTGTAATGTAAATTAGTGAGTTCCTACTGTGTCACTGGATTAATTCTTCCTGGAAAAGAAAAATAACTGGCATAAAATACTAAAAACAGTTTCATTGAAATTTGGTGCTGTGTAGATTCCTTAATATTTTATATATTATTGGTACAAACTAGTGCTTCATGGGGAAAAAAAAAGCCTGTCAGTTTTGCTTGTGTACAAATTATTGCCTCTCTTGCAATAGAAATCTCATTCTCTAAGAAGAGCTGCTGTCAACTCAAACAAAACGTTTTTCCATGAACAGACACTGTTTGCAAAACAGTAGGTTACCGTATTACCATCAATGACAGCAAGGAGCAGTTCTAGAAGGGGTCTGAGTCTCTGGCGCTGCTAATAGAAGGTTATTTCTGCCTTGTGCAGTCTGTGATGGCTCTTCAGATGTGTTCCTGTGCAGCTGGTGTCCGACTAAGGGATGAATCGAGGTAACATATATGCTATGTGTTGAGGCTGCAAATAAGATTGCACAGAGATTAGAGATTCAATGAAAGGATAGTCTGCAACAAGGTTATCATATGATGTGCATCAGTCTGGGGTATGTTTGTAATGGAGTAATTAATCTTTAAGAATTTGCATCCAACGAAGTAGAAAAAATACTCTAACTAGGAAGATAGTATATTCAAATATCTTTTGTCAGTTTTGATAGAGACAAACATTTCACTCAAAGAGAAGACACCTGAATTAATTTTATCCCACCAGTGTGTACAGGAAGGAAGGAAAAAACAACCCCCTAGCTATTGAATAGTAATAGCAGTAAAAAAGCTTTTAAATGAAACATTGTATTAGATTAATCTTACCGTAGCTAGCAACTAGGTCATGTTGAAAGAATTATTCTACCGGCAAAAGCTTTTTCCTGATTTAAGGTTAAATGGGCAGGAAAGCTCAGTAGGTCAGTAGGATACCCTGAGGGGGAATGTTGACCATCCAGAATGTTAATGGTCAACCTGATTTCCTAGAATCTGTGGAGAATAAATTTTAAGGGGTAGTACTTGACAAAATCTGAAAACTACAAGTGACCAGAAGAATGACTTCTAAGTACATTTTAACTTACGGAAAATACTCATTTATTGTTAGAGTTTAATGGCAATGCACTTTGTTTCTCCATCCTTAGACAAACAAGCTAGAAAACTTTTAAATGGAAATAAAGGTGGCTTATTTAAAAGCTGATTGTAAACTGTAGTTTTTGTTCTGTGGGAATTCCATGGTTTGAAAATTCAGTTTCGTCTCAACTGAATGAAGTCCAAGCTTTTAATTTTCAGTTAAGATCTCATTTTTATACAAATACTTTAAAAAAAATAATCAGAATGTTCTGGTTTGATGTAAGACCAACATTTCATTCTGCATTTGATTTTTTTGTTTTACAACAATCTGCATATTTGGGGATGTTGGTAGAGTAGTGTTTTCTGACGAGAAATATGAATCATTGTACATACACTGACTTTACAAGTAATTGTTTGTCTAATAAACACTATATTTGCATAACCTGTAAAATACAGTTGGACAAGCTCCTTTCGTTTTTCTATCAGTTGCTGCGCTGGCAGTTTTATTCAAACTGCAAAAGACTGGGTCATGAGGTAAAAGGCAAGAAACTGGCAGATATTCAACGTATCACCTTTTCTTTATGAAATTCCCTATCATCATTCCTCATCACAGCAGATTACGTAAGGGACTCAGTTATTCTACTTAAAAAACCTCTGCCATTATCAAGAGCTGTTATTAAAGGCATTTATTTACCTGCTCTTTCTATATTACTTGTTCATCTTTCTCTGATCACAACCTCTTTATCCTCCTGTTCCTCATGTTGATTACCATATGTTTTAATTTTTTAACATTAAAAAATTTAATTAAAAAAATTTTAAAAATTAAAACATATTGTGAGAAACATGAGCTGAAGTTGACAGGAGACCAGAGTATAACATGATTCATGAACTGTAGCCTTTTAATATTGCTGATCTGTGTGTGCCAGCGATTACTGCTGTGAGCAGCATGAGAAGTAATACATTAGTAAGAAGTGTGGCGACCTTTTTCTGCAGAGCTCTGTAACCTGTCATAGCCCGTCGGATCAATCTCAAGAGACACGTGTATTTCTTCCTAAAAATAACTCTCCTCCAGGGCTATCTTACTTTAAACACCTAAGAGTTCTCCTCCTATTTTCCCAATAGTATTTTAATTTGAATCTTTGCCTTTAACACTTTGTCCTTTATTTTGTTACCAGTGGCATATGTTTCCTAATGCTAAGAATGGCACGCCTTGCATCCAAAATTAGAGTAAGGCTTACCATTATTGTAAAAATATGAAAAGGCATTGGTTGAGTCAGGGAATTTGCTAATGGATACGAAAGCATTGACCACAGGAGCTCTGCTTAGAGTTTGATCCTGGCTGGTTAATAGCCACATGTCTCTGGCATCTGTCGACTGCACATTGCCTGTGGGAAATTAATTGCAAATCTCATTCCCATTCACACTGGAGTTCAGCTTCTGGCTTTCTACATTAATGAATGATTCTTAAAACATGCACTGTTGTGGGCCATAAAGCCATAGAAATGCAGGGATAGACTGCTTGCTGTTCCCAAACATCTCCCCATGCCTGAAATAGCTTATACCTCATTGATACTGTGGCTGGTTCTGTGTCAGTTCCAGCCCTAGACCCAGCATACTTTTGATTCCACTGCACAAAAATACAGGGTCATATCCAGAACTGGGTCAAAACAAAGATCGTCCAGTAACCCATCTCAGACAGTGCCCATTTGCGGGTAATTTAGCATATTATATAGTAATATTGAAAGTATGTAGTATTGAAATAAGAAGTATCTGGCAATCAGTGATTGAGGAACTTTCTGAACTAGAGGTTGAATCCTATCTGTTGTGTTTAATACCCACTCTTGAATTTGTCTGCTGTTGATTTTTCCAATCCCATTCCTAGTCTGACTACTTGGTATTTGAGGATGATTAATTCCTCATCTTAGCTGTGTGTTATGTTCCTTTTACTTCTTTTAAGCTTGCTGCCTGATAACTTCGTTATATGCCCACTGTGCTTAAACTATGGCAAACAGTAAGCAACTGTCTCCTGTTCAGATTCCACTTGCCTTCTTTTCCACTTTTCCAAGACTAAAGAGTCTTGGTCTGCTTGGATTAACCTCATATAGAAACATCAAGTTGTTCCTCTCCTCTGATCATCCCTGTTACCAAATCCTCTATCTTTTTTACTTCCACTACATGCTTTAGATCTGCATGTAATACTCAAAATGTGGGAATGGCAGAGTTTATACAGTGATATAATGATATTTTCCAATTTAGCCTCTACTCCTTTCTTAACATTCCCTAGTTACTTGTCCTTTAGCACCCTACTTGTCTTTATAAGCACAACCGAACATGGTGCTGACATTTTCAGAGAACAATGATTCCAAATTCTCTTTACCCAGATGTTGTGATTTGGAGCCCATTACTAGGTATTTGTAATTATATTTGGCTTTCCCAGGAGATTGGCACTGAATTTCACTTAACAATTTATTACCTAGTCACCCAGCTTTAGATTAGACTATCCTGAATAGTTTAGTATTATCAGCAAATTTCCTTGCATTTGTATTTAACCTCTTTTTCAAATAATTTCGGGGATTTATTTGACAACATAGTCACCTGTGCTCGATGCTGAGGATCCTATTCATAATTTGCTTTCATTATGAAACTTTTCCACTTATAACTGAGGTAATAATCATAGAAAATGCAGGAAAACAATTAATCAGATTGTTTTTATGCTGTTTGAATGATTTCTGCTTGAGCCACTCCCTTTCTACTTAAAAGAAGGAATCTAGCTCTCTACAGTTGCTAGCTTAGTGTTTTTACAGTGTCCTAAATTCATACATATAGAGACAAAAATAGCTTTGAAAATGTTCTTTATGCTTATTATCTGGAATAAAAATACTGAAGGAAGGAGCAGGTAAAAAGGAGATGCCTGCAGCATTTTTATAATGAATGACATTGCAGCAATGCCACTATAGCATATCACACTTATTTATGGATTTGCAGCCATCTTTTCATGTTAGATAGATAGAAGAGAATCATCTAAGCATGAGGAGTTTGTTCTTCACTTCCTGAGTCAGATGCAAATGAAATGCATGCAACTCACCCCAAATAGACTTTTTTAAAAAGTCCTTTTGATGTTCTCTTGTTATGAATGAAAAAGTATATTATTATGACCACAGTGTACTTATAACAACACTGATATTTAAGGTACTGTCTGGTTTTTTGAATGGATTTTTTAAAAGTTTTAAGTGAGAAACCTCAGACAAAATAAAACAGGGTTGACTTGGTAAGATCCTTCACTCTTCAAAGACAGAAACAACAATCTTTCAAATTAATTTCTTAACCAAGTTGAAGAAGGTAGTCTAGATGGCTGGCAATAATTGAGCTTCATTCTGTGCAAGTAAAGGTAAGAACACAGGGCTAAATTAGGCTTTTTGTTTGTTTAAAAAAACCATCTTTCTGAATATAATGATTCTATTAATGGAAACAGTAAAGGGAGAGACTTCTATAGTGAAAATTCTTTTGGATTTTCAAAATCCAGTGAAAAGTAATGCAACTCAACAGCATTTCACAAGAGAATGGATAAATGAAAAGTCATGTCAGTTTGAGAAAATCAAGTGTTATATTTTTAGGAAGAAACTTTTCTGAGGAAATTGAACAGAAGTGATGCAAATTGCTTTTGCCTGTGGACTTGAAACTCTCATTGCATGGGTCTGACCAATAGGAAGTATTTCTCTACTTCTGTTTAGAATTTTATCGCACTCTAAGACAGAGCTATTAAAGAAGATGCCCTTTAGTGTGTCCTAATCGTTAAGGGTGCTGAGATCTTGTAACTCTCTGTAAATCAGCAGATGATTACAGATGCTGTTTGCCACGTTTGTCTTTATATGCAGTCAGTGCAAGACAACCACTCATATACTGTGCATATTAGAGTTTTTTACCTGTATCTATACATGGCATTTTTCAAAAAGGTATGGAGATGAGTTGTCCAGTTGGTCTAGAGAAGGCTAGAGAGTTTTTATTGTTCTAGAAGTGCAGCTAGGTAAAGTAAGGTAATAAAATCAGCTATTTTTTATACTAACAGGTGCTGAACACCACAAATTGCTGTACAAGGGAACTGCCAAGTTCCAAAAGAGTATTAAGTTCATAGGATGCTTTCTTTTTTTTTTTTTTAACACTCACTTCAAATACTACTGTTTCTTTTACAGTGTAGGATGTATCCCAATGTCATAGTTAATTAGGAACGTACAAGACAGGCCCCCCAAAATGGAGGTAAACAAACTTATTGCTGGCTTTCTCTTCACATTCCTTACAGTTGAGGAGTTGTTCTTAAACAGCGACACTTCAAAAAGTATCATCTGCATTATTTGGGACCTGAACTCCTTTTATAAATAGATGTATAAACAGAGATATGAAGGAGGCTGACTCTCACTAGATTTAAACTTCTAGACCTAGTGCCCTCTTGAAATGGAGACATCTGTTTTATGTAACTTGGATACTTAGGAAAATTCCACTTGTGATCTTTTAGAGAATGCCTTTTTCTCTTTGGCCCACAGTAATCTCCATGTAGAATAAGACTTGAGAAACTGTCCACTAGGAATGTCACAAAAAATTAGATTGTATACTTTCTGTGTGTTTGATAAGCTAGAGAGAGGCTGTAGATGAATATGTTCTGTATCAAACAGGAGTTAGTGATTAGGAAAGCGCTTATAACCCATTGTGTGTGGTTATTGAATGATTTGGTTTGGCTTTAAAACTGGAGACTACTTTGACAATCTATTTGAGAGTGCCCTGCTAGCTCTTTATTTCTTAAAGTATTGGCTTGAAACATCTAGAATAGTAATTAATGCCAGTGTTGGTGATGTAATTTGAGCTGCAGATCTTTGCAAACATGCTATTTCACTTGACAGCTCTGCATTACTGCGGTGACTACCAGTTGCACATGTTTTAGGGAAATGTTTGCTCACTGTGACCAATGCTGCTCTGATGTGGTCTAGAAAGCACTGAACATGGCACAGACGCAGTGGAAAGACAGTAGCTGCAGAGTGAGGTTTCTTAGCTCTCCCAGGATCATCAGCTTTGGAAAGCAGACCTTCATTTCACCTTTAGACTACATTTTATAGCAAATACTAAGAGGAATCTTTGAAACTGTACACATCAAATAAGCTGTGGAAATCAGTACTTTGGGAGAAATTGGGGGAGAATAAAGATGTTTTAGCAACAATTGGGCTGGTCGCTTTGATAGCAGAAATAGTTGGTGGTTGCCAGATCAGATGGACACCTTCAGATCCATAGAGAAAAGTGAAAACTTACAAGATCGATTTCTTACATCCCACCATGGCAAATGCTGATGCCCGTGCTTATGCTGAAGCAAGTGACCCAACAGAAATGATGTCTATGTGCTGCATCCACAGCATAGAGGCTGCAGATAGTGTATTTTATTCAGAGAGGGAGGATTGAAAAGTGAGTTTTCTACAACTGTTTAAGAAGAAGCAATATTGTTGTTTTGTACTACACATGAATATGGGAAAAAAACTGATTTCAAAGTAAATAGTTTTGATTTAACCCTAGTAAATATGTTTGTACCATTTAATTTTCATATTTTTAATGAAATTCTTACTTAAATATAGATTTATTATTACAGGGAGGCATGAAAAGCAGTTTACATATGGATCTTACTGTTTTTCTTAACGAAAAATATTTGAAATAGTATCTCAAATGACTAACAAATCCTGAAAGGGTTGAGAAACAGGCACATACTCAGTAGCTATGCCATTTGATATGACTAACAAAATCTAGTCATTTCGAATAGAATTATTAAAAGTTGTTTAAAAATTTAATTTATAATAAAAATTGGGCAGGGGCAAAACTTTATGTGTTGTTGCTGAAAGGGTGCCTTTCTCAACCTTAGCTGCTAGAAGAAGCAAAATAAGGCCTAAACAAACAACTAATAAAATTGGTCCTAAATACTGTCTTGAAGTCTACCAGTTCCAAGCTCTGATGCTGAAGAATGAATACAAATGAACTGCATAAATGACGTGTAAGCTTGTTTAGTTTACAATGAAATGAAAGTGGGAAGGACACTGGAGGATGGGTTTAGAAATCACAGTTATTTTGACAAACAATTAGGATGGCATTCAGAAGGAACAAGGGCAAGGTAGATAAGTGTTATCACTACTAAAAATTAAGGAAAGGCAGCAATCCTTCAAAAAGGAAATTGGAGAAAACTGGACTAAAAGATAAACTTTGGTAAAAAAAAAAAGAAAAAAAGTAATGCTTTTGTGAGAAAGCAAGACAAGATGTGTGTATGTGAGAATAGTAATGGGTGATAAATACAGCAGGTCAAGCAGTTTGCCACTGAGGTAGTCTGCCCCTGAACACACAGATGTTATGAACACAGACTCAAGCGTGCATCACAAAGTTGTTGTCCACACAGCCTGGAGCCCTGGGAACCCAGAGAATGCACATGCTAGAGATCTAGGCACAACTGGAACCATCTCCTTTAAGTTAACAAGTCTATAAAGTGTTCACAGTTTCTTTGTTCAGTCACTGTGCAGTTTTCCAGTTATTCATTTGCATGTGGTATTGCCTTCACATGGCTCCCCAGAGCCTTCTTTTCTCCAGGCTGAACAACCCCAACTGTCTCAGCCTGTCCTCATGGTAGAGGTGCTCCAGCCCTCTGATCATCTTCATGGCCCTCCTCCAGACCCGCTCCAACCGCTCCCTCTCCTTCTTATGTTGGGGGCCCCAAAGCTGGATGCAGTACTCCGGGTGGGATTGCACAAGAGCAGAGTAGGGAGGGAGAATCACTTCCTTTGACCTTCTTTTGATGCAGCCCCTTGACGTGGTTGGCTTTCTGGGCTGTGAGTGCACATTGCCGGCTCATGTTGAGCTTCTTGTCCACCAACACCCCCAAGTCCTTCTCCTCAGGGCTGTTCTCAATCCATTCTCTGGCCAGCCTGTAGTTGTGCTTGGGATTGCCCTGACCTTGCCTGATTGACCTCACACTTGTCTTGTTGAACTTCACGCAGTTCACATGGGACCACCTCTCAAGCCATCAAGGTCCCTCTGGATGGCAGCACTGGTCCCAATATTGACCCTGGAGGAATGCCACTCATTATGGATCTCCACTTGGACATCGAGCTGATGACTGCAGTTCTTTGAATGCAACCATCCAACCAATTACTTATCCACCAAGTGGACCATCTGTCAAATCCATGTGTCTCCCATTTAGAGACAAGGATGTCTTGCCGGAGCGTGTCAAATGCTTTGCACAAGTCCAGGTAGATGACATCAGTTGCTCTTCCCTTCTCTACCAATGCTGTAACCATGTCGCAGAAGGCAACCAAATTTGTCAAGCATGATTTGCATTTAGTGAAGCTATGTTGGCTGTCACCAATCACCTCCTTATTTTCCATGTGCCTGAGTGTAGTTTCCAGGAGGATCTGCTCCATGATCTTGCTGGGCACGGAGGTGAGACTGACTGGCCTGTAGTTCCCTGGGTCTTCCTTTCTTCCCTTTTTAAAAATGGGGGTTATGTTTCCCCTTTTCCAGTCAGTGGGAACTTCACTGGACTGCCACCACTTCTCAAATGTGATGGACAGTGGCTTAGACACTTCATCTGCCATTTCCCTCAGGACCCACGGATGCATCTCATCAGGTCCCATGGACTTGTGCACCTTCAGGTTCCTTAGGTGGTCTTGAACATGATCTTCTGCAGTGGGAGGTTCTGCATTCTCCCAGTCCCTGCCTTTGCCTTCTGTGACCTGGGCTGTGTGTCTCGAACCCTTGCTGGTGAAGACTGAGGCAAAAAAACCATTGAATATCTCAGCCTTCTCCATAGTTAGCTCCAGTGGCAGAGGTTTGTGCAATGGACTAAGAGCTTCCAGAAGTGCTACTGGGCTCAGCAGGATACCACTGAGTTTATTAGTATTTGTGAAGTGGCTGGATACTGTTGCAAGGAACCTCCTAGAAAAGCCCATATGAAGGAAGGGCTTTACAATTTGCAGAAAACCACCTTAAGGTCTGTAACTTAATCTTCTCACAGTGAGTAGAGAAAATAGCAATTTATTGAATGTTGCCCTTTCTATATGTTGACTCAGGCATCGGCTCTACAGAGACAAAGCAGATGTAACTAAAGGCTGTCGCAGACTGCATATACAAGCTAACCTTAATTCCGGCATCTTCTGTCATTAGAAGATTTACAGCCTGAATAATACAGAGACAGGGCTAACTCAAGGCAGACATCAGGGACAACAGACTGCTGGGAGAAACAAGGTTGCCTTACCTTTTTGGCCTATGCTGCAGACCAGGAAAGCTAAACTGTCTCTGTGTTGCTGCTGCTGAGGAAGCAGCAGTGTGTAGCAATAGCTACCTCTGGGTCAAAGCTGGCTGCTCCAGCTGGAGCAGCACCCGTCAGCCCATTTCCTTGGCAGCTGGAGAGAAGCAAGCCTGGCTGCCTGCTGTCCTGCCTAGCAGCTCCCTCCTGCTTCCCATAGCAGCACATCAAAGATCTCACCAGTCTCTTGCCCCAGATCTTCTGTTTTGCCCACACTGTGGGCAAATGGAGGAACACTCCGTTTCAGCTTTGATGCCGAGCTCCTGCTAATCTTGTCTGGTACTGACAAATAGCCAAAGCCCAGTCATGTGGAAGTATCAGCACAGCCATGTTTGAAACATGTTGAGCTTGAGGAGAATGAACTCCTTTGCCTTCACTGCACGCATGCTGCAGAAGCACCAGTACAACCACCTGCAACTGCTACCATGGCTCAAGGGTTATCTGTGCAGCTGCTTGTGCCGCTGTTCCCTCCACCCCCGCCAATTAATCAGGGGATTTGCATGTTCAGGCTTGTTTGACCCAGGTTATGTGGGAATGTGGAGAAAGAGTACTTAAGAGAGAAAGGACAAATGGTAGAGCA
Organism: Balearica regulorum gibbericeps; assembly: GCF_011004875.1. Lineage (NCBI taxonomy): Eukaryota > Metazoa > Chordata > Aves > Gruiformes > Gruidae > Balearica > Balearica regulorum. The sequence continues at coordinate 23,735,194 of NC_046220.1, forward strand.
AAGGAAACTCTCAGAGAAAAGAGATAAGGCTGTAGGAAGAGAGGTTAAGCTTGGTGGGGGGCAAGGGAACAGAGAAAGAAAAACACAGCTATTGAGTTATGAAGTAAAAAATAACCTCATATACAGACATATTCAGCAGCCTCCTCTGAATCAGTTAACTTACTAACTCAGTCAGAAGAACAACTCCGGACTTCTTTACACCATACATACATGCCTGGACAATAAGACCTCTGCAATTTAGGTGCTGTGCACAGTGAGCCTCAGAACCTGCTCTGCAGATTACGCCTGACACACCTGTTTGTAAACAGAGCAAGATGTGGTGAGGATTGTGGGGTGTCAAGGTATTATTTTACATCATGCTAAAGACATGAAAGCTGTTTCTGTTCCCTCAGCCTTGGGATGCCTTTATGGGATGACATAATAATTAAAAAAAATAATAACATGGATTAAGTGACTATAAACTTCTTTTATTAATTTCATTTTTCAATCTGTAATAAGATTCCTCATGAATGGCTGGAAATAAGTTAGGCAGATTCTACCAGATCTATTCCAGGTAGAGGATCTGCTCTTGCACTTGAAATCTTGTGAGGAAACAAGTATTTTTGATTTAGATTTTTTTTTAAAAAGAGTAGAATCAGCTTTCTGTGCATTCTATGGTACTTCTTATATAAAATAACTGAATGTCTTTTCCTTTACAGACACTGTAGTTTGCTATGTGAGTTCTACTCCTGCTAATCCATTTGAAGTGAAAACACATCACAACCTACTGTTTGTGTTCATTTTATTGAAGTAAATGCAGCAGTCCAATATAATTTCATATGCCCCTGAAGCTAATGAGGAAAGGTGATATAAATGGTGTATTACAAAGACCACTGTGTTACGCTCTACTGTATTGAATGCTTCATCTTTACTTTTTCAACACTTATTTTCAAAGGTGTCTGAATGTTTCCTTGTTGAGGAATAGTCAAGGTAGTTCAAAGGGGAATCCACATAACAAAAATATGCCCCTAGCATTTCTAAAATTATTAGCATAATGAATTTCCTGTTATGCTTTGCTCAAAGAATTAGCAACACATGAAATACCAGAATAATTTACATATTTTGGCCACTATGTGTTGTAATGTAACAAACTTTTTGCAGTCAAATATAAATTATGAATGTTGATTTTTTGTGCCAGAGGTTACATATACCACAGTGAAGTCAGACTTATATGGGAAACCCAGACAGCTCACTGTCATTGCAAGCTTTTGCTGCCTACTTTTGAAGTCCTTCATGTGGCAGAGGACTTTAAACCTTTGAAAAATCAAAAGAGAGATTCTGGCTTCTTTACTGACTTGTTCCTTACTTACATTGGTCCCTGTTTGATTTTTCTACAAACTCCAAAGGGTGATATGGTGATATATTCCTATCAACCTAGAAGTCCACCCTTTTCTCTTCAGCTCCTAAGAATCTGCCTTTTACTCCATGATCAGCCAAGACTGCCCTGAATAAACTAAAAACTGGCCTTAATGACCACTGCCATGTCTTCATTCTGCTTCAGAAACAAGCAAGTGCAGTGCCCTTATTTGTGCCCTATCTTGTTTGGGCTTCTGGGGTATTGGTATGATTTTATACATGTTTTCTGATTACTCCATTGGGCACAGCTCTAAGTATATGACATCCCTTTCCATATAACATTGTCATTGTCACCCTGCCATCTTTTATCTGCTGAGTCTCCAGATGTCTTTGATTATTCTCTGTGATTGCCAATTTTTATTTTCATAATGATTGCCCTGTGGATGAGCCAAGGAGCTCCTGGGCAAAGTCAAACAAAAAAAGGAAGCCTACAGAGGGTGGAAGCAAGGGCAGGTAGCCTGGGAAGAATACTGAGAAACTGTCCAAGCAGCCAGGGAGCAGGTTAGAAAAGCCAAAGCCCTGACAGAAATTAGTCTGGCCAGGGATGTCAAGGACAACAAGAAAAGCTTCTATAGGTACCTCAGTGATAAAAGGAGGACGAGGGAAAATGTGGGTCCCCTCCAGAATGAAACAGGTGACCTGGTTACACAGGATATGGAGAAGGCTGAGGTACTCAACGACTTCTTTGCCTCAGTCTTCACTGGCAAATGCTTGAGCCACACTGCCCAGGTCACAGAAGGCAGGGACTGGGAGAATGCAGAACCGCCCACTGTAGGAGAAGATCAGGTTCGAGAATATCCAAGGAACCTGAAGGTGCACAAGTCCATGGGACCTGATGAGATGCGTCCGCGGGTCTTGAGGGAACTGGCGGATGAAGTGGCCAGGCCACTCTCCATATTTGAGAAGTCCTGGCAGTCTGGCAAAGTTCCCACCGACTGAAAGAGGGGGAACATTATCCCCATTTTTAAGAAGGGTAAAAAGGAAGACCCAGGGAACTACAGGCCAGTCAGTCTCACCTCCGTGCCTAGCAAGATTATGGAGCAGACCCTCCTGGAGACTATGCTCAGGCACATGGAAAGCAAGGAGGTGATTGGTGACAGCCAAGACGGCTTCACTAGGGGCAAATCGTGCCTGACAAACTTGGTGGCTTTCTATGATGGGGTTGCAGCATCGGTGGATAAGGGACAGCCAGCTGACGTCATCTGCCTGGACTTGTGCAAGGCATTTGACACTGTCCCGCATGATATCCTTCTCTCTAAATTGGAGAGACATGGATTCGATGGATGGACCACTTGGTGGATAAGGAATTGGTTGGATGGTTGCACACTGGAGTTGTGATCAATGGCTCAATGTCCAAGTGGAGAACGGTGACGAGTGGCATTCCCCAGGGGTCGGTACTGGGACTGCCACTGTTCAACATCTTTGTCAGTGACATGGACAATGGGATCAAGTGCCCCCTCACCAAGTTTGTCGATGATACCAAGCTGTGTGGTGTGGTGTGGTTGACACACGGGAAGGAAGAGATGCCATCCAGAGGGACCTTGACAGGCTGGAGAGGTGGGCCCGTACAAACTGCATGAAGTTCAACAAGGCCAAGTGCGAGGTCCTGCATGTGGGTCGGCACAATCCTAAGCACAACTATAGGCTGGGCGAGGAGTGGATTGAAAGCAGCCCCGAGGAGAAGGACTTGGGCGTATTGATTGACAAAAAGCTCAACATGAGCCGGCAGTGTGCGCTTGCAACCCAGAAAGCCAACCGTGTCCTGGGCTGCATCAAAAGAAGTGTGACCAGCAGGTCGAGGGAGGTGATCCTGCCCCTCTACTGTGCTCTGGTGAGACCCCACCTGGAGTACTGCATCCAGCTTTGGGGGCCCCAGTACAGGAGAGACATGGAGCTGTTGGAGAGAGTCCAGAGGAGGGCAACAAAGTTGATCAGAGGGCTGGAGCACCTCTCCTGTGAGGACAGGCTGAGCGAGCTGGGATTGTTCAGCCTGGAGAAGAGAAGGCTCCGGGGAGATCTAATTGTGGCCTTCCAGTACCTGAAGGGGCCTACAGGAAAGGTGGTGAGGGACTGTTTATCAGGGAGTGTAGTGACAGGACAAGGGGTCATGGGTTTAAGCTGAAGGAGGGTAGATGTAGATTAGATGTTAGGAAGAAATTCTTTACGGTTAAGAGTGGTGAGGCACTGGCACAGGTTGCCCAGAGAGGTTGTGGATGCCCCATCCCTGGAATTGTTCGAGGCCAGGTTGGATGGGGCTTTGGGCAACCTGGTCTGGTGGAGGGTGTCCTTGACCACAGCAGGGGGGTTGGAACTAGATGATCTTTGAGGTCCCTTCCAACCCAAACCATTCTATGATTCTATGATTCTATGATTTTTTTTTAGAGTAGCACAAATGTGACAATTTGCACAAACCAAAGAGAAAGTATCTGTCCTCAGGAATTCATAGTGCAAGCAATTTGTTACTTGCTCCCTGAAAATCAGAGAAAAACATACTTCACAGTCTTAGTCTTCAATGTATCAATATTTTTTCCTGTAAAAGGAAATCCTTGTATTTGTTAATTGTCAAAAACCGTTATCGACTGAAGATCCAAAATGGTCCTGGATAACAGACTAGTTTCTATTTTGATTACAGGTGGTTCCAATATATTATTGGTCTGTGGTTCCTTTACATTAACACTATTACAACATAAGAGCTGTAGAGTTTCTGTAATTGATCACATATCAGATCTGCTAACTGATCTTCCCCAGGCACTATAAGAGCTGGCACAAAGACCCTGTCTGTTTTCCATGTTCTCTTGGCACAAGCTGAATTGAGGATACTCTTGGGAATGGGAATATGGAGAGGTGCCCCCTCATGTTTTCGCCAGGATGCTACTAGGTCTTTTTAAAAATGCACAAAGGTAGCATAAAACTACCTCTGAACACCTACCTCTGACCACCTCTTCCATGCATATTCTCTTAAACTTTAAAACTAATAGTAGGTGTATGTATTTATATTTGTGGGAGCCTGAAGAAGAGAAACAGAAAGAAGATGTGACAAGAGAGAGAAAACGGAAACTTTCAGGCATTCTTCTGCATTGCACTGTAATTAAGATCTTATTCTTTCTACTTTTAAACTGTGGTACCTGTATTTTAAAATAAACTTTCCTTTCTGTATGAATTGATAAAGTAGTCTCAGATAGATGAAGAAGATTGAGCTGAGGATGTCTGGCTTGGATTGGTTTTGTTTGGAGGTTAGGCTATCAGTTCTTGGCCGTTTCAAGAGGTGTAAGTGTAGGGATGAGATGTGTATATATGTTTTGCACATGTATGTACATTGTGGTTTGCTTTCATCTCCAAAGACTTCCTCTTTTCTTTCCATTTTTATGATTTATCTCATCAGAACATTTCTGGGATATTTCATTTCAGGGGTCATACTGTCCTCCCTTCAAAATTCCTGCTTTCCACAGTACTGCAGAGAGAGAAATGACCTTTAGCTAGGTAACTTCGGTGCTTCTCTGTTTCAAGATTCCTTTGAGGCATCAATATAATTATTTAAGAATTCATTGAATAAAATATCATGGCCTTCTGGGCACATAATGTCCTCTCAATTTATTACTAACGAGGTCAAGGAGATCTTGACAAGACTGCCGTGAACTTCATGACACATGCTTTGAATGCCATCTAGTGGTGTTACGATTTATGCAGCTCCAGCAGTGCTAAAGGAGAAGTGAGCGATTTCTCACGCTACAATCTGTCCCTGTGATCCATAACTGCGAGGCAGGAATACCTGTGATGAACTGAAACAAATACAGTGTGATGGGTTGTTAGTATTAGAGGAAGAAGATTAAATGGCCCTGGGACCACTAGGAATGAAACTTGTCCTGATAGTTATTTATTCAATTCTTACAAGTATTCAAGTGTCTCTTGCAGGAATATTAATAGTTATTAAATTTGCCACAATGGTTTGCAGAAATCATTACACAGCAAATTTTCTCTTCTCCCTGTACTTTACAGTGCACATGCAATATCCATCTTTCTTACTAATCTGGAAAATGTAATAGTTCACAGAAATTGGAATGAATCACCAACATCTGTGTGGTTTTATTTACAATGGGCAAACCTATACATTTGATTTGCACAGCTGCAAAAGACAGATTATTCTCCCCTTAATCTTTTGCACTGGCTATCGAGATTGTGTATCAGGACAAAGCAGAGTATGACATCTTTGGGATTGCTAGTTTTTGCTGCCTTGACCCTCCTCTCCTACAAATGAGTGAAACTCAATCTGCAGAAAGTGAGTGCAGCCCTAACCCCTCTTCAGCCGTTCCAGTCTGCGCTGGCTGAGAACAGTTGCCTGCCTGTAAAGAGTGATTGCCTGACTGTTCATCAAAGGCTACCAAACCTGCGTGGCACAGACTCCGTGCCATGCAGAGCTTTCTAACTAGCAAGCAGGACAGAGAGTTCAGGCCTCTCTTGGAGCTCTGATCTGACCTGTCTTCCTACCCTGATCCTTACCTCAGCTCTAAGCTCTTGTTCTTGCTTTGTTTCTTGTCCCTGTTGTCCAATTTATGATTAGGCTACTGACTAGGCTGCTCAGCCTTGCTCAGATCTTGGCCCAGGTACCAAAATCTGCTACACTGGATCCTGGGCTGGCATGCTTTTCACTGTTTCTGGCCTCAGTCTGCCTGAACAGGATGTTTCTTTTCTACATCTGTTGGCTTGTTCACTGATGTAGTGATGTGAGGAGGGAAGTGCAGATGGTGACAAATGATGGCATCATTACACAGCTACTGTGAAACAGGTAATCACTTTTCCCCTAGTGCTTCTCTGAGCTTTTGTCCTTTAATATTGAATTATTCTCGCCTCCTATCTGCTCTATAGAACGAAGGATGGGGATTGCCTTCTCTACCACTGTTTACTATGTATTTCTATGAAGCAATTTACAAGATCTTAAAATAGATTGGGAATTCTGTATTATGTTCTTGGGCTTCTGAAAGAGAATTACAACAAAAACTAGTACGCATCTAAACTTCAATGTGAAAGGCATGATTTTACTTTGAACATCTCAACCAGCTTTAGTTTGACTAGATCAAATATAAAGGATGCGTTTATAGTCCACGGATATTTAGAGTTTGGGCAAGGCTTTGTCTTCATGAGAGAAGTCATTCAGTGACATATTCAAATAGAACAGAACAGAACAGAATAGACTACTTCAGTTGGAAGAGATCTATAATGACCATCTAGTCCCACTGCCTGGCCACTTCAGGGCTGACTCAAAGTTAAAGCATGTTATTAAGAGCATTGTCCAAATGCTGCCTAAACACTGTCAGACTTGCGGCATTGACCACCTCGCTAGGAAGCCTGTTCCAGCATTTGACCACCCTCTCAGTTAAAGAAATGCTTCCTAATGTCCAGTCTGAACCTCCCCTGGCGCAGCTTGGAACCATTCCCACATGTCCTGTCACTGGATCCCAGGGAGAAGAGCTCAGCACCTCCCTCTCCACTTCCCTCCTCAGGAAGCTGTAGAGAGCAATGAGGTCACCCCTCAGCCTCGTCTCCTCCAAACTAGACAAACCCAAAGTCCTCAGCTGCTCCTCACAGGACATGCCGTCCAGCCCTTCCACCAGCTGTGTTGTCGTCTGGACGCATTGAAGGACCTTCACATCGTTCTTAAATGGTGGGGCCGAGAACTGCACACAGCACTTGAGGTGAGGCTGCACCAATGCTGAATCAGCGGGACAATCCCCTCCTTTGACTGGCTGGCTATGCCATGTTTGATGCCCCCCAGGATGGGGTTTGCCCTTTTGGCTGCCAGGGCACACTGCTGGCTGATAGTGAGCTGCTGTCGACCTGCACCCCCAGATCCCTTTCTGCAGGGCTGCTCTCCAGCCACTCCTCTCCCCATTTATTATTGTGCCCAGTGTTACTCTGTCCTAGGTGCAGAGTCTGGCACTTGGAGCTGTTAAATTTCATCCCATTAATCATTGCCCAATGCTCCAATCTAACTAGATCCCTCTGCAAGGCCTCTTGTCCCTTCAGAGAGTCAAGAGCACCTCCCCCAAAAAATATTCTATGAATTGCTTTGTTAATACTTCTTTTTTCCCGAAATGAAACATTGTTTTCTGTCTGTGATTTATCCACGGAAATCTTATCAGACCAAAATAAGACATTGCAGTAAGGATGGACAATATTGCAGATTCTAATTGAACAAAATCTTATATCCTTATTCAAAAATGCTACCTTATTTCAAGTATACCATACAAATCCATATGTACCACATAAACTCATGTGTAACACATAAATCGACTGGACAAATTAGATCTATTGTAAATATTTCAAGGTTGCTCATCTATATTTATGGAGCTACTGGAGACAGTCCTGTGAAGTGCCACCAGGATGATGAAGGGACTGGAGCATCTCTCACATGAGGACAGGCTGAGAGAGCTGGGACTGTTCAGCCTGGAGAAGGCTCAGGGGGATCTGATATGAGCAACTACGAGGGGAAAATTACTGAACAAAAGAAAATGCCTGCCAGCCTGTGATCTGTGATCCTGGGAATGAGGCCTTGGAACCAAAAATATCCTTGAAAAGTGCAGCTGGCCTCTTTGAAATACAGCTTCCAGAGAACAGAAACCAGAGACATCCTGAGATACCATCAATAAGTGCAACAATCCAAAGAAAATGTAACAGCAACTTATGATCTGAAAAGTAGAAACAGTCTAGAAAAAAAAATTGGTCTGAAAGAACAGAAAACAGCATACTCTATTGACTGTTTAAGGTGAAAAATTGAAATTAACAGCATCTATTGCCTACTTGAAGTGGTGGTGTCCTACGCCCTTTTATGTATCTATGATATAAAAAGGATTTAATTTTTATTCAGAATGGAGACTCTTCCTCAGAGAACTTATTGTGCTGCATGTATTTTTCCTTTGCTAAAAAAAGTTGAATTCCTCCTGAACTTTCTATGAGATCTTGGACTCTCACTGGGGCGCCTGGCTGACTCCAGACTCTGTGATACAAATCATCTCTGAAGTGGGACTCTGCCTGTTTATCTTATTTGTCCTCCTTTTGGGCTAGTTTTGGGCTTGATTTGGTTTGTCCTCCCATCTCTGGGATGACTGGTTCCCCCTCTGGGATCAGTTTTTCCTTTCATTTGGGATGGCTTAGACCCTTCCAAAATCTGTCATGTTCACTTGATATAGTTACATGGAAGTCATTTGTCATAACTGTATCTGCTGCTATACTTTTGATAAGTTCCTTCACTAATGATAATTTTGTAGTAACCTGTAATAGTACATACGCACTTGGCTGTTGCTGTTATTGGTTGTTGTATACAATTGGTTTGCTGCTATTGTTAACTGCTGTCATACTATTAATTGATACTATATTATTGATTGCTGGTAGTAATTTGTAATAGCTTGATATATTTTTTTTCCTTGTTAATCATAGTGGTGATTTTTTTTTTAATTTGTGGTAACCTGTAATAAAGCAGAGAAATTTAGATGCTAAAAGCCTCCACGTCTTTGTGTATCATGGAATCCAATGAATCCATGGTTGTGATTTCTACATAGCCGCAGGCTGTGCAACCCTTCAGGTTGTGACGGGATCTAACTAATGTGTATAAGGGAGGATGAAAAGAGGACAGAGCCAGGCTCTTTTCACTGGTGCCCAGAGACAGGACCAGAGGCACTCGTAGAATCATAGAACAGTTTGGGTTGGAAGGGACCTTAAAGACCATCTAGTTCCAACCTGCCTGCTGCGGGCAGGGACACCCTCCACCAGACCAGGTTGCCCAAAGCCCCATCCAACCTGGCCTCGAACACTTCCAGGGATGGGGCATCCACAACCTCTCTGGGCAACCTGTGCCAGTGCCTCACCACCCTCACAGTAAAGAATTTCTTTCTCACATCTAATCTAAATCTCCCCTCTTTTAGTTTAAACCCATGACCCCTTGTCCTGTCACTACACTCCCTGATAAACAGTCCCTCACCACCTTTCCTGTAGGCCCCTTCAGGTGCTGGAAGGCCACAATTAGATCTCCCTGGAGCCTTCTTTTCTCCAAGCTGAACAATCCCAGCTCGCTCAGCCTGTCCTCACAGGAGAGGTGCTCCAGCCCTCTCCTCAGCTTAGTGGCCCTCCTCTGGACTCTCTCCAACAGCTCCATGTCTCTCCTGTACTGGGGCCCCCAGAGCTGGATGCAGTACTCCAGGTGGGGTCTCACCAGAGCACAGTAGAGGGGCAGGATCACCTCCCTCGACCTGCTGGTCACACTTCTTTTGATGCAGCCCAGGACACTGTTGGCTTTCTGGGTTGCAAGCGCACACTGCCGGCTCATGTTGAGCTTTTTGTCAATCAACACCCCCAAGTCCTTCTCCTCAGGGCTGCTTTCAATCTATTCTCTGCCCAGCCTATAGTTGTGCTTGGCATTGTGCCAACCCATGTGCAGGACCTTTCAAGCTGTTCAAGGTCCCTCTGGATGGCATCCCTTCCCTCCAGCATGTCAACTGCACCACACAGCTTGGTATCATTGGCAAACTTGGTGAGGGTGCACTTGATCCCATTGTCCGTGTCGCTGACAAAGATGCTAAACAGCGCTGGTCCCAGTACCGACCCCCGAGGAGTGTGACACGTCACTGACCTCCACTTGCACATTGAGTTGTTGACCACAACTCTTGGAGTGCGATCATCCAGCCAATTCCTTATCCACTGAGTGATCCATCCGTCAAATCCATGCCTCTTCAATGGGCAATGGGCACAGACTGAAATACAAGAGGTTCCCTCTCAAAATCAGGAAATGTTTTTTCCCTGTGAGGGTGATGGAGCACTGGCACAGGTTGCCCAGGGAGCTGGTGGGTGTCCATCCTTGGAGACAGGCAAATGTCATGTAGAAATGGTCCTGGGCAGCTGTCTCTACATTGGTCTGCTGGAGCAGGGAGGATCCTGCCAACCTCAACTCTTCTGGCTTTCTGTAATTGTGTGATATTTTGAAAAAATGTTCTTTTCCCCAAATAGTTATTTTTCTTCAGTATTGAAAGCTGAAGACAGCAGACTTGTTTGTGGTAACAGAACAGAATGAGTGAAATGATATGAAACTCACCAACTTTCTTTAGTGATTGAGCTTAATCAGGAGCACATACAGAACCAGAACAAATTTAATGGAAACTTAATCTAGAAAAAATCATATTTTCAGTGACACACTGTGGTGTTAACATGACAAGCAAAGGAAAAATCTCTTTAAATCAGATTTTTATCTTGGTAACATCCCTTTAGTTGGGACGGTGGGGGAAAACATTGGGTCCTTGTCAGTTTGGCAAGTAACTCAGCTGTGACAGATCATCTTGACTTCAACCTGATGTTTGGCTGCAATGACCAATATTAATCAACTTCCAATTAATGCCTCTTTGTCTACGCCAAAACAAATAGCACCAGTAGTTGGAGCTATCACTCGTCTGACTAGTTTTGCTTGTAAGGATTGTCAGTAAGCACTGAATGAAATTCGTTGAGCTGGGGGTACATGGAAAACTGAATAGACTTGGTCTCATAATTTAACAGGTGACACCACCCCGCATCCCCCCCCCCCCCCAAGCTGTCTGATAACTCTAGGCATTAAATATCAGCTTGTGTATTTGTTTGGAGACATGTTCCAGCTTTCATGGAAAAGGAGGAAAATACAGAATTCCTTGTTATTTTCTTTTCTAATGGCATGAAGTATCATGTCATACTCCTTATTTTTATTATAGTGGTATAGCTGGGTACTATATAAGAACTGAGAACAAGACGTGGATTGTCAGAAAGTTTCATTAGACATGCTATAAATGCCATCAGAAAGCTATTTTCATGAAATCTGCTTCCAGAATTACTAATACAGTTTACTGGCATTTACCATTCAGTCTTCTTCTTCTGCACTTCTGACTTTGGTGATGTCTTTGGATATCTTTCAAGATGCTTAAAAGCTTTTCGCAAGAAATTTTATTACCATGAAGCTTCATGAATATTTGTATGATAAGTTTTTGGTGGCACAATGTACCTGATAATCCCATAGCGTTTGCATCCTTTCTGGTTTTGTTAATTTTATGCACCCATATTTTGGTGTATCTAGAAACAAAAGCATGGGAAAACTGAGACTTTGGTTTTCATTGTAGATGTACAGCTTAACCATTATGGAATATAAAAATGGACTGTTCTTCTGCAAAAAGGAGTAGCAGTATAATAAATTAGGACTGTGGGTCACACTCCTGATACTCTACTACAAAGTAGTTATCTGATGGCTGTCTTTAAATGATTTATTTGGAAGCTATTAGACAGGAGCCATAGTTGTCTGACTGTTTTTCTGTCATCAGGGAGCTTTACTCTTCTCATGTTCTTATCAAACCAATGTCATTGCCAGGAGCAAATGGAAAAAAAAAAAAAAGCCCAGTTCTTAGGCAAAGAGATATAATTGAGAATGTGGGTCCTATGACACAGCAAAATAGATGGGTATGAGTTGTATTTGCTGAAGGCTGAGATCCTTGAGAAGAACAGGCATGTCCTTACTCCCAAGTGGTTTCTCTCAACAGCATCAGCAAAGCTCTTAAATACACTGCTTTGTTGTTGGCTAGGCTGACTCAATTCACATGTCCAACCCTCACTCTGTACTCTAATTAATCTCCTAGAAGATAATTTCTAGACAGTTAGGGCACAAGTTATATAAAGTATATAAATTACATACATCTTGTGCTCTTCCCCAAGACCCTAGATTACACACAACAAACCAGGAATGTATTATTCTGTCTTTGAGTAAGATGATAAATTAAGATGTTTGATTTCTCATTTTTATTGTACAGAGATTGGTTCACACACAATCTCCCTACCACTTCTTCCATGTTGAAAGAAACAAAATTCCAGGCTGAATTCCAGATCTATAAACATGCTCTCCTCAGGGAAAAATCCCACTGATGTTATCCCTGTGGGCCTGTGGGACTAGGAAGCTAAATATTATCATCGGACACACATAGGATTTTTTTTGGTACATGAAAACACCAGGGAAACTAAAAATAATGGAACAACAAATAGTAGGAATGAATTTCAGCACACTGACTTTTAACTTTTCTGGCTTTCATAATTTCAGATTTGAAATCTGCCTTTTAAAAAACATGGTTTAATATATGTATCCTTCTAACGTTCTGTTCTATGTTCACTAGTATTTTAATCATAGGCAGTTTTTATGGAGGAGATGAGGAGGAATGGCATGTCAAAAGGCAGTAACCAACTTGTTTACGCATAAGAGACTGGCATTTGAGATGCAATTCCTACTCTTCCACTGACTCAGCATAGCTCCCTGGTGAAATTACTGTCTATACCTCAGTTTTCTCAGCTATAGAAAAAGCATAGTGACCTTTGTCCATCTCACTTGCTCCTCTTTGTGAGGATCAATCAGTTATTCTTAAGTTTTCACTGTGCTTTGAAATACTGAAATACTAAATTTTAATGTTTTATATTCCTTTAATGATTGTTTTTAACAATGTTTATTATTATTATTGTTATAAGTAGATGAGTTTCCTATCACAGAGGATCAGAAATTGTTCTCCTTGGATTTGCTATTATAATGGGAAATAATGGACATTTAAGGAAAAAGAAACTTGAAGGCAAATTAGTACACAGCAGATGCTGGTTCTGGAGGCAGTGGTAACCGATGATGGATGTGGGAAGCAAATGTTCCAGTGGGAAACATCCTGTGAAGAAGACAACTGTTTTTATGGGCCATGGCTCAAGGACTTTGCCACGTAAATGAATCAGTTAATCACTCTTTTAGCTCTTAATTTACACAAGTTGCTGGAAAGGGAAGAAGAACAATAGTTACCTTGCTGCTCCTAGGATCTTTTCTATCAGCTGATTAACAACACAGGAAAAAGGAGAGTCTCTTTTTCAAATGGCATATGAAAAACCAAACCTAGTGATTCTTTTTCTAGGCTGCTGATGAAAGAACAGTGCCAGGATACTGCTGAAAAAGGACATCCTTTGTTTAGAAATTATATTTGTTTGCAAGTAATTTTTATGTGCCCAGTTTAGATAAAGCAATGTGTGGGAGAGTGACCTGGAACAGTAAGTCCCGCCCCAAGGTGACATAGCAAAACACACTGTCACTGAATCTGCCTCAAGAGGAGGCAGAAGCATAGGAATAGAAATGGCCATTGTCCCTAATTCACTGTTCTTCTACTGACACTGTATCATCACATAACCCTCTGTCATAACCCTCTGCGAAGCGAATAACTACTGTCCTAACTGTTGTAAAGTATGGAGCCCATGCTGTCTTTCAGAAGACTGAGTAATGAAATACCAAGAGCAGGAGTTCATGCAAGACCAGCCGTGGGCATTAGAAATGGCTTTATATGTTATAAACCAGTTCCACAGATAAAGAAACATCAGCTTCTCTGGCCATGAGTTTAAACCCTGAACTCATTATGCTGGGACCTGATAAGCAGCCATCGGCTTATTTAAAACCAACCTTCACAGGATGGATTGTAGCATTAGGCTGACTTCAAGGATCATGTCTTCTGGTTAGCTCTCATCTTGGTTGTAGTGGTCCTGCCAATGCATCCAGCCCTTGATGAAGAGGAAAACCAAAATGATTTTTCATTAAAGTAAGCTGTTATGAGCAAGCTGATATGATGGAGGGACATCCTGGAAAAAAACTTGCATGGAGGAACTTTTCTAAGTGTTGTTCCCAATAAGCTGGAGATCCTGACTAACTAGTAATCAAACTCTTGACAAGGTTAATAATTCAATTACAACTGAATAACTTCTCAGTATTCTTTTACCAAGTATGCATGCCTCTGCCTATGAAGGAATGTACCGGATAATCCCACAAATGCTGTAGCTAACTCTGTAGGTGTTTGAATAATCTCAAAACCCCACAACTGTTCAGTTGCTCAGATTTCCTCTATGAACTTAAAGCTCACGCTGCTGTAGAAGGTAAAATGAAAGCTCACACTTTTACTAAGGTTTCTTTGTGATTATGGAAAAATTATTGATGTTGTAGGAGGCTTGTTGAAAGGGCATCAGACATACCTGTGTTGAAGAAGCACTTGAAGTGAATGCTCTGTGGTTGGAGAACCCTGGTATGTTCAAACAGTCATGCAAACTAACATGGTGCCTGATTTGGTGGCTGCCTTGTGCATGATGCAAACAATATTCTGCCTTGATGGCTGTCATTTACTTGTGTGGGAGTGTAAAGCTAGGTAGTCTCCATCCTTTGAGGATTTAAAAACCAGGCTGAATAATGCCCTGAGGCAACCATGTCTGGCCTCATAGCTGATTATTCTTTGAGCAGGAGTTTGACCTAGAAACCTCCTGAGACCCCTTCCAAGCGTATCCTTTAATATCATGATCCTAAGGTTTCACTTTGACATCAGCTGACTTATCATCAGTTCTGTGGTGGGTCAACCTTGACTGAGTGCCAGATGCCCACCCAGCTGCTCTTTCACTCCCCCCCCCCCCCCCCCCCCCCCCGCAACTGGACAGGGGCAGAAAATAAGCTTGTAGGTCAAGATAATGACCCAATTACTGTGATGGGCAAAACAGACTTGCCTTGGGGAAAATTGATTTAATTAATTGTCAATTTAAAATAGAGTAGGATGGTGAGAAACAAAGACAAAACCTAAAAGACCACCCCCACCTTCTTCCCAGGCTCAACTCCTCTCCTGCACTACCAGCTCTTCTACCTCCTTCTCCCCACAGCCCCCAGCAGCAGAGGGGGATGAGGAATGGCGGCTGGGGTCAGCCCATAACAATTCCTCTCTGCTGCTCCTTCCTCCTCACACTCTTCCCCGATCCAATGTGGGGTTCCTCCCACAGGGTACAGTCCTTCAGGACCAGACTGCTCCAGTGTGGGTCCCCCACAGGGTCCCAGGTTCTGCCAGCAAACCTGCTCCTGCATAGGCTCCTGTCCACAGGCCACACCTCCTCAATGGGCTGCAGCTTCCTTCAGGGCTTCTCCACCTCCTGCAGCTTAAGGTCCTCCATGGGCTACAGTGTTGATGCCTGCTCTGCGGTGGTCCTCCATGGGCTGTAGGGGAATCTCTTCTCCGGTGTTTGGAGCACCTCCTCCTCCTCCTTCTTCACTGACTTTGGTGTCTGCAGGGCTGTTCCTCAGATTTTTCCTAGTCCTCCCTCACAGCTGCTGTGCAGCATTTTTTCCCTTTCTTAAATATTTTATTATGGAGTCACCACCATCCTGGCTGAGGGGCTCAGCTGTGCCCTGCATTGGGTCCGTTGGAGCTGGCTGGAACTGTCCGTGTGTGGGGCAGACCCATTTTCTTCCCACACAGGCCACCCCTGCAGTCCCCTTGTGCCAGCACCTGGTCACCTGCACCCAGTACAAGTTCTGCTCAACAGTATTCTAAACTTGGGTTCTCCAAGGCTAGAAGGATTACAGAGGAAGGAAGAAGATGCAGGCGAGTTTCTTAAATTTGTTCCTGAAATGGGATTCTGGTCCTGAAACTTCATGCTGATACCAAGCTGAATTGTGTCATACTTTCTTTCAAATCTTTGAAGCAGTAGATGAAAAAAATCACTTCAGAAGACCTAATTATTATTCTGAAAAGGTCAAAATTGTTTCAACCAGCTCTCTGCCACTCCTTACACCTTTACCAAAAAACATGAAGAATTGGTAATTGTTGGTATGCCGTCAATATTGTCTTCCTGGTTTTCTGTACACCTTGTTGTGGCTTAGCCTCAGCTAGCAACTAAGCCCCACACAGCCACTTGCTCACTCCCCCCCTCCCTCCCATCTCCCAATGGGATGGAGGAGATAATCGGAACGGTAAAAGTGAGAAAACACATGGCTTGAGATAAAGACAGTTTAATAGGTAAAGCAAAAGCCACGTGCACAAGCAAAGCAAAGCAAGGAATTCATTCCCCACTTCCCATGGGCAGGCAGGTGTTCAGCCACCTCCAGGAAAGCAGGGCTCCAGCACACCTAACGGTGACTTGGGAAGACAAATGCCATCACTCTGAACGCCGCTGCTCCCCCTCCTTCCTCTTCCCCCAGCCCTTTATATGCTAAGCATGACATCATATGGTATAGAATATTCCTTTGGTCAGTTGGGGTCAGCTGTCCCGGCTGTGTCCCCTCCCAACTCTTTGTGCACCCCCAGCCTCCTCACTGGTGGGGTGGCGTGAGGAGCAGCAAAGGCCTTGGCTCTGTGTAAGCACTGCTCAGCAGTAACAAGAACATCTCTGTGTTATCAACACTGTTTTCAGCACAAATCCAAAACACAGCCCCATATCAGCTACTATGAAGAAAATTAACTCTATCCTAGCCAAATCCAGCACATACATCTATAAAGAGAGCAGTATAAATAAAAGACTTTTACCTAGTTGTTAATGATCTGTTAATCAATTTTGACGGTATAGGCAGAAGCAAACAGAAGAACAATATACTTAGGCTTAAGTTTTAATTGGTAAACTTAGTAACTTTACAGTCTGTGCAAACACATGTCTATAAACATGCAAGGAATGATGTGGAACTTGGCTATAAGCATCAGCTGGGCTAACAGACTTTAAGATTTAAATAAGCAACCATTCAAAATGGTATTTCAGGTATGCTTTTCTGGCAATGAAGTAAGATGCTAGGAATCCAGACCCTATCAAAACAGCATGAACATGACATAAAATGGATGCACAAGGAAATTAAGAATTCTTTGTGATCATTCAGTGCTAGCAGCAATGGAAACGTTACTGCTGAATTTGGTGTCATTTAACATGGAAGACTATCAGGTAGTAAAGAGCAAGCTTTTCTGTAGAAGTATTAGTAGGGAAGGAATGGTTTAATCTCATTAATCTCTTCACAGATGTTGTGTACAGAGCTCTTACAACCTTGGAGCACTACTCTATCAATCCCTGGCAATCTGTGCTATTCTGTAATGTGGTGGGTTTGAAAACATGCATATATTAGAATAGTAATACACTTTACATGTTGCGTTACCCGAGGAACATTCCTACTTTTATGTCCTAGAAAATATATGAATGTCCATGCTGTAGTCAGTTTGTATATAATATATATAGTGTTATGTGCATAGAGGTGTACACTTTAACATTGAGATATTCAAGGTCATCTACCAACATGTAATGTAGGATGCGTTGTTCTCCAAGACTGACAAAATCCATTTTTATTTTCAAGGTATAGAAACATATTTTGCTTTATCAGCAATTGCTTCATTTTGTACATTCAGCTGTGGAAGAAAAAGCCTTGCACATGCCAAAAAGACTTTATGTGATCAACTAGTATACGCCTCGCTGTTTAACCCATGCGGTTAGGAGTTACAGTGAGACACATCACTAGCTCCCTGCTTGAAACACAAGAAGCACATGTTTAAAAATTGTGTTATGTCATGTAGCAAAGTAAGAAGCCAAGCGAGGAGAGCAGCTTGGGACTGTGAGGAGCACAGGAGGGCTGTGGAAGCAGATAATGGAGAGGAACACCCATCATGCGTAGACCGCACTCCAGTTGACCGCA
This sequence comes from Balearica regulorum gibbericeps, assembly GCF_011004875.1. Lineage (NCBI taxonomy): Eukaryota > Metazoa > Chordata > Aves > Gruiformes > Gruidae > Balearica > Balearica regulorum. The sequence goes on from NC_046220.1 coordinate 23,753,066, forward strand.
CCCCAGTTGCCTTCAAGGCAAAATGTTACATTGGAGAATAAGACCTGTGCAAGCAGCATTTGCTCTTCAATTCAAAGTTGTTTACATTTTCATGTCCCTGATCCTGTTTTTCTGTCCTTGTTTGGCTGGCCCAGCTCCTCCAGAAGCATCTCCCACTTTGAGCATTTTTACTATACTTTCATCCCCCTTCTGTTTCTCTGTTTATATGCTTTTTTCCTCCACTTTTCTTCCTTTTGTTTCTCTCTTCTCTGAGGTCCTTCTCATTGTTTCTTTTATTTTCCTAGCCTTCACCTCTGATTTGTATACTTACTTTGCAGTGCCTGTCATCCCAAAAATGAACAGATCAGTTTGATTGTTGTCCTCCCCTTTCTCTTGCACTTTCCTTGTATTTTCCTCTCTCCTCCCCTATACCAGAAATCAAGCTTCTTTTTCAGCCAGCTGAATGTTAGCATGGCCAAGTAATTCCAACTTAAAAGTGGGGTAGCAAGAAGTTAGACTGTTAGCTATACAGTATGATGAAGAACAGTAAGTATTGCTGTACTCTTAAAAGCCATGTCAGACTTACACTATGACAATATGAAATGCAGCAGTACCAGGACTTCAAAAATGCTGCGAATATCTTATTTATCTCATCCAGTTTCTTAAATAACTTTAGAGGCTGAGAAATTTGTTTCTGAAGGCAAGCTGAGTTCTTTAATTTCTTGTTTATTAAGGGACTTCCTGTCCCATGCAGTTCTCATTTACTTTTTTTATGTTTTAAGGAAAGAATCAAAGGCTATCAAATGATGCACACACAGACACATCAGTCAGGCGAAACCACACTTACAAACAAACTGTCAGAAAAAGGACAAACTTTCCAGATCTTCCTGTTGTTCAGCCTGACTTGATAATTCCAGAAAATACACTTTATCAGAGTGTGTTTCTGAGCTCTGCAGCAAGAAATTTTCCCCATGTTCAAGGGGATGTGATAAACAGGAAATCAGCTAGGCAGTTTAGTGGTCCAGTCTGACTTTGAACTGGAGCAATCCCTCTGCAGGCTCAGCATCACTCAGATTCAGTGACTGGTGTAGAAGGTTGAGGGAACCCTTCCCATCCTCTGACTACAGGAAGGAAACTTAAAAGGAACTCACAGCAGGCTACACGTGACATGCTTCAGTCTGTATTTTCGCTTAGCAAGTATCTGAGTCTACAAAGATGCGTGACCAGCTGGTTATTTCCTTGATCAGTTGCAGGGAGCTGCTGAAATCCTTTTGCTTATGAAATCAACATAGATAAGCATAGGCACTGAAGAAAAACTTATTTCTTGCCATTACCTACAGCATCCCGTCACCATCCCATCTCACCATAGCTGATGATAGATGATGTTCTCCAGACAATGACTGCATTTTCTGCATTCAAGCTACAGCTAAAAAGGACTGCTTTTCCAAGAAGGACAATCCTTTGTACAAACTATGTTAGAAAATATATAGATTTTCAGATGATCCAAAACTTGAGATCTCACTGCATATTACAGCTGATACTATTTTAGTATAGATCTCACAATATTGGAAATCAGGTTAGCTATATGAGAATGGCAGCTGTAATTTGGAAACTGTATTTAAGGTTAGCATTGAAGATCTCAATCGTGAATGTGGCTGTAATATCCAGATATCAGAAGACAAACCAAATAAAGATCTAATAGCTTTAAAAAAAATCTGGACCTGACTTTTTTAAAATTAAGGTTCACAGTGATGAGTTTAATAAACTTTATAACAGTAGTCACTAATTTTCTCTATCAGAGCTTCCTACACATCTTGTCTGCATAAACAAATTTTATGGGTGGGAGACACTGCCTGTTAAAATGTTCATCTTAACTGGCATCTGTGTCACTTTAACTAGGTCTCGACTGCTTGCCTCCCTGAACTAGCTTGGAGTTCTGGCTGGGGGAATCCTCTCAGTCTATGTTTGGCTTGCCTAAGTAATTGCTTAGGTTTAGTGTGTCTCTGGGTTTATTTCCATGGTGTGTGGAGGTCTAATGACCCTCTGGGAAACAGAACTGGGGATCTCTTGGCAATGGTGCCCCCCAAAACTTGCATTGATAAAGTGGGGGAGAGGAAAAGAAGAGATGATAGTTACAGACAAGCATGGTTTCTGTTGTGTTTGGACAGTGTGGGGCTCAAACAACAGCAGATGGACTGCTTACCTGAGTTCCTTGTAATTTGCCAGTCAGCATGGCCAGCCTGTCTTTGGGATAAAAGATGCTTCACCAATTCTGTTCAGAACAACTGCCTTTTACAACAGTGTGAGTTTGTATCTAGTGCCTTGGAACAGGCATAGCACCAGCTCCCTGGGCATGAAGGCTTTGGTACATCATTGCTCATCTTACCCCAAAGATAGACTTCTGAAGCTCCTCTAATGTGGTACGAAAGAGTGCAGTAGTTTTGAGACAATAATCTTCTCTTTTTTGTGCTTAAGTAAGGATCTACTTAGCCCTGTTTTACTAAGAAAGGTGAGTTTATTCATTAGGCAGTATTCTTTGAAAAAGATATGCTTTTCTCCACAGGAAGCTCACCTCCTAAATGTCCACAGATCATCATACTCTCTATTTTTCTGCCAGTTGGGGCCACAAGACACCAATACAAATTGTCAGAGCATGACTTAAAGTCCTGAAGAAAATGTATTTTTTTTTTTTCTCTTGGTAAGATTGGTTGTTACATCTTGCCACCCAATTATCTTTACTATTAAAACATATTTAAGTTCTGCCAAGGGAGCTGAGCATAAGCAAAATAAAACAGGATCATCTGGTTCTTCTTTGCATAGGGGTAACTTGTCAAAATCTTGACAGAGACTCTGTAAAACCACATCACACACAAAATTAGCTTCAATAAACAGTAGCTAAAGACAGAATTTTTTCTTGCTTTGATGGAAGTATATAGATTTTACAGTTTCTTGTTTTAGCTCTATAGTTTACAATAAATATCCTGAAAGCTTTATTTTATATTTTTGGATGGAGGAAGTATATTTAATTTCATGTTTTCTTTATTAAAAAGTCAGAAAGAGAGAGATGCTTATTTCTTTAATTATTAAGTATGTGTTTGCAGTGCTGCAATCTTCTTCTTGTTAAACAAGCAAACAAAAAGAACAATGGATTTTTCCTCATTGACATGTCAATCCAGAGGTCTTCAAGGTGTTTATTGATATAGAAGTACTAATAAATTTAATTAGCTGTTCAAGTGTACTTTGGGGGCTTTTAAGTTTTTTTTCTCCCCTGATTATCACTGAGTTATAGATCTGAATATTGGTCTTAATTTAACATTTCTCATATTTAAATGGTCTTGACTGGCATGTCTTACTTCAAGGGCTCTCTAAGTGTATTGCATAGAGTATAATGTCAAGACACTACATTTTTTGGAGGAAATACAAAACTGATTGTTACTGTGCAGTGGATGCATATGTGTGCGATGTGTAGTAGTAACACGGGGTCTGGAGAAATCATTAGATGATAGCATCCATGAGTGTGTTTTAAGTAAAACCTTTATTAGTGAAGTAAGAAATGTGAATTCATGCACATTTGTAACACACTCAAACTTCAGCCTCTGAATGCTGTAAAATGCTACGTGGAAATGATTCTTGTTCCATTGCCTGCTTTGGTCCTCTTTTTGGGTGGAAAAGCCACAACTAAGTATAGGTCTCAATAGCATGTTGAACATCTGGAGAATCTCACTGCAGACATCCGAGGGCAGTGATATATGGGCAGGTGGGCACATGGGCAGTGCTGTGCTGCTGCAGGAGTTGTACCTTATTTTTCCTGTAAACACCCCAGACTCTACCAGATTAAACCTGTTGAACAGTATTTTTGGTAGGATTTTTTTTCTTTAACGTAAAGTGCATTCAGGGTTGTACATACAGTCCAGAGAGTATGTGCTGTTGCTTTCTGTTTTCATTTTAAACCTCTTGCATTAGGTCTCAGCGCTGTTCTCTGCTCACTGTGTGAGTGGGGACCTGAGTCCAGGAGACTTGTCTTTACATAAGAGGTTGTTCTGTGGCTTGCTTTAACTTTTCACTTGTCCTGTGGAAGCTCTGGATAAGATACAGAAATTGCATGTCTACAGATCAGTAAGTAACAGCGATATGTAAGTGATAGTGATAATGGCTAAAGCAGGACATGTTCAACTACCAGCAGCAAACATTTGCAGGCAAAACTGTGTAAAAATTAGTGAGAAACCAGATATGCTAACCTCTTCCCTTTGGGCAGTTAGTCTCATTGCTGATATGTTAGTATATGGATGTAGGTCACTTCATATATAGAAATCCTTGTGCTTAGTGTCTTGTTTATACGACCACATTAAATATACTTGATTACAGCTAAAATGGAACATTTTAATGAAGGTGTACTGAATCGTAGTGGCTGCAGTGAATTGCGCTGGGTACCTCATCACACAGGCAATGGACAAAAATGCCTTTATGCCCCGTTCCTGTACTTACATGCTTGAATTAAACATGTCCATAAGTGTTTGTGATGAGAGCTTATGTCAGCAAATTTTCCTTTGCAGTGCTTGACCTGTGTTTTTTCTTGTAGGGAGAAGTAAAAAGGAGCTCAGTTTCCTAATGGATTAGGAAAACAGATGACTATCTTATGTTTCTCACAAGTTGTGAGCTAGCGAGATACTTGAAATACTGAGGCAGGGCTGGTCTTATGTAGTATGGAGCTCCAAGCAAAGCTTGGGCCCTACATTTTTGCACCTATAAATAATAGTTGTTTTGCTTTCCTGAGCTCCTCAGGGCTCATACTGGTTCATAGCATAGATCCCATCCCCTCTTCCTCTGCTTACCTGGCTAATTTCTCACTTTTTCAGTCCAGGACCCCCTCCCACATTTTTACCTCAATAGTAGGTTCTGGTACTGCTCCTGAATCAGTGGCTAGCTGGTGGCAGTAGCTGGTTAGGAAAGAAGTTCATATGTTAATGGCTCTGTGCTTCAAACACTGGGATCAGCTGAACAGGAGTGTGTATTTTATATATCCCTGTGGACCAATCAGCTAATGTGCAGTAGCATGAAATGGATCTTCAGAAACAGAAGACATGAAATAATTCACTTGGACTGCTTATAACCCAGACTAGTCTTGATTTAAACTGTTCAGCTGTGGGATTGTGATGTAGCTATATAAGCCATTTCAAAATGATAATTAAAGGTTTTAAAACAGGTTTTGAGTTCAGTGAGCCCTCCCTCTCACTTGCTTAAACAGTGATTTATACATATATAATGACTTTAACTGACTTAGGGGGTAATTTATGTCATGATGTGCATGATATATGGATTTAAACAGACTAAAGAGAGGGAAAAAAGAACCATCTGTTGTCTAGAAAACCATCCGCTGTCAGAAGGATTCAAGAACCATGTTTGAAAAATGTGTTTAGAAAACCAGGAATAAATTTATCTAAATTTCTTGTGCTGTCTGGATGACATTCTCATCAGGTATATGTTGCACAACAACAAAGGTTAGCAACTTGAATTTTTAAGCTTTTACAAGACTTCATATTCCATAAGTTGTTCAAAAGCCTGTATTTTTAATGAAAATATATAATGTCTTTTGTCCTGATTTTCACAGTGCTCATGGAACACTGGTTTTGCAGCTATCGGATGGATACAGAAATCCTAACACCCCACTTCACAAGCTTACACGCTACCTGCACCAAACAAGAAAATGGAAGTGACATTTCCTGGGAGTAGCAGGGTTTTATTTAGGGCAGGCAGTTAAAAGCAGAGGTATCATTCTCTGTGCCTACGCACCTAGTAGAGTTTGTCAAGTGAGAAATCTCCTTGTGCCCTTCTCTTATGCAATAGGAGCAAGTTAACTATCGTAAGAAAAACATTTATACATATTCTTAAATTTGCACATGCAAACTTTGTATGATCTTCAACAGAACGACTCATGCATGCAAAATTAAGCAAATGCACAGGCACTTGTGGGATCAGGGCTTAACTTTCTGCCTGAGGGGGAAAAAATCATAGAATATAGATATGTGCAGCAATTAAAATACAAAGGTGGACTGGTGTGTGCTCCAGAAACGACAGACAGCAACTGGAAAGGCAGTTGCAAGTTCTTTTATGTTCTACCTTTTTTTTTTTTTTTTTTTTTTTTTTTTACTACTACAGGGTTGTTGGTTTTTAAATTAAATAATTAAATATATCTGTAGCAAGCTCAGTATTTAACAGCATGCTGGAAGAGACATTTCACTCCAAGGCTACTTTTAAAGTCACCCTCTCCTGGTCCTTCACCGGTGTTTCCTGAAGCCCTTCCCCGCGAAGTACGGAGACAAAACTCGGTCCCCGACCTGACGCCCTTAGGGGAGCACCGCCGACCCAGCCCGCCGCCGGTCCATGGGGCAGCGCGGCCCCGGCGCCCCCCGCAGCCGGCAGCCCAGCAGGGGTCAGTGCTGCCCCGGCGTGAGGGGCCGTGGCCGCCGGGGGCGGGGGGGGAGCAGCCGTGGCAGGAGCCGGAGAGCCCGAGACGGGTAGACCTGGGACCAGGACCGGGACCATCGCCCCCGCCCCACCGCCGGCAATCGCAATGGGCACAGCTGAGCCGCGGGAGAGGGCAGCGAGGGTCCGGCTCCAGACCTGGGATGCCGGTGGTGTACTGTGAGATGCGGAGCGGTGCCGCTGGCCGGTCCGCGTGCTGCGATGGTACCGGTGCCGGCGGGCGGGGCGGGGGGGGCGGGCGCGGAGGAGCCAGCCCATGGGCGGCGGCGGCTCCTCGGCCGGGCAGGTGCCGTTCGCCAGCCTCCGTCTCAAAGCGGCCCCGGTCTGCCGCCGCCTGCCCCGCGAAAACCCTGCGCAGCGGACAGCAGGAGGCGGCCGGCGGCTGGGTCGCTCCCGGCGCCGCTCCCCCCGATCCCTCCGCCCCCGCCGGGGGAGGAGGTGAGCGGCTCCCGGCGCCCTCCCTACATGGCCGCAGGCAGCCAAGGGACGCCAGCCCCGCGCCCGCCGGGCACCGCGGCCGCCCCGCTCCACTAACAGGATCCGCGGCTGGAGGTAACGTGCTCGTCGGGCGGAGGACCCCCCCCCCCCCAACCGGCCGCGGCGGCAGAGAGGGCTCCCCCGGCGCCCGGTCCTCCACACAAAGAGGAGGCGCGGAAACGTGCGCGGACGGGGCGGGGGACGGGGCGGGTGGGGTGGGCGGCTCGGTACCTCCCCGGGGCGGCAGCAGCGGGGGAGCCGTCGTGACAGCCAGCCGTGGGCGAGGGCTGCGCCCTGGGCTCCTTCCTAAAAAGCCGCCGGTCTCTTTCTTCTCCCTTTCCCACAGGGAGCGCCCGGCGCCCCCGGTCGAGGCTCTTCCGCGGGATGGCGGCGGCGGCGGCGGAGGGCCGCCCTGTGGGGCTGGGCGCTGCGCCCTAGCGTCCGCCGGCCTCCAGCCTCTGCGGCGGGGCGCTGACCCGGGCGCGGACCCGGGCGCGGCCCAGCCCCGGCTGCGCCTTAGCCCCTCTCCGCCGCCGCTTGGGGCTCTGCCCGCCTCCCCAGCCCGTCCCCGGCCATCGCAGCAGGCATGGGCTGTTTCTGCGCGGTCCCAGAGGAATTTTACTGCGAAGTTCTGCTCCTGGACGAGTCCAAGCTGACCCTGACCACCCAGCAGCAGGGCATCAAGGTAAGGGCGGCCGGCGGGGCTACGGGAGAACCCCCGGGGCCGGGCTCCGCGCCGTGCGGTGCGGCTGCCCGGCGGCGTCCGTCTCCTCACCGCGTTTCGGTAGCCGGGAACGGAGCGGCGGTAGGAAAAAGGGGTTTTGGGGTTCCGCGGGAGGAGAAGAAAATAATTTCGTAACTTTCGTTGCGGTCGCTCAAGGGACAGATGAATGAGGAAGACGCGTGCCGGTGGGGTAGACGTGGCTTTGGGGACTTTAAATGAGCAGGTGCCGATCACTCGGGACACTCGGCACAAGTATTTTTTTGTACATGCTACCAAAAAAAAAAGGAAAAGGCTGCTGTGTGCACGGGCTGTTGAGCACCAGTGTTGAGTCACTCCCCTCTCCCTCTGCCTTTGGCCGCTGCTCCCTGCCGTGCCCTCCCTGGAGCTGCTCGCCTCTCCGGGAAAAAGGCCTCTGGCATCAGGGCAGAGCCGGGCGCCTCCCCCCGGCCACCGGCGGCGGCAGAGCAGCAGCTCCCCGGCGGAGGGGCGAAGGTCCAGCCTTCGCTCCAGCCCTGTGGCCGGTGGCCTGGTCGGTGGGAAAAGCGCTTGCCCTGCTGCAGCACGCTCGGCGCGGATGAACTCTTCAAAGTAGTCATCTGCCAAACGTTAAATGAGCCCTGACAGAGTATGTGAAAACGGGGATTTTTTTCGAAAGGCCCTTAACTTGGTCCTGTTTGGGTAAGCCTGATGACAGCATGTTTCAGACACTTGAAGCTGCCGTTCAGAAAGCTGGGGACTTGAATTTATTAGCAACATAACAACATGGTTTCAGTGTTGGATCAGAAAAAAAGAAAAAGAGATCAGTTAATCTAAAACTTATTATTGAAAAGGGCTAATCTATTTTACCTAAGATATCCAAAGAATAGAAGTCTGCATGCCTGTATGTTTCAGCTTCAATAATTAAAGTTTGGTGAAGCAACTGGGAAAAGGAAAACCCAAAGCAAGGGAGAAGGAGTCTGAATTTAACAATATCATTTTAACTATAATCTGTGGCACTACCAGCTCTACATGTATTGAGAACTATCAAGCTCTGCTGAATCAACTGCCTGCAAATACGCTCATAAATCCATGCTTAGCACAGAGGAGTAAGCAAATCAGGTGACGCTGGAATTCAGTACCTATGTAGGGTCTTTGAAGTCTAACTTTAGACACTTCTGAAAAACTTACCTTTATCTGTGCACATGTGGGTATGTATGCTATGCATGCATATTGCTTTGTAAATGTGCAGTCGTAGAAGAACTATATTAAAAGAATAATCCACAGAGATAGTCCTACTTCATGGCTGGCTTCATGAATCCAGACCCTGAAAGGTGACAGGTTTGTGCAGCATCTAATAAAAATTAATGTCCCATGGGAAAGAAAAGGTCTGAAGATTTAACTTCTTTTTAAGAATGTGTGACTTACAGTGTTGGGAACCATATAATTTAGGATGAGGGTGTGGTTTCCTACCATTCTTAGTGTGATCTGAATGTGGCATGACGCTAAAGATTTCAGCCCTTCCACCTGCTCCTTCTCTGTCTTGAATCTAGCCATGGAGCAGTCACAGGGTCAGTTGGAACAGTGTGTGGATCTGAGAGAAAAGTAGTGGTTCGTTAACATTTTGGGGTAGGCACTGACACTGCAAAGCAGGGAACTTTAGGGAGAGGAGAATCTATCTCCCTTTTTGTAGCAGTCTGGTTTGTTTTGGGTTTTTTTTAAGATTAAATTTGTATAATGTGAAACCACACCCCAGCGCTGTAGCTCCATGAGCCTTTGAAAACCTACAGAGAGGAACTGCGTAGCTCTGCCCTGGTCAATGGTTTCCAACATTGTTTTCTCCCTTGCCTTTGTACTTGCACAAGTGTTTGTGCAGCTGCATCTGAAGAGCAGCGCATGTCCAGCTGAAGGGTAACTACTGGTTTTCCTTTTGCTGGGTTAGTCTTCAGATGGGTCGGTGCCCTGATATGCTTTGCAGCTGGAGGAGGGCAGAGCTGGGTCTTTCAGCTGAGTGCTGGCTTATGTCATTTTAAACTGCTCAGAGAGCATTTGTGTTGTTTTTATTCTCCAGGTTTCCACTGAAGTTATATCATTATTTCTTAGTGAAACAGAACTTAAAATTTGTCATGTTCTGTCGTTCAGGACTTCAACCTTGGAATATGAATGTTTTGCTTTAATTCTTTCGTTAGCATGTACACATCTAAAAATGCAGAGTCTCACATTTGTTTTTATAGAATTTCATCTTTGGCACTGAGGTATAGATTATAAATGTTCTTACCTATTTTATTTTAAAACAAAGATTTCCTTAGAACTTTGGATTCTCTATGTGATCTTTTGTCTTCACACTTTTGTTGGGTTCACAGCTACACAGGAAACGTGTTTTTAGGTACTCTTTCACAAATCTTGAACAAGGTATTTCAAGAGCAGAGATTTTAGGTGGTTATACAAGCAACTTTGTTCCCTTCTTTTTCCACAAGTAGATGCATATCTGCTAGAAATAAACCCCACAACTTAATAGCTATTTACTGTCTATCTACTTGATATTAGTGGATTTAGTCTTGTTTGCTTTGAAAGGTGGAAGACTGAGCTCAGTGACTGTAGGAGTCCTAGATAAATTTGTTTCTTTGGTGAATCTGGAATAAAGGCATGAAGTAAATACTTGTTTCTGAACTGATGTAGAGTTTTGAAGATGCATTGCTTAGTTTGCATGGTAGTTATTTCTGGCTTGCTATGCTATATGCAGCAAAATATGTAATTTTTGAGTTACTGTTTGTATTAACACATTCTTGGTACTACAGTGGGCTTTAAGTTGTACTTCAGATTGAAACAGCAGAGGTGGCAGAAGGCTAAGACTTTGAGTGCAATTTAGAGATACGTGTCTCTCTGGATTTCAGCGAGCTTGTTAGAGAAAGGAAAGGATTGTTTTTTTCTGGTTCCAAGTGGGGAAGCTGAGGTGCAAAGAGGTCAAGTGACTTTTCCAAGCTTGTGCAACAGGTCAACATCAGAGTCAGGAATAAAGTTCCCAGCGCTCTAGGCTGGCAGCAGCTGACCAGTCTGCTGTGGGCCGTGCTGTCTGGAGGCGTTTGTGATGGTCTCTTCCTTGTAGTTTCTCGAACTGACTTTTGCTTCTCATAGTTTGTTTCTGTTTTCCCACTGTTACCAGTGCTGTTCTTCCTTTATATCTTCATGGTTTAAGGTCAGAACACTGTTGGGCAAAAATGCGGAAGCTGGCTCTCCAGCCTTCAGGTTTACAGCAGGCTGGTTAAAGGTAAATAATCAGGAAAGGCCATCAAATACCTCATAATCTCAATTTTTATGTTTCATTATTAACAGTGAGAAATATTTTGGAGAGTACATGTTTTGAGATAATAAAGCAATGGCAGTTGTTAGTCCAAACAACTTTGGATTAAAAAAGACCCTTCACTAGGTCTGGTACAGTTTGCCTAATCGAAGTATATGGTCTCAGATTGGGGCAGCTTTTCCTCTAAAAAGGATGTTCAAGGTGCCAGTTAAGAAATAGGCTTTTAACAGGCTTTTTCTACAAATATGATAAGAATCAGCTGTTAACTGTAAATCAATCACTTTTCCAGGATTGTTACTTTGACTCATCTTCACATAGATTAAACAATAACTTAGGCATTGTCGTGGTACAGTACTACCTTCTAAGTAGGTATAGCTTATTTGTTGAAGTCACAAGACATGCCAATAGTGTTTTGACATGATACCTGACTGATGGGTTATGGGCATTACATATTTTGACTCTGTTAAGAATTGGAGTAATTGTCCCCACAGAAAGAGATTGTTGTGCCTTGTTGCACTGACTTGTTATTGGAGGTCACCTCTGTGCACCCTTAGAAAGACTGCTATGAAGTCTGTTTGTGATTAGCTGTTTCAGAAAGAACAGTCGTCCTGTAATGTGTCTATAACAGGAATTTAACAACCTTTTTACTTACTTTTCTTGAAAATATAATTTGAGGTAAATGTTTGTTTCCTTTTTCCCGAAGAACTTAAAAATACTATGAAACATCTCTGTTTTATGTTTGTATCTCTTTGATTGGAATAAAGTTCTTAAAAAAAAAAAAAATTAGCTACTGCTCCAGTGAACAAGCTCGCTAATGAGTCTTAAGGCATCTGGTCATTGCACTTTTGAAGTATTCCTTGAAATTCCTCTCTGAGCGCTATTTTTGTGCTAAGTCCTATTTATTTTGACATGTGTGATGGGCCAACAGGAAAGTTTCATTATAATAGCATAGGATAGGTACACTAATTCTTCCTGGAAGACTGTTTACAGTATGTGTTCTGTAAGCATTATTTTATTAGATAGTACCATCTAATAGTGATACTCTAGCCACCATACCAGTTACTGGGTATGTTAAGGTGTTGGTACTTCTGTGGTATAGAAGGCTGTCTGGCCCTCCGTACAGAGATGCATTTCATGGTTGGTAAGCTACACTTATAGGTCGAATCTTTGTCTCCAAAGAAACTGTGTGGTTTTTATCTGGCGAGTAAGCAGACAGATCTTTCTTCGTGATGATTTACTGAGAATTTAACAAAATGAGATCCAACAATCTAAATGCAGGCTTGTGTATCCCAACATGATTAAAAAAATAAACAAAAAACCACACACACACAAATATCTGAAGTAGTGACTGACTGAGGTTAGGAACTGTGTTAAATGACTTGATATGTAAAAAATATGAGTGGGTTCATCAGAAAATTATATATGTTGTTAAGAAACTTACAGAATAATTCACAATATGGTTTAGTATGATACATAGAAATAGAAATAGATAAATACACAATTTCTTAGAAAGTTTTCTGGGGGTTATTCTGACATTCTTTTTTCACTCGCCAGTAAAGGTGGTGGGTGTTTTGGTGTTGGGTTTGGGTTTTTTTTGGGGGGGGGGGTGTTGGTGTTTGGGTTTTTTGTGGTTTTTTTCTCTTTATTTTTTTAATCTAAGCAGTTCAAAATGTGCCAGGCTTCATGCCTTCAAAATTTACTATATACAGAAAATGTGGGGTGCACTTTTGGATCAAGCTAATTTAGCTCTAGGGACTCCAAGGAGTCGATATGGGAATGGTATGCTCCTGTTTTTTTCCCCGGTGAAAATGCTTAATGAATGCACATGTCAGCAGGAAATAGAGCCCTATGAATAGAAAGATCTTACATTTTGTTAATTATTCTAATTGACAGTTGACATTAAAAGTCAAATTGGTAGTCATTTGCTGTGTGAATATGGAATGTAGTTTTTTTATAGTGACTTCTGTTGTTTTATACTTCTACATTTTTTAAAAAGGAAAGCATCTTACTGTGAGAAATTTTCTCAATTATGCAGGTATACTATTGCAGAAATCCTAAAAATCTTTTTAATGGTAGATCGCAGTTGCTTTCTACCTATGGTAATTTGCTTACCACCTACAGTAATTACCAATCTGTAATATCAAAATTCAAGCATATTAAAGCGTGTTCTTTACTTTGCCCTGTTTGGTGTTGATTAATAGATACTTTCAAGGCAGATTCCTCTACATATTCAGAATATTGTTTTGAAAACAATAGTTGATAAAAAGTGAATTGGTTAAAAGGACAGAATCTTGAAATCCAGCTTTTTTTTTTTAAACACTGAAAACAGTATTTAGAAAAACAGATACCATTCTAAGTCTTGTTGGCAACCTCATAATTTATTTTCTTTACAAAGCTACAGTTTTTTTGTTATGTGTACATATTTTGCACAGCAGCAGGGAAACTAAGTAGATAATATTGTCAAGCTCCAAGGGTAAATAAGTATGTTTTCTTCTTTAATGTTGTAGATGCAATACATCTAAGGATTGTTTGTAACAAAAGGGACAAAAAAAATTTAACAAAAATGTGAATTAATGATACTCCATAGCATTTCCATATTAGAAAGATGCTGTTCTTTCTTAAATTTCTATTATGGGTATAAAATAGTCATCTGGTTGCACACTGAGTACAAGATGGTGCATGTGGAATTGTTCACTGTTTCAGTCCTCTAGAAATGGACTGAAATAGTGCACAATTCTAGTTAAAAAAGAATGAAAATAACAAAAGGGCTCATGAACCTTGCTGTTAACTACTTCTCAAAATTACTGTCACATATTTGAAACAGATTACTAATTTCACCAGTATCTTTACAGATGAGACCAGCAATTTTGAATACCCCAGGGGATAACCATAAAATAAATGAACATTGAGACACTTTATTTTCCCTAGGTACACTTAACTAAATTAATGAAACCAGCATGACAGCAAGAAGGAAATCCATTAACTTTTAAATGAACTTACCTCTTAGTGAACCTGAGGTTTGAGCAATAATATTGTCAGAGGGGTCTGTTTTGCTGGTTTCAATGAGCAATAATTTCTTAATATAACCAGGGCAAACGTAAGCTGTGTGAGGTGGCCTTTTTATTAAGCGCTTTTGGATTTCTGTAACTTGGACTGAGCATTTCTTATATTAGAGTATTTAGTGTAGTTAAATATCATCTGGTGATATTTTATTCATTTTAGTTTATTAAAGTTCTTAGTTTATTAAAATTTAACTGCAGAATCGCAACCCTTCTACTTAAGGAAGAAAACTGACAAAAATTTCCATGTAATGTGAGGGGAACTCTTGAAGAGACTGAATAATTTGAATGGTGCTTCAGAAGGAGAATTTCATTAAGAAGCTATAGTTTTATGTCACTTCACACTATAAAATATCTGTTGCCAAGATGGTATTGAACATGTATGAGGAGAATGGTCTTGTTGCATCATTACTAATATCCATATTTTTGGTAGAAAGATGAGAGATTACTGATGCATTCTCCTTTCTTCATTCTTGTCACTTTTTTTTTTATTTTATTTAAACTCTTATTTTCCTCGAGCATTTCATTTTTGTAATGATAGAGCAGCTTTATTAGCTGCATTTTACTCAGAAGTGAGATCTTTGCAAGTGAATATTCATGTTTCAGTATCTGGGTAGAATTTTGCAGTCTGCATTTTTAGTGCACATTTTAGATACTCTCTTTTTGATCAGATCTTGTGCTTGCTACATACCAGTTTAATTTCATAGTTTAGAATGAAGATTGTAATTTCAGTATTGATGGTGCTCTTGTTCCCACTTCTTTCTTTGCATCCTGTGTTGGGGATGGTTGAACACTGTAGGCACTAAGGTCAAAGGGACGTGCTTAGGGTCAAGCCGTGCTATTATTTAGAAGTGAAAAGCCAATAGAAACATTGCAAAATGAGAACTCTGCTGCTTTGGTTTTGCTGCAGCATTAAGAGGGGAACCTGCCTGTTTTGCTAAGTGGGAAATGTGCTTTTTTAATCTCTGATAGAAGGCTGTATTGCTTGGTTTGTGACCATAAATACTGGTTTTTTTTAAAGCTAAAATTTCAGTATCACCTTAAACATACAATACCTTGTTTTGCCTGTTATCCCACTGGTCAGAAGTAGACTCTGCTTAGTGACTCTGGGAGGCAGATGATTACCTATAAGAAAATGGGTTCCGTGTGAGGTATATAAGGGAACGCGGGCAGCAGTAATCACACAGCCAGTGGATTTGCATTCTTTATTTGAGGAAAGGAAAAGAAAAACAGTAGTATTGGGGAGGTTAGAAATCGAGAGAGAGAGAGAAACATTTGGGAATATGAGTGAGAGAGGAAAATAAATGCAATGGTGAACTTTCCAGAGCTGGAAAAAAGACACCTCAGTAGTTGCTTTGAATTGACAGTACAAATCATTGTTATTGAAAATAACAACTAGAATTTAAAATACCCACAAAAGGATTTTTTTATCATTCTTCATGCTAATCTTTAGTAAGTTGAATGCATCATTAACCTATAGTACCAGGAGTGTTATATTAAAGCTTGGTTGTTAGAAGTCTCAGAGGTTTGGAAGGATTCATTTTAAACAAACCCTTCTTTCTCACTGAATGTTTTTAGTCTGTCTTGGTGTTACGTGAGGGAAGAGCATACAAGTGACAAACCCTCCCTCCTACAGGTATTTGTACCAGTTATGTTTAATAAGGAGAACCCTTTACATACTGTGAAATCCAAGTGCTGCTTCCACCTACACTTAAAATATATAATAAAGTCATTATAGTCATGGATAAGTTACTAATGTGGAGGAAAAAGTGGGCTGTATTTTGTATGTTTCATGTACTTATTTATTTGTCAGTTTTTACCTTTTAAACTTTGCAGGGTTACAAATGCCTTTCTATAAGCCAGACAAGAAGACACTCTGTCTTCCTGTAGTTCTTGAAGTTTTGGGTATGTGGGTAAAATCTGTATGTGGTTGAGTGAGCCAGTTTGATAATAAGTGGCTCAGCACTTTACTGTCTTTCCTGTGTTCTCAGGAAAATGAGAACTGAATGCACTGAGGGATAAATTCTTTGGCTATGTGAGACAGAATGCCTTTTAGCAATGGAAAAGGAGGATCTTTTATATCTCAATTGCATGAAAAGTATTTGGAAGGCAGAAAATGGCAGTTTCCCTATGTAATTAGTGGTAAAATTTGGCATGGCTACTAATGTATGTAAGCACATGCTTTAACACTTTGCAGAACTAAGGGCAGTTGAGCATCTTGCAGGATTGAGCCAGAAGAAAGATCATCCAGATAAAAAAACATGGGACCTCGTTCTTGTTTTCCACACACTACATTGCACTGTAAGTTCTCATTTGTCTTAGAATAGGCTATTTGTAGTGTCACCAAAAATATTTTCTATCTACAGTAATATCCACTTCTTATTTATTAAATATTGAAGATCTAGTTTATTATTAATCTTTTAAATAAATTAAATATGGAAAAATTACAGTTCTGGTTTTGGTTCATCAGTTTTATTCAGATTCACAGTGTCACAGTGTAAAGAATTGCAACAAACTTCTTTTGTATTTGGTGGATGAATGGTGGCTAGAAGGAATGTAATGGGGTTTAGTTCTTTTTCCCCTCAGAATACCAGAACAAGAGTTGTCTTTATAAGGGGCTACATTCACAACCATAAGGGAAAATACATTTTTTTTTAATGCCATGCATGAGTACCATAGGAAACGCATGAAACTAGCTACTCAGAATTAAAAAAAAATGAGGAAGAACACTTAGGTGAGTGATGAGGAGTGAGTTCAGCACTGACTTAAACTCAAAGCAAATGGTTAGATAATGGTTAGATATTCCTTCTGAAAAGAAGTAATCTCTGAATATTGGTATGACACGTAATATGAAAGCAGACTCTCCACATCTTCCTACCGAGGGCATCTTAAACTGTCCTCAAAAGTAGCTGGTGTTGGCCGACACCAGAGACAGAAGAACACTATGTTAGACCTTGCCTCTGCTCTAATTCTGTTTAAATGGTGTTATCTATTTGCCTATGTTATAGAAGATGGCTGTTGTTTATAAAGCAGTGTAATCTTCTCATCGAGGCTGTTGAAGGGAAAGGAAGTCACGTGTTATAACCAAATGGGACTGGAAAGCCATGACTGCTACTACTTTTTCAGTTTTTGTTCATGCTGAGGAACCGTCAGATTCTCCTTTCTTGTAGTTTTCTGTGGCCATGTCTGTACTACCTCAGAAAACAGTATAAGGGAGTTCAAGGAGCCCGCTGCATCCTGGGCTATGTGGTGCAGCTGGCCACATCTGCGCTGTGTTGCACACAGCCTAGACCTCCCCCTTTGGGGGTCCTTTGAGGTCTATTTGATGCTGACAGACAATCTCTTGTCTGTATGGTTGGTTTGTTTATTCAATATGCCAGAATAAAGGAAGCTGAGTCTCAGACTATCATAATTCTGATTGTCATAGCATGACTGTAAGGGGTGAGTGATATATATTGGGGTGCTTTGAAGGCACATGCATTGCTGGGTAATGTTGAAGGCTGGCTTGAATGACTGAAGCCAAGCTGTTTATGTTGGGGACCATGCAGCAAATGATCCTGACAACTATGTTTGGATCTCCATTCTCAGGAAATTAGGACACTTTAGAAGGGGTCATGGGAGAAAGGCAGACTGAATTCAGTAGTCGTGATCAGGAGAAAAAGGCCCTGTGCAAATGAAGGAGAGATGCAAATTGACAGCATGGTTACGCTTGCAAAAAACTTTGCTCGTATCGCTGTTTCCTCTGCAAAAGAAGGAAAGAAAGCCACAAGACCTTGTAGTGGAACCTTTTGAAGAGATGTGTGAATGTCCTGACTTGCCCTCAGCTTTTTAGGTTTAATTTGCATTGGCTGCTTCGGGTAGGGGAGAAGAGAGTGGGCTTGAAGGTGTTTTAATATTTTCAGGAGGGAATAAAGCTCTTAAGTTCAAAAGATCAGATGTTTTGCCTCTGTTTTGAAGTGGTCAGATTCTTCAGCAATATTCTTCCCCTTATTTTTTTTTCTCTCTAAATGTCCCTAAGCAGGACCTAGATGTTCCAAAACACATGACCATATGCCTTTTTTTTCTGTATATAACATTTGTCTGAACAGCTTTCTTTCCAGTGTGTACGTTCTTCACCTGGAACATAGCAAGCTCTAAAGCTGTGGGATCATACTTGGAAACAAAAGCTTTTGGTGTCCTTCAAAGGTACCACATTTGTTCTGGATTATTTTGAGTAGTCTTTTGTTCTTCTGTGTTAAGGCTTGACAAACTATAGTGCCTTTAAAATCAAAAGGCATTTTTAAAATTAAAACCAAACTTACTCCAAAAAAAGGAGTGTATTCTCTGCTCTCCCAATGCTCCAAATAGGTATGGATGAGATTTACTATTAAGAAAATGTTCTTGGCCTTGTGATCCTTTAGCTGTTTCTCCAGTGTCCCTGGGCTGTTCCCACAAAAGCCAATTCTCTTCCTCAGGCAGAGATTTGGTAATAATATTTCTTTTTCTTGTGAAAGCAACAGTGAGTTACCAAAGCCTTTCCCTGATTTGGTAATACTTGAAATTGTGGACCTGGTTTCAATTCCAATGAAGACGATAGCTGTTTTGGTGTACTTTCACACCAACTTCAAGAGGAGCCAAATTGGACCCCCTTTTTGGGTTTTTTTTTTTTTTGTGAGCAGGCTCAATTAGTTAATGATGAAGCTGAAAATGAAATATGTTGGATCTTGTATGGAGATGTTAGATGTTTTCCACATCTTTCTACCTTTTAAATAAAAGTTAAACTTTTTCTTAGTCATCCTCGGCCTTTCACCAGCATTGAGATCTTGAGTCTGTTTAGAGCATGAAAGCTGTGTTTGCTGCTTTCATGACTGAATCTTTATTCCATGATCTTAGATCTGTTTTTTCTCTTCTCCCACTTTCCTGAAAGAAATCTGCCATAGAAGCATGTTTCACAAAGTATCTCCTGAAGCCTTTGTTCAAAGACAAACTGCCATGCAAACCATGGTTGTTTATGATGTCTGCTGCTTTGTGAACAGATGAACAAAACTCAGCATGGATGTTCAGAAAAATAATAGGTTTATTTTTGATATTGCATGTGTGTCAGTACAGAAATTGGAGGGATCTTGTCATGATGAAATTAAGTTTGGGGACAAGAATCTACAAAATGTCAGAAGGGAAGAAATTCCTCACTACTTCCTTTCTTTTGTTGTAAATCTTTCTTTGTAGTGATTTGTCCCAGTTGTGTTTTTGTAAGAGCTCAAAATTTTCACTGTGGCATGCAGAAACTCCAGAAGGCAGAAGTCCTGCAGGAAAGCATGCTTCTGACTAGCATACTTTGTTGAGAGGAAGGTTGGATTGGGAGGGAATTAAACCACCTGTGTTGAGTTCACTGCAAATGAATGAAACTCAGCTTTTTGTTATAAATGTGATTTTTTTCCTGTTACATAGTCTGTATCTGAGCCCATGATGTTTTCTATTTTCTTGATTTTTTTTTTAATTTCTTTTTTTGTCCATGAGTATTACGTAGGTCAGGGTTGAAGTTTTGCAATAGGGCAGCATACAGAAATGCTTTTGTTGCTGTGTGTGACATACATGTAGTGTGCTTATGGAACCCTCCCTTCAAGAATATTAATCCAGAACTTCTGATAAGCAAATAATGCACCCATAGAAACTCCAAAATTAAAAGGGTGAAATTTTCTTCAGTATTATTTAATCCTACCATGTGTCTTCTCTTGATGATGATTCTAAACAACTAGATTTTTATACTCCTGCTTGACTGAAATTTAAACATGCACTTGAAAAGTGACAAAAGTACAAGTCAGTATTCATTACTGCATTCACCTGTCTTTCAAAATTACATAAAGCTATGCCCATCTCCATGCTCAACTTGAGGTGATTTTACTGTGTGTGTTTGTATCTAATCCACTAGTGGATTGATGTAATTCTGTTGAAATTGGTGGAGTTTCTTCTGCCTTTGGCTACAGTGGATTAAGGTTCTTCATCTTAATATGCATTTTTTTCCTACATAAATCTCACCACATAGAGCAGATGGACTTAGTATTATTATCTGTAAGATGAAGGACATCTAACAGGGTGCTGCTTATTATCTAGTTTCTCAATCTTGCTCTGATTCATATTCCTTTTCTTGCATACAGAAGGGATATGGGATAAGAAAAATAACTTGAACTGTAGAAAAGTAGTGTAATTGAATTTTGAGCATTGATTTCTGAGTGTACAAAAAATGAAGCGAAAGAATGTACTCAAGCAGTAAATTACGGGAGCCAGCAGAGTGTATAGTGCCTTTAAGAAGCAGGTGTTTGCTATGAAGTTCACCCTGCATACAAATGTGCTTGCATTTTGAG
Organism: Balearica regulorum gibbericeps; assembly: GCF_011004875.1. Classification (NCBI taxonomy): domain Eukaryota; kingdom Metazoa; phylum Chordata; class Aves; order Gruiformes; family Gruidae; genus Balearica; species Balearica regulorum. The sequence continues at coordinate 23,773,406 of NC_046220.1, forward strand.
TCAGTTAGGAACAGTTACAGGGGAACAGGAAACCTGAGCGGCCTGATACGGCCTTTTTCTATTCAGTACAGGCTTGTGAAAAGGAAAAAAAATCATAATGCAGGGAAAAGCATGATTCTTCTTAGCTCTTTTAAGTCTGAAGCAGGAGGGGGAGACCAGAAGAACGATTTAAAGGAAATTGCAGTAGTGATTGTTTTAAGTATACACAAAGGAAGCCTTGCGCTCTGTCAGGAGCACTAGCCATTTTCAATGTGGAAGAAGGTACTGAACATTTAATTAAATGATGCCTTTGACTCTATTAGTTTATGCTCCAGCATTCATGATACATGTAGATTTGGGTTATTTTTCAAGTGTACAGCTGTTCCCTCCTGCACAAAGTTGGGGCTGGAATTTTTGTAGAGGCGTCCATTGTTTTAGCCATGCTAGCACTTGAGCACACCGGTAAAACATGAAAGTACTCTGCAAACAGCCCAGGCAGAGACAGGCCCTGCCCCAGAGAGATCTCAGTCTAGGGCTGCAGCAGCACACAAGTGAGCAAATTGACAGTGTGGGAGAGGAGCTGGTTAGGGTGGAGAAGGAAAGAGGCCAAGCTGTCAGTTCAGGGAATATTGTCTCGAGGCGGTAGAATAGCTGCTTAGTCTGGGGTTGCTGCTCTGGTAGTATAAATTTGCAGCATTCTGCTGTGAGTAAATTGCACCAGGTGTCTGCCCCAAATTGTAACTGCATACTGTGGGTAGCTCTGGACTGATGGTTTATGCGTAGCTGTCACAATTTTAGTTAAGGGTGTTCTGTTTTCATCGCAAAAAAAAATAATTATAAAGGTAAACCAGCACAGAAACAGTTTATACCAATACAAATAATTGTTCTAGTTACCTAGCTTAAACTTTCCTTAAGTGAGAAAGATAATAGATTAGCATTAGCAGCTCAGCTGCCCTTGCCTGGGGCAGGCTGGGAGGGAGATACACTGTGGTTCCAGGAGCAGCGTGAATTGAAGAAAGTTTCTAGGCAAGCCTGAAGGTTTTAAGCATCTCTAACACAAAGCTGCAAAGGTAGCTCATCTGCCAGAGGTCTAGCAGGTAATTCCACAATACATGCTGACCTTTTCAAAGCACAGAACCCACAATCTATCAAACCCGTTTGATCAACCCATCTGCCCTGCCAGCCATCAAACCCCCAAATATTAATATTTTCTCTGCATGCGAAAATTGCCTTTCTGACTAACTGGATGTGCTTTCATGGGGAAAAAAAAAATAAATCCCATAGTTTGTTTGGCTACATATCATGATAGTGCTCATGTTATATAGGCTACTCACTTGTGGGAAAAGGGATATGTTGGAGAAGGTTAAAGCACCTTGAAACATATATATATCCTTCTATGCTAAGGATTAGAGCAGAAGAAATATTTTGGTGAAATAACAGGCTTGTTTGAACCCTGGTGGAACAGATCATTTTTGTGATTGTTTTTCTTAATCTATTTCATTCAGATAGAAGACTGGATCTGCTTAAAAGATTTTTTTTTTTTAATTTTGAACAAAGGTTTGTTCTGGTTTTGGGCTCTTGCTTCAACTGGGAATTATATCCTCCAGTGACACTTGATTAAGCCAATGTAAGTCAAGCCAGTGGTTAGGCTTTAGTCTGCTCACGCACATTCTGCTACAGGAGACAAAAAAATTATACTACCCGCTGTTTGGATTATCTCAAATGTGTCAGCTATAATGTATCAAAGCAAACAAAACTCAAATCAAAACAGAAAAAATTATGCATATGAAAAAGAAGAAATTGGAATGATCTGATCTTAGTGAGGAAGATGCTGTTGGTGTCAATGGGGACTACCCTGTATCACATAATCATAGGCAGGATTGGAATTGTACACAAAGGATACAGGCATGATACTTATTTTCGAAAGCATTCAGGTGCTTGCATAAGAGTATTTCAAAAGTCTTTTCTAAAGATTGTGCTTGGCACTCAGCTAATTGTGAAAAACTGTCTCAAGGCCTGAATTACCGGTTACAGAGTAAATATCAGTACAACAGTATCACTTAAATCGAGGTGCCTTTATGATGCCTGGTGTATGAGAGCTGGACCCCCGAGCTGAAACTGGGAAGCAGCATCTTAGTGTTATGAGTTGGCATTTTTTTTACTTAATGAGAGAAAAGGAAAATAGAGGATTTTATGCTGCTGTGTCTGTATTTTTAATAAACAAACAATCCCAGATAATTAAATGTGGATTTAACAGTTTTAAGGAACAGCTGCCGCTAACACAAAGAAATGTTTGCCTCTAAGCACTACAGTAATTCTTCACATAGGGACATATTAAAACTGTATTTCAAAAGGAAGATTTGACTGTCACAGAGTTATTTATGTGGTGACATGGAGCTGAAAGTTGTGTGATTCAGGTAAGTGTGTTACTCTGTCTAAAATTAAGTTCTCCAGCGGGACTACAGTATCTAAATCTTTTACTTGCATGCAGTATTTGTGGGGTCTGCTGATTCTTACCAGTTTCTGTTGAAAAGTTTGGGTACATGATCAGGCTGGTAAGTGTTCAGCTGTGGTAGCTATCCACATGCATGAATAGCAAATATTTAGTAATTTGGTTTAGTTTAGATTGCAGTAAGAGGATTTAGTTGCATTACCTTTCATTTGCATTTGGCTGAAAGCCTGCACAGGTTGTGGTAGTGGTAGTTCAGCTTACATAGATGTCGTCAAGGGTCTCTGATTTCTTTGGAAGGCTTCAAATCTGCAATGATACAGTCTGATTCTTATGGTGGATTTCACTTAGGTGTTTTCATCAGTGCAATGTGTTGGAATTTCTTTCTTGCTCTCATTTAAAATAATTTAAACTTTCTGTTGTCATGGTTGCAGAGAGGAACTCAAAAGCATGAACCCTGCTGAGTCCTAAAACCAGTAAGCCTGCATATTTCTGTGAGGAAGCTCAGAATTAAAGCAAGTGTTAGGAATCCTCTTTTTTTTTTTTTTTTTTCCTATGAAGATAAAGTCATCATTTCTCAATGGCTAGGATTGCTTCTGTAGAGCAATAGAAGCTCTAGAATAGTAGAAGGGAATTAGATGAATAGGGTATATAGTCAATTTATAGTGAATTGCATTATATGAGGGCATGGTCACAAATACATGGTTCATTCTTTATGGGTTCTTTTCTCCTGATCTGTTTTTGAAAACCTCAACTAAAGGAGGCTCCCAGGAGCTCAGCTGCAGTCCTTTGTTACTCTTCTAGTTAGAAGGCTTTCCCTGACGTCTACCCAGGGACACTTTTGTTTTCAGTTAAGCTACTTTCATTTTTCCTAACTTTAGTGGGTCTGTGCATAGACTACATTTGATCCTTAACCTTTTTTAACATGCTTTTTAATAGTATTTTAGGAGGCTTGATGCTAGGAAGTGCTGAAAGCTTTGACTTTGGGCAGGGACAGGCACTCAGGCAATTGTCTGGCACCCAAGATGAGGGAGGTTATGAATATATGGCGCATTAGGTTGTACACAAATGTCTTCCACTATCAACTCATATTCATGTACTTAGGGAAAATATCAGGACTGGTTTGCTTTAGCTGTTTCTCTCCTGCCCAATGTTTTTGTGTACCCCTATGAAACTTCATCATTGTTTCTGCAGTGGGTCCTCACTGAAATCCTGCTTTGAAGTTCCCTTTTGATTTCACTTTTTCTTGAATATTTCTTCTTGTTCTATTATTTCCTTCCTGGATGATAAGGAGAGAACTAATTAGTCTAAACAAACTTCCTAGTCTTCCCTCACCTTCTTTCATTTGTTTTTTTTTCCTAGTCTGGTAAGCGAGAGGGAGACAGAGGCCTCCCAGCAAGCAGATGACAGCATATACCTTGCACCGTCAATGATACAAAAGCAAAAAACTTTGAGCAGTAATTTCATCCATGGGTAGAAGGTTGTGCATAGATTCCCTTTCTCACTGTGTGCAGCAAATCAACTAACGTTTTTAGCATGTTTTAAACAGCATATACTTCTATGCTTCTGTATGGATACTCTTATTTGAGAGGTTGAGCAGCAGTGGTCCTTAGGCTGCTGCCTCTAAGGGTTATTGTTCTGCTGTGTTTTTCTGAGAGTCTCCATTCAGAGAGGACTTAACCTTGTGACTCTGCAAAAGCTTTCGCATCTTCTCCCTCCCCTGCTCCAAACCACAACACACTTTCTGATTGCGTATCGTTATCTCTGTGCTTCACGTGTGTCATCCCTGGAGCTATTAGCTTGGCAGAACGTTGCCCGTTCCAAGGCAGGTTTAAACTGAGCTAGGCTGGGCTCCAGCAGAAATCCAGAAGATGTGATATGAAACAATCTTCTGAAGAAGATGATGAGGAGACTGAAAACTGGTAAGATTGGTCTGCTGGCCAAAGCCTTGAGATGCTATGTAAATGCTTCTACCAGTGTAACCCCCTTAGGAGGGTCTGGACTTCAAGTCTTTGCACTTAAGAAAGGGGGAAATTGTATTTCCTTTCCCTCCCCTCCCCCCATCTTGCTTCATTATTTTGACGTTAAGTTTTGGGAGTAAGGACTAGTAGATGTATTTTTTACAATCCCTACCACAGGGAACTACAGTATTTGGGTGTCTCTTTGTGTCTTATCTCTGTAAATGATGATGCTGGTAATAGAGCAGAAGGGGCAAGTGATGTGAGGGGAAATAAGCACTGTGGTGCGAAACAGCTCCTTTTTATTTTAATTAAAATTGATCTTATCAGATGTAAGTCCTTCTATCAGATACGAATTCTCATACAGTTTGTTCTTAGAAGATCTGAGAGGACCTTGAAGACTGGAAATGTGTTCAGGCAAAAATCTGGGGTTTCAGTTAACCTCAAAGAATAGGGGTTGACTTAAAACAAACCCACAAAACAGAAGCAGAGCGAAAAAATATGCAAACAAACCTCAGCACCAGCTCTGCCAACTTCCTGACCCCTATCCCCTTAAAAAAAATGCCTGCAGCCATAGACAGATTTAATTCTCTCTGCAGACTTAATTTTTAAGTTTGTTGGCTTGGTTTTATGCATCTGATTTTTGACATTTCCATGATACTGTTGCATCCAGTGCCCCTTCCTGTTTCTAAAAGTTTGAATTCACTTCCCAAAGGTAAAACTCGTGATTTTAGAAAGTTTTTGGAAAACTCATGATTTCTAGAAGAGCGCTCTGCTTTCAGGAAGTTCCACAAAGTGAACTCATGTCTTCCACAGGCAGAGTTACTTGAAATTCTGAATGGCAAGCTTTTGCAATTCCGAATTCTCAAGCTTTGAAGGACCTGAATGTGTCATGGCTTCTTATTAGGCAGGTCTCATCTTTCGTATTTGAAAAGTTCTCCAGTGTCTTTGTGGTCATGTTGTTCTTCTGACAGTGTAACATTAGGCTGAATCTGTAAATAGGATTAACCATCTTTCTTGCCAACTGCATTTCTCTCTCTCCAGGTGAGAAAATTACAGAAGTAGAAAAAGGGCATTGAACCAATATTTTCTAGTGTTGCTTCAGCTTGGGTTCAGTTTTACTGAAGTTCTATAGAACTTAAGAATAACAGTTTGTCTCTTACTTGATTCTTGGCTTGCTGAGATGCTTGTCTTCAGGGACAGCCTGTTTTGAGTTACCTACTTGATGGATCTTCTGGGGACGAGGAGTACCTACCTTCATTCTCAGCACTGGCATTGCAGTTGAATTTTTATCATCTGGCCCCTTCTTTTATGATCCAAAAATCCTGAGTGCAGCAAAAATAGAAATGATATGGCAAAGGTAATATTCCCTTCCATTTGTGCTTCTTCCCGCCCAGACTTGCTAGTATTTGTATCTGCGGCAGCAGAGGTGGGAAGGACAGGAGGGGTGCTACAAAGACCTTTGTAAAACTGTTAATGCTCGACCAAATTGAGAGGAAAAATGTTTTTGATTAAGAGACTAAGTGTGCCTTGAACTCTATCCTAATTACAGCTGCGTGTTTCTCCTCTCCTGTCTTGGCCCAGCCCTATCTAAGGTAGCCTGAGGTCTACTTTAATTTACTCCAGTTGGCTGTGATTCCTGAGGAGTTGTATGCCACCTGGCTGTGGCTAGAACAGGGCTTATCCCAGCCACTCCCTTTCCCCACCCTGCGAAGGCGCTGTGGGCAGGAGTGTGTGGGCGCTGGATCTCTTGGATTGCAGCCCGCCAGGTCTCCCTGAAGCGGGGAGCCCCCACTGGGGAACTTGCTGAGAGTTTCCACGTGGAGATGTTTGGTGTGCAGAGAAGGACCAAATGCTTGCTGACCTCCTTCAGATACTCCCATGTCCCCATGATGAAAAGTTTGAATGCTACTATCCAAAGCCCTGTAATTTTAAAGATCAGCATGACGACCTCTGCACTGGAGTCAATGTGTCTTGTCAGGGACCTTCTCTGTTTAAAACTTCTTTAAACAACACTGTGGTGTTTGAGTCAACGGTGCTAATATTTTGTCTCTGAAGCCTTTGCAACAATGTGACCTGCACAAGCAAAGTAGGAATATTCCAAAGAGAAGTTAGTTTCCTTAGTTAATTTACAAAATATGAGTTTATTGTTCATCTTGCTGAAAAGTTTTATCATGCTGTTTCACTTAACTGAGTGCATATGAATGGCAAATGCAATAAATAATTACAGAATACAGTATTACACAATAAAGTCAAGTCATACTTCATTCAACCTGTGTACTGGTTTTTTTCCCCACTCCTCTCGATCAGAAATACTTTAGTAAATGCTTTTAAATCTATCCTTCTGCCTTCACCGCCTTATATAAGGCCATGTTTTGGGAGTCATTATTAAAAATGTTTATGCTGAAGTGTAGGAATTGATTTCTTGTCTATGTTTTTTAGAGCTACTGTTTCTTTAAAAAAACAAAAAGGCACCTCCATTGATGATATGCTATCACCAATACTGTTTCCAGTGTTACCTTCCTGCATTATGTGTTTATTAAGCTTCATGATTCATATCTAGGCCCAGCATTGACTTACGTCTTTGTTGATAGTAGAATTAATACAACCACACATTGGGATGTCTTTACAAGAGTTTACAAAAATAAAGTGCTGTGCCAGTGCATTGTACCAGTTCTAAGAAAAATGTTTTTTGATACACGGGGAGATGTTCTCTGCAGCTTACTTAATCGGCCCATCATTCTAGAAGATAAATATTAAAATGTGTTTTTCTATAATGTTATCACAAAAGCAGAACAAAGGATGGTTTCTTCTTTTGTCCATCTTAACCTTTTCCTTTTATTCCAACTTCATGTTGCAGTAGCGTGTTGTCAGCAAGAGAAGGTTTCAGTTTACCGTTCAGCAGATTAATTAATGGTGAAAAAAATTTGATGTGTCTGGTTTACAGAACATGGGCTGGTTTAAGATTATAGTGAACTACAGTATTTTAAGCTGTGTAACTGGAAATATGAAACTTTGAGTAAATATTGATTGTGAAATTGAATTTTCTGGATTTTTGAGCATCTGGATGTGTTCTGTGCAGTTTACCTGTAGAGTTTTTTAATGGGTTTGGTCTTACTGAGTAGTTATTGAAAACATTACCCTGAAATTGAATAAAAAAATACACAGTGTAAAAATGCCTTTCAAAACCATTTCTTGCCTTTTGTGTGATAGGACATGTGATGAAAGCATGGGGGGAAAAGATCTATAATCTCAAAAAGTTTACTAATTATGGTCATCAAACAAATCCATTACATAACAGTTTTGACTGTATCTTTATTTTATACTATAGTGTCAATTTTTTCATAAAGTTATTTTTCATTCTTTACCCAGAACTTTACTTTTCATCAGTAAATTTGCCATGGATTAATAGTATAATGTCAAAATGGAAAAATTATGCTGATGCTCTTTTGGTAAAGTGAAATAATTGTTTTAATTGGTACTATATCGAAGTTCTGTGCTTGACTGTGCAGTATTTGGCAAAAAAAGGTATAAAATACACATTTTCTGAGTTTATGAAAAGACTGAGCTTTCTTACAAAACAGACTCAAACATTTTACTGTCATGCATAAAATTACTGAATTGTGCATACCTGTTTCTTTAATATTGCTTCCTTTGATCTGGCATGTTCAGTACTTTGCTTGTTGGGCAGTTTAGAGTGGAGTTACCATAAAGTGTTGGGAGTTTGTAATTAAGTTGAGGATTCTGTTGGAAGTTCAGTTATGTTAGGTCATTTTTTTCTTATTTTACATTTTGAGGAATTAGTATCCTGCACGTCCAGCTCTAGTTTTGGTAGTGTTATTCCCAAGTCAGATGTGTTAGTGGTACCAATTCTTGGTAGATGAACAAGTGGAGGACTAATATATATATGTGTGTGTGTGTTATACATATATGTGTGTGTATATATAAAATACATATATAAAAGAGAATATAATATACATAAAAGTATAAATGTACTATATACTCCATCTATCTATCTATCCATCTATTTATCTATCTAAAAAGTAATTGAAAGGCCAGAGCTCTTTTCCAGGAGACTAGTGGCTGAAGAGAGCAGTGTGCTGAAAAACTGCTGTAGCTCATATGCCATTCCTAAAAGTCTGCGAAAGGGTTTTGAACCCTTTGTAAAGGAAGAAAGGTGCTCAGTATTTTCATGTGAGTTAGTTGGTGGTGGGATGAAAGTTGCAGATCTGTTGTCTGTGTAAAATGTGATATTCATCATCTTCACTGACTAGGATGTTGTAAATTTGAAGAATTGGAATTGTATCTTTATATATGTAGCTTAGTTAAATATGGCACTCAGCATTGTGACAACCAAGTGAGTTACCAAAAAAAACCCCACCCCCTGCAACTTCTAGCTTTATTCCCCACCACTCTATTGTGTGCATGAGAGCACGTTTGTGAATAGCTCTTTGCATTTTTTTTCCTCGTATATTTAGTGATCTAGGTTAGATGCACAATTGTTGTGTCAATGGAAATTTTCCCACTGATTTCAAAAGGCTGAGAGTCAGACTGTTGTCACTTTCTCCTTTGTTGAAAAAGACTTTTGATAACCTTGATGGGGGTCAGGAAAAAATGTGTGTGTGTGTTTATGTGTAATTTTCTCAAAAGAAATCTGAAGAACTCTGTTTGTATTACATAAATGTGGTTCTAGCAGAACTAGAATTGTTGGAAAAAGCTTCAGAGCATCAGTATTCACTGGGATCTTTTAATTTTAGATGCAGTTGTGCACACATGCATTCCATAAAGATTGCTTCATGTGTTAATCACCTTTGTCAAGAGACAAATGTAACATGTAAAAACAGTATTTACATAAAAAAGCATGATTTAATATAATATTATGTGACTGCATGATCTCAAATTTTGAGCTGTTTAAATCCTAAAAGTAGTGTTGCTTCACATTTTCCAGTATCATCTTCAAAAAAACATAAGGCCAGGATTTTCAGGTACAGTTTTTAAGTGTTAGTGGCATATTTGGTATCTTACATAGCTTTGTAGATTTTTCCTGACTGTGCATTAAACTTGTAAGCTATGGAATTTGTAAATGTTCCAGATATAGGATTTTTGTATGGTTTATGTTATTTGTGTATGTTTTATCTAGAATTTTTTTATCAGTTTCTCCTCCAATTTTTTTTTCTTTGCAGCTTTTCTTTTCCAGTTCAGCTACTGACTGTTTTAAAATATTGTTAATCAGACTCTTCCCATTGCTTGCATTGGATACTAGAGCTGATTCTAGCTGTATAGCATTAACATTGAGATGCATTTCCAGGTATTTCTGCCTATGACATGGAAAAACAAGGTATCAGGGAAATCGGGTCAGTGGAGACAGAATTGCTTGCCTCAGTGGCAAAACCTTCACAATAGCAGGGAGCATGAAATCCCCCTGGAAGCAAAGAGCTCATTTGTTTTTGGTTTTCTCAACGATGTTTACAATGCTTTGCCTGAGCAGGCCAGGTGTGTTTTTGTACTTGCTTTGTGTGCAGCGGTGTGTTCTGAGCAGAAGTGGGGCCAGACTGGGAAGCCATTGGATATGATCTGAATCTTCCCAAAGTTTCTATTAGTATAATGTTTAGAAGTGAGTTTATAGCTGTTGTCTGAATTTTAAATAGTTTGGAGGCTTGTGAAGAAAATAGCAGTATTACAGTTCCTGGTTCACGACAGGTTTTGTGGAGCATCACTGTGGAAGTAATCTGTCTTGACATGACTGCAGGGTGCCAGTCTTGGCTTGATAAAATCAGGTATGCTTCTGATGGCGTCACAAACGAATACAGTCTTGGCCAGTTTTAAAAGTGAGTAAACAACAAATCTGAACAGCACATCTGGGTCTGTTTCAGAGAATTTTGTAGGTTATGCCTGTGGTTACCAACGCGTTTAGTAACTTTCTGGCAGAGCAATTACATTTTTTTCTTCATCCTTACATGGGTAAGCAGGGGCTGCCAAAAAGCCTCTGTTTCTAGATCACTTCTCACAAATTATTCTGTCCTGTATTCTGTTTGTGAAACACTAAACCAGCTTATCCTTTCACCTGTGTAATAGCAGCAAGCCATGGAGAAGGTAGAGACTGGAGAAATCATGGGATTTTTGCCTTGTAGGTGGTAAATAGTATGATGGGAATATAAAGCCAATCCAGGCAGTGTGCTGTATATTTCACCTGAATGGGAGTGTTCTGTAATTAGACTTAGATGCAGTACCCAAGGGGAAGTAAAAATTATGCTTTTAAAACCTGTTACGGATAAACTGCACAATAATGAGATACCTGACAGGCTCTTTTCTGTGCTTTTCCTTGTGCAGTGCACCTTGGTTGCTGCTTGGTTCCTATTTCATCCCCACTTTCGTCGCACCTTTCTTCTTTCATTCTGTTTTTATTAGGTGTTGTGAGTGCATGCGTTTTTCTTTCTGTCTCTTCGGTTGCTTGCATACGCTCATTATGTATGGTCCTTCTCACCGTGTTGTGTATGTTATGTGATGGTTCTGCAGAGCCCACGTTTCCACAGCTGGAATCTCACAACAGTGTGAGAGAAAGAGCACGGGGCACCGGGGACGTGCAAAGCTCATGTGCTGCTTCCTGAAGGCAGACGTTTGCACTGCTGCCTCTGTTAGGCAGAAGGCAGAGCTGAACAAGGTGCTTGGTATTTCACACACGGCACGGTGTTTGCAGTGGGAAGAAAGAAGGAGCTGTGCTACCCCTCCCTCTGCCTCTTTCTGCTCTTGTGCTCTGCCTCTGTTTAATGCATCTGCGGGTTTCTCCTTCCTGATTGCAGCTCCAGGGACACCCATCCTTCCAGTTCTTTCAGGTTTGTAGCAGGAATAAAAAAGATTTACTTTAAGAAATCAGACTGCGGGCTTGAAATCTTTACTTTGTTGCCCGACTGCGCTGAAAGTAGACCTCAGCTGCTATGTGTGGTGTTGCTTATCAGTATATGAGGCCTAACGCATGACTGCGTTTGGTACAGCTTGAGACCTTTTGGTCTCAGGCACGTGGCTTTCAAGCAAGAGGCAAATTTTGTAAGGTCTTTTTCTCATTCACTCAGCCAGAAAGATCCCACAAAAGGGAACCCTTCATTTTAATCTTTCCAAAATGCATCCATGTCTGTTATTAAACTTCACATAAAAAAGAGTCATCACTAAGACAGGGTTGGTTGAAAACAGCTCATACTGGGTGCATTGCTGCCATTGCTAGGGCTTCCCAGCGGAGTGTGGCTTCCCTGCCAGGCGTGTGTGCATGCGTTGTGTAGCCATGCCTGTATCTGCAGGGTGAAGGAGGGAGGGTTGGTTTGTTGCTCAGCTGTCTTCAGAATTGTTTGGAAGGAGCTTAGAGTTGATGGCAATTAACAAAGCCATCCCTTTTATTATATCCAATTAGCATTTGTACAATCAGTTTCCACCATTTTTAAAAACAAAACCCATTCTCCTCCTAGCTCACTTCTTTTTGAGGAGGGGAACTGAAGGGTGTTTTTTAAGTATCATTTATCTATTTTTGGTGTAGATCAAATCCGTCACGGAAAGTTAAGTTGCATATGTGTCTTGCATATGTAAGTCAGTGTGACACTTTAAATGTTCAGAGTACTTTGTGTCCACCTGACAAAGATAACTGTTAATGTGGGATTTGTGGGGTCTAGTATTACATAAATGGATAAGTGTCAGTGAAATACAGAAACCTGACAAGAGAGGGTGAAGTCCGAAGAGACCTGCTCAGAAATAGCTTCTGTTTATTTAATCTAAAGAATTTAGTAATTCTTTATGTTCTTAAAAAAAGCATCATCCATAAGAAGAAAATATAGTGTGGTTTTTTTATGGCAGATTGTGTTAAATTGAAGTGAAAAACCTCCATTACCGGAGGAAAAAGATTCTGTTTCTGCCTTAAGTGCTAATTTCAATGCAGCTTCAAATCTGGAGCAATCATTATATAAAACATTTTGCTGGCTTATGTAGTTCCAAACCAGCAGACCCAGATCTGACAGAACAGCCTGCCTGGTAAAAGAACCCCAAGAAAGCTAAGTGCTTAAAGATTGGCACTCATCTTTTTTCAGACAAAATGCATTAGCATATACCTTTATACCTGAAATGAATTGATTGTTTTCTTGATCTGCTGTCACATTTGTTCGATTATTTTACCTTTCATATAACGAAACCTAGAGCCTCAGGATATCTACTGACATAGCAATTGCAATGGAATATAGAAGTAATTTTCCCAGCCCTTTCACATTGTTCCTGCTCATTTGGGAGCACATTTTATCCATCACCATTTGAATGCAGTATTGCTTTCTAGCTATAAACAAAATGACTGTTCTGTGAAGAAATCCTAAAGACTAGTGAAGGGATGTAGTCTGCTGGAAATAAAGAATGATATCTGGTATTGAGGTGGGAGAGGGGGGATGAAGTGACCTAGTGTATTTACTGAGTAATCATCCATATTCTTTGTATGATATTATGTAATACAGCTATGACATAAAGCACAATGAGTATGTTTCATGTAAAGTTTAGCTTAACCTTTGTCCTGGTTTCAGCTGGGATAGAGTTACTTTTCTTCCTAGCAACTGGTTAGTTCTGTGATTTGGATTTAGGATGAGAATAACGTTGATAACACACTGATGTTTTAGTTGTTGCCAAGCAGTGGAGGACTCTTCAGCTTCTCATACTGCCCTACCAACGAAAACGTGGGGAACAACCACGAAGCTGGCAGGAGACACAGCCAGGACAGCTGACCCATACTGGCCAAAGGGATATTCCATACCATGTGACATCATGCTCAGTATATAACTGGGGGTGAGCTAGGAGGTGACATGGCTCAGGAACTAACTGGGCATCAGCTCCAGGTGGTGAGCAATTGTGCTATGCATCACTTGTTTTGTATGTTGTTGTTGTTGTTACTATTATTATTAATTTTCTAGCTGTCTTTATCTCAACTCACAAATTTTACCTTTTTGATTCTCTGCCCAGTCCCATTGGGGGAGGGGAGTGAGCTAACAGCTATGTTGTTGTTTTAGCTGCCACTGTCACAGAAGTTTTTGTAGGCTCTGCTGCTACCTGATGCAATGAGAAAATCTGAGCCCCAGCAAAGCCAATGCTTTGATCTAGAGGAAGTAGAGTTTTCCCAGCCAGTAGTGCCTTTTCACCCCTTCTGGACAGAAAAAAAGAAATGAACTCGTTGTCCACCACAGAAGTCTTTAGCTTGAGGATTGCACACACACCCCCCCCCCCCCCCCCCCCCCCTTCATGGTACATAATTTGTTGATTCATTTTCATGGTAATGTGCCTCTGGATCCTTAGCGTTGCTATTGAGGAGGATTATGGAGAGTTTGACTGGCAATGAGCCCTTCTGCTCCCCCCCTCCCCAGGAAAGGAGCATTAGGAATCAGTAGTGATGTAAGATGTCCATGGCAAGTGAAATAGGGCTTAATCTAGAAGAAAGAGAACTGTTGAGGTTTGCTTTGCTTAATGATATGTTTGACAGAGCATGTGTATATCCATTATTTCTCCCCTTCCCTCTGTCCTTTTCCAGTTCTACTCCTGTTCTTCAATGTACCTTCACCCACATAAACTCATTCGATACCCATGTCTTCCCCTACTATGAGCAAATAAAGCTTCACGTAAACATGTGTAAGCTGAGTGTAGCAGGGGAGAAGCGGGCATGGGTTGCAGCATGGCACTGGGTAGGAGTGGAGGGTTCAGGAGTGTCTGCTGGGTTCTGCTGTCAGTGGAGAGGTGGGAGAAGATGCAGGGACGTGGGCAAGGGTAAATGTGTGCAAGGGGAGTGGTAAGAAAGAGGTGAAGGGGATTAATACCTAGTGCATGGTGAAAGCCACTTATCTTGGTATGTGTGGAGTGTGATACTTGCTGATAGAAAACGTACCCTGGGAAATACCCTCAAACAAAGAATGTTTTGCAGCTCGGTGTAGTTGTTGTTCATTAGCAGAACAAGACGTCAGGAGGTTTATTGTTACTGGTGCTGGCAACTGGTTAGGCGGATGAATGCAGCTGGCAGTGCTCTGAGGAAACTGGAAAGATGAATGTGTGAGTCGGGTGTCCGGGCTTTGGAATATGTATGCTTCTGATGTAATTGTAGATAGCCACATGTCCTTCACTGGAGCTGTGATCAGTAACTACAGTAAGTACCTCCTTCATTTTAGGGTGACATCCTGTTAGCAGTCCTGACCCAGAAACCGTTCTGTCTTCATTAGTTAGTGATAATTTAAATATATGCAGTACTGCCTCTTGAGTAATTTGTGCTCAATTTTTAAAAAGTCAGTGATGAGAATTTAAGGTTTCAAATTAAGAATTACCATATCACCTGTTAGGTTGTTCAACATGTTCATCGTCATCACTGTTAATTTTATTTTTTTTTAATACTTAAGGTAAATTTGTGTAGAAATCTTTTACCCATTTCACCTTACTCTGTTTCTTGTTAAAAAGCCATCTGTCAGCTGTCTTCCTTGCGCTGATACTGGGAGGCCCCGACCAAGTCACCCCTTTAATCTCTTTCTGATAGACCGAATATTTCAAGTTTCTTTCACCCCTTTCCAAATGACAAGCTTTTCAGTGCTTCCCTGTTTTTTCAAACCCTGGTCTGAACCATTTTTAGTTTCTTGAAGTATAGATGCAACGAACTAGCTACATTTCTTCAGTTATATGAAAGTGTTGCCACCTTTCTACCCAGATGCTTTTCTGTTCATAGGGCTGTTGTATTCTCCCCTGCCCCCACTTACTAACTGCATCACTGTGATCTCGCATTCACTTGCTTATTCTTGGTGATGCCCAAGTCCCATTCAGAGCAGCGGCTTTTCAGGACACAAACCTTACTTCATAAAATTGGCATAATTTTCTTGTTATAGATGATCTTGCCCTTTGCAGTTTAGAATGCATGCTTTCAGAAGAGCCTGTCTGATAAAGTAACTTTTTTTTTTTCAGACATAACTGGCTTGCCTCATTATTTGTCACTTTAGTAGTTTTTGGGATGTCTACAAATTTTACTAGGGTAGTTTTGTATTATCTTACAGGTTGTAGATCAACTGTTACAAAACTCTGCCTGAAACTGGCAGACAGTTCTCTACTAAGAACTGTATTTTGGGATTTATAATTAGAGCCATTTTTATTCAATTTAATTACTAGTTTGTATTGGGTTTTTTTATTTTTTTATTTTATCATACTGCTTTTTAACAGTGGCTAGGGTAGATTTGCTTCTTAAAATTGCTAGAGGTCTCCCGTACAGTGTTGCAGTTATAACAGGCTCCTAATTTTGAGTACATGTGGGGGAAAACCAGATCCCTATCATAATGCTCATTTATTTTATCCAAAGGAAATTGCTGATTTTTTTTTTTCTCCCTGACTGTGGTTAATTATATTGGGGAAGGAAATGTTCTATATGAAATTTCTGGTGCTAGAGCTGAAATGTTACAAAACCTCTAAACAAAGCTTCCCCCCCCCCCCCCCCCCCATCCTCCAGAATCACATCATTATTGAACTGTATCATCAGACTCCCAAGGTCTTATTCTGTTATCTATTTACACAATTGTATTGGGTTTACAGGGCAAGGTTTTTGTAGCAGGGTCTGCAGGGGTGGCCTCTATGACGGGAGGAGCGGAAAAGTGGAAAGGAAGGAGCAGGAGAGAGGAGCTATTGTGGACTGATCAAAACCCCTATTCCCCATCCCTCTGCACTGCTTGGGAAGGGGAGGAGGTAGAGGAGGAAACGGAAATGAAGTGAGTTTGAGCCTGAGAAGAAGAGGGGGAAGGTGTTTTAAGTTTTGTCTTTATTTCTCATCATCCGACTCTTATTTTTAATTAGTAAATTAAATCACTGTTTCCCAAGTTAAGTCTGTTTTGCCCATGACCGTAACTGATGAGCGATCTCTGTTCTTACCTTGACGCATGAGCTTGTAATCTTGTATTCTGCCTCAGTCCAGTTGAGGAGGGGGAGTGAGAGAGCAGCTGGGTGGGCATTTAGCAGCCAGCCAAGCCAACCCACCATAATAAGGAAGATTTTTAACAAAAAATGTTAGAAGGCTTGTTTCCTTGAATTAGAACAATAATATGTTATTATAAAGTGTTATGATAATGCTGGTCATATTGATGAATAACATTATTGGATAAATGGAAATACATAAAAAAAATTAAGTCAGACATGTGCTTGGCAATAGTCATGGTGGATGACTGCTCTCCCTCCCCAGTTCGAGCACTGAGTTGGTGCATTTTGTTTTATTTTACCACTGTATGTAGTTCAAAAATCTGGTGCAGAAGAAATAGCTTTTTTGACACTTTTGATAATTTAATTTTTTAGGGTTTTATATGGCATTATATACTTGGTGTAAAATAATTACTCTTTTATGTTTTTTAGTATTGGTGCATGGTAATACTATTCTTCCCTTAATGGAAATTAAAAAGATAATTGAAGAAAGGAGGAAAACATGCCAACATTTATTATTCATGGAAGGTCTTTGTAATCGTTTCTTACTGCAAGCTCCAGTCAGTGGGTTTTGGAACAGCATATGAGAAATTAATGCTGATAATGAATTACTGATAGTTTATTTCGGAATGTGGCCAACATAAAATTTTTAAAGCTCTGAGGAGAGAGCGTGGTGAATTAATATATGGATTCAGTGCCTTGTAAGGTGTATTTTGTATTTATCTACTAATATCTTGAACATTGACATACCTGCTTTACTAAGGGGCACTTTCTTTCTGAGTTTTTGCTTTCTTCTTCTCTAATTCTAAGCCCACATAGGCTTACTTCTTCACTATAACTATTTATTGTATTTAAATTAACAGGCACAGATGTACCATGGTGGGCTGTAAAGAGTACATCCCCTGTCTGCTTCATTAGTCTGTCCATAGAAGCATGTAGGGGTTTTTTCCAGTTATTAAATGTCATAGTAGTTGTGGGAACATGGAAGTCACCTATTCAGCCGGGTACTCTTGTTTTCTGTTGAAGCTTTTCCTAGTACAATCAAATCTTTCAGAGGGCTTAAGAGTAAAGTGCATATGTTGAGATCTGTTCCGTCACCAAGATGTTACTAATAACCTACAGTGAAAAAGACTACTTTTATTATTACTGTATTGATAGAGAATAGCAAGCATAAAGGCATCACCAGGTCTCTCCACCAGGTTTGTGAGATACGCACTTGTGAAACTTATTTGTTTCGTGCTCCACAGAGCAGTATGTTTTCTTTTTGTGTCTTCTTTAACTAATGCCATGTGTATCATATCTCAGAGCAGAGATTTTATTTTCAAATGCTCTCCTAGAGACTGAGTTAGCAGAATGAGACCTGGTATTGTGGCTTTGGTTTCATACAGAGACAAGATTTTATTTCTGTTTAAAGTATTGTGCTAAAGCCAGCAAATTAGGAATGAAATTCGATTGGTGTTTACAGAATGTTTATCTTTTTCTCAAAGAAACTGAAAATTTCTAATTGAAATACATGTTAACTGGATCCTGGAACATCTTGTGTCTTTTTCATTTCAGAGACATAAAATTGCCTAAGATTGATTCACGTGTCCTTCTGGATGGATGATGCAAACACTGGCAAGTCCAACTTGCCAACTTTTACATGCTAATCATGAGAATTGCTCTTTCCATGCTTGTAACAAACTCCTCTGCTGGGATGCTGGCATCCCACACATTAGCAGCTCTACAACTTCCCATACCAGAGGCAACTGGCAGACACACTGGTGCCTGGCCATGGCCTTCTCAAGCTTGCAGCAGGTTTGCTGCATATTCCTCAGCTTCAAGGTAGCTCTGTGGCCTGCCAGTAGCTGATCTGGGTGGAGAACGTGGAGGACTTGTGCATCCTGACATGCCACCGAGATGTGTCTGTCTCGTAGACCCTGTGGGCTGGATTTCAAGGAATTCAGGAGCTCTGAAAGAGACAATAGCGTCTGAATAGTTAGGTGTGTTATCATACGGATGAATGAGCCAACAATGTTAATAGTCCTTGTTAATGCCAGTTTTCTGTATTCTTAAACTGGGTCATATAAAACATTTGGAACTATGTTCTCATGTTTAAAATGTATTGCTTTTGTGGAACCTGCCCATGGAAAATGGTGTGATTTGAACTAAAAGACAACCTTCTCCTCCACAGCTTAATTTGTGGATTGAGACCTGATTCAGTTCTCCTGTTTTATAGAGGAATTGGACCAATGCCTAATGCAACAGCTTTAAATCAAGATTTGCTGGCATATCTGTGTGGGGTCCAATTATCTCAATATTCCTTTACAAAACAGTGCCTGGGGCTGCAGTACCACAGATTTGGGCTGAAATTTTGACTTAATTTATTTTCCTTCTAACAGCTTTATAAAGATAAGAAAATGATGGACCAGTAAGATAAATATCTTATTTTCTGCATTATTAACATAAATGTCTTACATGCTAGTTGATTGCGCCTATTTAAACCCATGTACAGGTGTAACCTGATGAAGGGATCAGTTAGATAGCTGCCTATATACCAGAGGTTATGAAATAGCATTTAATTTGGATCATGAAATTACATAAGCTTAGAATGTTTTCTTACATTTGTCTGTATAAAATAGTAAATGAAGAAATATTAGAAATGTTGCCTGAAAGACATATAAGTATAAAATTTTAAGGAGTACACTGGCTTGAAAGAAACTTTCCTTTTAAATGTTAAACTTACACAGTTGTGATGGTACCTAGCACATTATTAGCTGAGACAACTTTAAAATTACCTTGCTTGTTACAACTAAGAAACATATCCTGCCTTTAGGACAATCATCATTTAACAAATTTGAGCTTAAAAAATTTTAAAATAATTAAATTACTCACAGGTCTTGTTTTGGAGATGACTTTTGAAGTGTGACGATGCTCTATGGTCTGCCTGAGTTTTGCAGGCAGATAGCACGTGTTTCTCCCTTATGGAAAAAAAAAAAGAGGAAAAGGAAAAATTCAGATTAAGATAATTGGAATTTGTATTTTTCACCTACAGTATTTTTCACCTACTGTCTTTCTCATTTCTGTGTATAAATGAGGAATGAAGTATAATCTTAGCTTTAAGAAGAAAAATTGATGTATCCACAGATCTAGCTGTGAACTGCTTTAGCTGTAAAGTAAGAAAACTGTCTATGTCTCTAATAAAAGATACATGTAAGAGAGATGTTTTTCTTTATCAATAGAATGTTTCCAAAACATAGCAGATTTGGCTTTATGACGTAGATGGCAGAAATGACACCATTAACAGCTACAGTTCAGTGCTAAGTTCTGACATATCTAGTGTCTATAGTGGCATGGATCTTTTTTAATTTCTGCCAGTTCATGAGCAGTAATTACTGAAGAGTGAAAGATTGATTTCCAGTTTCTGTTGGGACTGGTTTGCTTTCCTCATTTAGTCAGTGTAAGCAAATTCAGTGTTGCATTGCCTTTCCCAGAGGAAAGTCAAAGCATTGTTCTGTTACAATAGAGGTGATTATAGCTAGCCCTGTTTAAGCTGTCCAAACAGTTTTCTCTTTTCAACAGTAATAGTTCATAGTAGTATGTAAAGCTAAGTCGGTTGCATAAAAACATGAAAGACAAAAGTAAATGTAAGAATTGCAAAGTTAGTCATCTATGTTATAATTAATGCTAAGCTATCAGATCATACTGTGCTTGAAATGGCTTCTATGTCGGTCACTGAGATGCCTGTGCCATTGTTTCAAAGTGGACCTGCTGGCAGTACAGTAATTTATTGAAAGTAGGCTGCTTGAACTAAGCGACTTCTGTTAATAATTATTTAAAGGAACTCATGACAAGTGTTTCTGGCCTAGAGTTTTCTAACTATTCTCTTTAGAAACTCCTCAGAGGTAACATTTCTGGAAATTGTGCTAAAGGTAAACAGAGATTAATAGTATGATTGACTTTATGTATAACCTATCTTTGGTTTGTTTGCTTTTAAAGTTAAGCAGACTTGCTGGTTAACACCAGAATATTTCACTGTAGTTAAGAGTTGTAGTTAATATCTAAGAGCTTTGGATAACTTTTTTGAAATCCTGCTTTCTTTTTATATAAATATAAGCAATATAAAAATGAACATAAAATATTTTTGAGGGGGTAGTCTTTATGAGTGTGCGTGCTGTGAGTTAATCATATGCTATCACAGTTTAATAAGAATATTTTTCAGTTTGTGTATTTATACCCTCAAAATATGTTTTCAAGGTTAAAGTGACTAGCATTTGGCTAAACAATATTTTATTGTTGTCGTGGTTTTACCCCAGCCGGCAGCTGAGTACCACGCAGCCGCTCGTTCACTCCCCCCCATCTGGATGGGAAAGAGAATCAGAAGAGTTAAAGTGAGAAAACTCGTGGGTTGAGATAAAGACAGTTTAATAGGTAAAGCAAAAGCCGCGCGCACAAGCAAAGCAAAACAAGGAATTCATTCACCACTTCCCATGGACAGGCAGGTGTTCAGCCATCCCCAGGAAAGCAGGGCTCCATCGCGCGTAACGGTTACTTGGGAAGACAAATGCCATCACTCCAAACACCGCCGCCCCCCCCCCCCCTTCCCCCAAGCTCCTTATAAACTGAGCATGACGTCATATAGTGTGGAATACCCCTTTGGTCAGTTTGGGTCACCTGTCCTGTCTGTGTCTCCTCCCAACTTCTTGTCCACCCCCAGCCAT
The DNA here is from genome assembly GCF_011004875.1 of Balearica regulorum gibbericeps. Taxonomy (NCBI): domain Eukaryota; kingdom Metazoa; phylum Chordata; class Aves; order Gruiformes; family Gruidae; genus Balearica; species Balearica regulorum. The sequence continues at coordinate 23,794,432 of NC_046220.1, forward strand.
CCCGCTGGCAGGGCAGTGCAAGAAGCAGAAAAGGCCTTGGCCTCGTGTAAACACTGCTCAACAATAAGTCCATAGAACAAAAACATCTCTATATTATCAATGCTGTCTCCAGCACAAATCCAAAACGTATCCCCACACTAGCTACTATGAAGAAAAATCAATCCTCTCAGCTGAAACCAGGACAATTGTCTTGAAACAGTAAGTGTACTGGTTTTAAACTTTGCAGTAAAAAAGTACTGATAATGCCTGTTGACCAGACCACTTTCCAGTGGGGTTTTTTTTCAGTGTTTATAGTGAAAACCATTATATACATTTCTTGTAATATTTTGTGTATTTTTGTGTACAACATCTATTAAAGTCAGGGATACGGGCATCCTTACCCCAAACTACTATTTCCATTAATTCATGTTCAAGTCTAATTTCAGCCAAATGCAAGTAAAGTGATACAGCATTACTCTCTTCTGTAGATTGTGTCATGTATGGCTGTTAAGTTATATGATAGGCTCATTTACATGGGAAGGAACCTCTGAAGGTCATGTAGTCTAGCTGCCTTCAAAGTTAGACCAGATTGCTCAGGACCTTTCCCAGATAAGCTTTGACTATCTCTAATGGCAGATGCTCTATAACTTGCGGGCAGCCTGTTCCTGCACTTACTCACTCTCCAGTAAGGAATTTCCCTTCCTGCATCTTGTGATCATTTCCTTTTCTTACTGTGCATCTTTGATGAGAGTCTGGCTCTGTTGTTTCTTACTGCAACTACATCCTCCCTTGATTTCTCTGCAATGTAGACAAACATGTTCTCCTAGACACCTGTTGTATGTTCACGCGCTGCAGCTCCCTAGCCACCTTTGTGGCCCTCTGCAGAACTTAATTCCATTTTATCTTTGTACAGGACTTGGGTGACTTACTGCCGTTTCCTTTTGTTTCTAACCTACCAGAGATCTTGGTTTAATTTATAACTGTAAGACTGCAAACATTTCTTTATTTTACATTAACACTAGTGTAGTATGAGAGAAGCGTCAAGTAGAGTGGAAAACTCAAAAGGCGTGCTGGGTTCCTATTGGTGTGGTAATCTGTGTGGCGGGAGTACCAGAACACTTCAGCTGAATATCAAAAAGGTGGTGAGCTGCACCTTTGCTGAAGCTGCCTTGGACCATCTGGTAAACCGCAGCTTGGGGTGTTCGTGACAAGTGCTAGTGGTGCTGTGTTTAATTAATATGTCTTTGTCTTCTGTACCCCATTTATTTCTGCTTAGTGATGTTCCAGCTGCAACAGAAATGTACCAATTTGGTCTGTAAGAGCATATCCTTGCAATTTTGTCTGGTTGAATTTAATCTCATTTCTATTGATACTGTTCTTCAGGTAGTTTTCTTTTTGTAAGGTGTGTCTATCCTCTTCCTTTGTACGTCTTAATTTCAGACTGGCACTTATATTAACTGCAGAAATGCAAAAAATGGAAAGTAATCTATGTTCTACCTTCAACCTTAGAGGAACTTGTTTTGGTAATGTTCCTTAAAAAAGTGAAAAATCTCCTGTCATTTTTCTTTAGCCACCCTGTGTGTTTTACAGTTCTTTTACTAAACTCTACTTTATCCAATTTAATTAATAACGTCTCATGGGATACCAAACCAGATATTTTACTGAGCTCAGACTGGTGAGACGTACTGTGTTTTCTATTCTTGAGAATCACTTGTCAGCAGTGAAGGGTGGTTCCTTAGTGTATCAGAACAGCCTACAACCAGTGAAAATGTGTTTTGTTGCATCCTGTTTGCCTGTGTGGCTTTCATAATTGTTTTCTTCAAAATTATTCTAAGTTTTGTATGGTAGAGAGGCCAGACTCACAACCCATTTTTACAGAAGAGGAGGCTTAATCAGTGTGATACAACTCAGGCAGACAGTACAGAGCGAGGAATAGACATGAATTTTCTCATGCCTGCCCATACATAATATGCAAAAAAGGTATCTTTTATCTCTGTCTGGCTTATGATGATAATAAATTATCAAGACTGATCCTAATGAGCCTAGAACTCTCCCAGAATGGTAGACATGTAAATATGCCAAATTGACTGCAACCAATTTTAGCTATTTCAGGTCTGGTTTATGAAGGCAGGCAAAAATAGGTATTACAATATTATAAAATTACTTGGAGGGGGATGCATTTGTGCTCTTCATACTTCTAGTGGCAATCTACTCTGCTGGTTATTTTTAATGAGGCATCTGTTTCTCAAGTAAATTACCGGAAGAATTTGGCAGCAAAGTATCCTTTTCCATAAAACAGAAATCTTAGACTTTCCAGGCTAAGTTATTTAGGTCTTAAATTAGTGCTTAATTTGGTAAATCTTATCTGTTTAAGTGCTTCTGTGAAAGACAGGGTTTTTTGAGTAGTATCTTGTTTGGGCAGTGAATGCAGCATTAGGGCACAATGAGTTGAGTGTCTGCTGTCAAAACAGCTATGTCACCAGTTGGCTTGTCAAACAGTGAAACATTTTGAAGCCTAATTGTGCCACTTGGTTTTGACAGTGACTTCCACAAGGCTCTTTACACCGTCTCTCATAACATCCTCTTAAGCAAGCTTAGGAGGTGTGGGTTGGATGAGAGGACAGTGAGGTGGGTAGAGAACTGGCTGAATGGCAGAGCTCAGAGGGTTGTGATAAGTGGCACAGAGTCCATTTGGAGGCCTGTAGGTAGTGGCGTGCCCCAAAGGTCAGTGCTTGGTCTGGTCTTGTTCAACATATTCATCAATGACCTGGATGAGGGGACAGAGTGTACCCTCAGCAAATTTGCTGATGATACAAAACTGGGAGGAGTGGCCGACACACCAGAAGGCTGCACTGCTATTCAGTGAGATCTGGAGAACTGGGTGAAGAAGAACCGTATGAAATTCACTAAGGGCAAGTGTAGGGTCCTGCACCTAGGGAAGAATGACCCCAGGCACCAGTACAGGTTAGGGGTTGACCTGCTGGGAAGCAGCTCTGCGGAGAAGGACCTGGGAGTCCTGATGGACAACAAGCTCTCCATAAGCCAGCAATGTGCCCTCATGGCCAAGAAGGCCAATGGTATCTTGGAGTGCATTAGGAAGAGCATGGCCAGGAGGTTGAGGGAGGTTATCCCTCCCCTGGTGAGGCCACATCTGGAGTACTATGTCCAGTTCTGGGCTCCCCAGTACAAGAAAGACAGGGAACTACTGGAGAGAGTCCAACAGAGGGCTATGAGGATGATTAGGGGACTGGAGCATCTCTCGTATGAGGAAAGGCTGAGAGAGCTGGGTCTGTTTAGCCTGGAGAAGAGAAGACTGAGAGGGCGTCTTATCAATGCTTATAAATATCTAAAGGGTGGATGTCTAGAGGAAGGGGCCAGACTCTTCTCAATGGTGCCCAGTGACAGGACAAGGGTTAATGGGCACAAACTGGAACACAGGAGGTTCCATCTGAACATGAGGAAAAGCTTCTTTACTGTGAGGTGCCAGAGCACTGGAACAGGCTGCCCAGAGAGGTTGTGGAGTCTCCTTCTCTGGAGATATTCAAAACCCATCTGGATGCAATTGTGGGCAACCTGCTCTAGGTGATCCTGCTCTAGCAGGGGTATTGGACTACATGATCTCCAGAGGTCCCTTCCAACCCCTACAATCTGTGAATCTGTGACAGTGGAGTAATATTACCTTTTCTCCTTCATGGCAGATCTGAGAGCACACATTTTATAGAACAAAACAGTGAGGCTTAGAATATTCTGCTGTTTGCTATATCAACAATGCTTTTGACTTTTCAACAGCTGTGCATTTGAACTATTCAAACATTTCCTTTAGATTCGTCACCTGGAACAATACAGCCAACTGCTTTGTAATAGTTGTTTGAACATTGGGTGGTTTTGTGTGTTGTGAATTGTCCTGTGGACTTAACTGAAGCTATTCTAATCTGTATTAGCTGAAGACACTGGAAAGTCTTGACTCTCTAAGGACTTGTTGCACTAATAAAATTAAACAGATGGGAATTTTTTCTTTTGCCATTGTTCAGTTAATCTGTGCCAATGCAGTTATGATTCTTAAGGAATTAACTTGAAATTGGGTTTCATAAGCAGAAGTGTAATTTTTTTTTTTTTCTTCTAACCTGAAAGAAGCAGTTGCATAGTGAATGTAAGGTTCACTGGTGTATATTTGAAGTGTAGACTTCCTTAGTATAGTTTGGACAATTAATCTGTTTTAGCTACTTGGATCTTGGTATTGTGTGATGGTATTATGTCTAGGAAGAAAAGGCTGAATTCTCCTCTGACATAGCTCAGCTGTATTGATGTAAGTAGATTTATGCCAAAAAATAAGAATGGGCCAGTGAATACACAAATAAGCATTTTAGTGGTTAGTATTTTGTTTCTTAATACAGAAAGGATGAATGATCATGCTTGTAAATGTGGAGATGAAAAATGGAAAAATGTTGATTCTTACTGAGGTACCAAGGGAAGAAGTCCAGAGAAGGCTTTCCTATCACATCAGGAGGAGCTTTAATAATTGTGTTAAAAAAATATTGACCAAAGGAAGTCAATACAAACATGCAAACATCCCAGTCTTCAAATATGAACATACTCTTGTTTTCTTACCTTTAGTGTTAGGTGTATTCTAGTTTCAGTGAGAACATGCGATGTTTTTGTTCTTGCTAATTGTTAGGGTTTTGTAAACCAAGATTTAATCCTGTAGTGACAGACTAACGCAGAGTGATATAAAGAGCATATGCTAAAGTGTTACCTCAGGTATATAGTGATGAGAAACCGCCCCTCTCACCTCCAAACAGTGTTGTTAATCAAATAATTTTGCCTAAGTGTAGTTGTTGTCCTACCTAAGCTGAAAGCTGTAGTGTTTTTTGGGTTATTGCAACTCTGAACAGGGCAACAGATGAATTCCCTTTGTTTAGCAAGACAGATTTTTTTTTGCTTCAAAAATGTTGTCAAAACCAGCAACTCTGAATTAAGCAAAATGCGTGTCTGGGTTTCTGAGTACAGCAGCCTGGATGGACCATTCTCAGTGCAGCTGTGCAAGTGGAGGTGATGCTGCCTCTTATTTTACTTGCTTTCCGTTGTCTGCACCTGATTATCATACTGTGCTGCTTCTATGCCAAAATGTGACATCCCCAAATCCATCAATTCCCTTTCTTAAGGAAATGTCACCAGCTTATTTCAGGCTTTGATAATGTCTTCAAAGCACGGTGTCAGTGCCGCCTTTCTTCAATGTTCCCAAGAGAAGTTTCTGCTCTCATAGCAGGGAGTGACAGCCAGGTAATAGCTGAGTTCATAAAAGCCTTCAGACAACTCTAAAGTGCATAGATGTTAACATTTTGAATGTAAAAATGTGAGAACTTCTTCATTCTGGGAGAATGTCTGAGTCTGCCTAGGACAAGGCAAACCTTCAGTGTCCAACTTGTCTATTTTCCGTATTTTGTTAGTTAACCTGGATGATCTTTGATCATCGTTCTGTCAATGAGGGATTTGTTTTGGTTGGGTTTTGTTGTTATTGGGGTGGTTTGGTTTTTTTTTTAATAGTAGATTAGAATATGGGAAGATACTGGGATTGTGTTGTCCACTCATCCATGAAAGAGAACAACCACTGCATTTTGTGGGGTGTTGCATGGCAGCAGGTCCAGGCTTGAAGTGTCAAAGCTACTGACATTAGGTAATGAACTCCTCGTGAATAGCTGGATAAATGACATGTACATCACTGGCATAGCGTTGTATTCCTCCCAGGCCCAAGCTAGAAGTAAGTCTTGTTTTTTAACAGCGTAACTATTTCTGTTAAAATCTCATGCATTTTACATAACTGGAGGAACCAAGTGCCTTGGAGGCCTGTGCTGTGGCTGGGATAACTGATCACTACCCAGTGTAACCAGTATGGTTTGGGGAACTTTTTTGTCTTAGTACTGATTAGATACTTGTATCCTAAAATTCCTAGCAGGTTTCTGACAGAGACATCAGCAGGCTGTGGTAAGTCAAAATCTGTTGGATTTGTACAGTTTAACTGAGAGATCTGTGCTAGCCTGGTTTATTTTCAGTGAAACCAGGTGAGTTATGCCCCCAAGAGTAGCTCAGCAGAGTGGGGGCAGCTGCGTAGACTGGCATCCATCATCTCTTCAGCACAAGGAAGGGGATGTGTGGCACCTTTGACATCTGGCCAAGCAGCAGCTAGATTTGTTACAACTGGCAAGTTGGGTGGGACTGTCCTTGAGGAGATTTGTTTTGTGAGTATTTGTATTACATGAAATTCTAAGGTAGGGTTTACAAGGCAGATAAATGAGTGCCTTCATCCTTTTTTGTGGCTGAGGCGTTGTGGTACATGATGGTGGCTTGGGAGCCGAGCCTGGGAGAAATAGTGCTGGGATGAATCTTTACTGTGGTGTAGGTGGAAACTGGACTAACACCTCTTAGGAAATAAAATGTTTGGTTTACAGTTTTATGGTGAAAAAATGTTACTGAAACCTACCTGGGAGGTTTTTGACTCATGTAGAACTGCATCTTTCAGTGGGAAGACAGTCTGCTTGCAGTCTTACCATCTGTCCTCCATTTATTAGCTACATGGGATGAAGTTTCAGATTTCACCCTGACTGGAAGGCATCAGTATTTTGGGGGCTGCTTTAAATAATAAAACAGCCTCCTCAACTTTTAAACAATTATTCAAAAATAATTCTAGGTATACCTTGTAACTGTGTACATTGATACGTGTATATATATTTTCTAAAGTTCTGATTTTGCGTGTTGTCTCATGTAATAGTCCTTATGTAGTTATTGTCAGCAGAGAAGTTGCGTAAGAGTCTATATCACCAGAAAAGAAAAAAAAAAGCAAAAATTTTTAAAGTCTTTATTTTACAAGGAAGAGTGCTTAGTAATATTTCACTCTGGGATATGAGTGTTCCTGACTTTCTAATAGGAATTCAAGAAGCACTACCTGGGCATATCTCATTTACTAGCCTATGGCCAGAGGGTTGAGTACAGGCATAGTTGAGGTCCACATGAAGTGGCATGCCTTAAAAACTTGCACAAATGGTGCCTCTTAACTAAAATGCAAGGGGGAACCTAGGGGCTATTACTTTATTCAGTCCTGCTGAATATGCTGCTAGTTTTACTCTAAGTAAACCATATTATTTTACCCTCAACCAATCAGATCAAAAGTGAAGGATGTGAGCCTCCTGTCTTCAAACAAAAGGGGTTTTTTGCCTTTGGATTTCCGTGTGAATAGGATCATGTCCAAATTGCACAGTAAGCTATATTTAATGTAAACAAAAGTAATGCTGCCCAAAGTCTTCTATTCAACGCAGATCAGAGATGAATAATTTTGGCTTCAAAAATAAATATAACCAAGTACATTTCAAGCAAGCTAAAAATGAAAGTAGTGATTTTCTATTGGAAATTTAATGGTGTAGTCCACAGAACAGGTTATGATTTGCCTGCAGTGAAAGAAGTGCACTGAGCATATCCAGTATTTTAAATTAATTCACTTTAAAGCATGATCATTTGCGATTTATCTAGTGCTGTGTGGCAGCGTACAGCTGTCTCTGATGCAGACTCCTGACAGTATACTAGTGGCTTACCTGCAAGCATGTGATTTGAACAGAAAAGTTTTTACAATCAGTTTTCAGTTTCATAGTTTATTTTGCTTTGATTACAATCACCAGTTTTTTACTCTGCTAGATTACTGGGAGGGAGCTGGGAGCTGTTTACTGCCTGGGTCCAAACAAAGGTGATTAAGCTCATGACTCCATTGGCTCCACTGTGAGCAATTGTTGGCCTTACACAGAGTTTAGGCTGAAGGCTTGAAATCCTATTTCTAACATTAATCTAAAATCCTCTGCCTCAAAAGTCAGTAATAAAATTCGTACTGATTTAAACAGGATCAGCCTTTCACTCTATCAAAATTCCCTCTGAGTAAAAGCTGAATGAGGTATTTCACATCACTAGTGGGTTATAAACAGACTTTTTTTGTCTTCTAGTATTAATCGACATTTTTTTCTAATGTGAAATATGTTTGTGATTTCATGTCTGTATTCAGAAAGCTGTTTTAAAATCTGTTTTCCTTCTTGCACAAGATGTGTGAGGAGGCTCATGGCGTACAGCAGATAGCCACCCCCATTACCAAAGGATAGCATGCCTGAGGCATTTTATTAATTAACCTCTTGAGTCTGATACTGAAGATGCTGCAAGGATGCATTTTTCACTAGAGTCACAATATGTAGCCTATGAGCATTCAGGGGTTAGCTGCTCACATCTCTGTTAACATTTTTGTTAATAAGCAGACATATTTGTTAGTTTTCTACTAAATGTAGAGAAGGAAGGGTCTAGTTCTGCAAAATTCTGTGTGCCATATTTGTGTATAGAGCTTTATGCTATGCTTATCACTAATTTGCCTATCAGCTGGGAGTGAAGAAATTCATCCAATGTTGCACATGTATATAATCTCTTTATATTCTCCTTCATGGAGATGTACTACAGAAGTGCTGATTAAGTAAGTTTTTTGTTTTCTTTTTTGTTGCTTCAATATGTGGAATATTTTTGTTAGCACAGGTAGGCAGCCACCATATATATCAATATATTTCATAAATATATATATATCATACATATCATATTATACCATCTATAAGATACTTAAGTTCTTGTAGGTTCCATATCAAAGAACAGTAACGTTCTGTAGGAATAGATTTCAAAGCCAAGATACAGCAGTTCTTTGGTTTGTATCCTCATGTTAAAAATTGTTGGCCTTACCTTTCCCCAACAATCTCGATATGTTAAACATTTATTAAAAAAAAAGATTATTGCAATTTTATTTTTATCAATGAGTTTACAAATTAATCATGGCAGGTTGTACATACAGTTTTAGAAAAATCATTCTGGATGATCTTTAAAGTTATACAGTGCATATGAAATCTTATTTTCTATACATAAAACTGTGGTATATCTGAAATTTTTACAGGTTCATAAAAAGATTTTTCAGAAGGCTGTCTACAATGTTATATGCTATAAAGTTTCAACATAGATTTAGTATTGATGGTCAAGTAGCTACTGAATGTTGACTGGTTGGACATTGACCTACTGTTCCTTATATGTGAACATGCAAAATTGTGTTCTTAGGTATATGCAGTTTTCCCATAGCATATAAAGGCACTTCAAAATATACTAACCATTTCAGGGAACAAATGAAGACTTAGCAGTGAGAAAGTGGTATCCTTGTCTGAATCACTGGGATTAACATCAAGTTACCACTTGAAAGGTTTAATTACTAAAAGGGGAAAGGAATGGAGGTCACAGGGAGAAAAATGAACTGGTTGAAATATGCCAGGGTTTCTCTTAAAACCACACAGAATATTTTGTGCATTACTTTTTCAGAAGAGGAAAGCTGGGTTATCAGTACAGCTCCATGCCCAGGAACTAGTTCAGAACAATACTGACTTTTTAATAAAATCTCTGAGGAAGTAGCTATAAATTCAGTCTGAAAAGCTGGTGGGGTCTTCCTGAATAGAATGTGCTAGGGAGAGGGTTGTTACCATTACTGAAGTTACTTAGTCTGTTTGTAGGTTTGCCAGTCATCAAGTTTTGAACTCAGTCATGAGTTACGGTATTTCACAAAGTTTCATTCAAAACAGTTTATTTCCAGTTATTTCCAAGGATGAAGCAAGGAAAAAAATTGGCTGCCAAAGAAAAGGAAACCCAGACAACTTTTATCTGAGAAAGTCTTGAAGCAAAGACTTGATAATTGCTGTCAGTATGGTCACCATGGCAGGGAGGTGTTGTTCTCTGTTCTTTTAAGGATACATGGACAATAAGCCTGTTTGTGATGCTGAAATATCTCAGGAGAGATTTCCTCCAACTTTATCAGTTAAGTCCTGTAAGGATGCTATCTCTCACCCTCCCTGTCAGGTCCTGGTGGCCACTGCATCATTTGTGTAACTGGTGTTTCTGGTACTTGAGTTTGGGCAGCAGAACTGAAAAGATTTTTCCTGTGTCTGGAGTTGTCGGATGTGTTTCTGCATTACCTGTCCCACAATACAACACTGTGGAGAAATTTCCTGGCCTGATTTATGTAGGGACTAGGGCCAAACTGGTGGGAGGGAGTGAAGAAGTAGATTGGTCAAAGTAGACGAGGGAGGAAAGGCCTGTGATTCAGTGCACAGGGGGTTCAAGGAATATGCGAGAACCAGTGGGGATGACAGGCTGAGGGAAGCAGCAATTTATGTGACAAGGGAGTGTGAGCGTGGGGGGTGCTTTCTGCAAAGACGGGTGGTAGGAAAGGACAAGGAACTGGGAAGTGGTTAGGGAAAACACAGGGGAAAACACCTGACATGGTAGGTAGATCTAATTAAGGAGCTCAGGACTGGCAACCAGGGATGAGGAATGATGCCAAGGAGAAGATGATGATAGTCCTGTGTGACACAGTTACATACATGCAAGAGGCTGAATTAGCTAGTTTGCAGTTGCTTTAATGCTTTAAAATGTTATTTGTGTGTTGTTATTTGAACTTAAGACTTGCCTTGTGTGTTTGTTTATGTGCAGGGGTATCATTATTCAAAAAAAACCTGGCTCAGATTCCGGTTTACCTGAATATGCAGTGCTGAAATCTGCAGTGATTCAGGAATTGATTGACAGCTGAATGATTCAGGAGTGGATTGACAGCTGAATGAGGCACCCTTGCTGTGAGCATGGGGGTGAAGGGATAGGCAGCACTAGTCACAGTATGAAGACCAGCGAGGAGCTGTGACGGATGCGTCCTTTTCATCCTCCTCTGCTGCCACGTCTAGTTAGAGTCCTTCCGTTCCCATGCAGGGGCTTTTTTGGCTTTTTTTTTTTTTTTTTTAGTCAAGGTTGTTAAAGTTGAATGCAGCCCAGTACCAGTAAAATGGTAATTTGACCCCGTGCAGTGTGTGGCACTGGATAGCAGCTCTTGGGGACAGCCAGAAACTCTAGAAGGGGCAGGAGAGAATGCAGGTGTATAGAATTCCCCATTAGCAGCCATTACAGGCTGCTAATTGATAACGTATTCCTGCCCTGGCGCAAACATGTTGACTGTTTTTTTTTTTTTTTTGGGGGGGGGGGGGGGCGTTGCTAAAGAGAATATCTAGAAAACTACTTTTAGAACAAAAATACTCGCAGTGTATCTTCCATTGCTCTCATGAGGAACATCTATTAAAAAAAAAAGGGCATTTTAAAAAATTTCAATCTTTTTTTTGAACAAAATTCCAGAAGATTACTATGAGAAATTTTAATGAGAATTAAGTTTCCAGTAGAATCAAATCAGTTTTATGGGAAGCACTGTAGCAATCAAGTTATCAAAGCTGTACAGAAGAAGTAAGTACATTTTTTAGGATAACAAGTGTATCCTTTTGCCTTCTATTGGCATTGCAGGAGAAAGTAATTTTCTAGTGTCAATCAAAATGAGAAGTTAAACTCCATTAAACTGGGAATAAAACTTTTAAATAATTAAAATGCTATAAAGTTTTGGAAAAGCTCTTTGGGAGTGTGGTTAACGATCATTACATAGACTGTAAAAGGACAGTATGTGTTCCAATGAAAATATGTTCAAACACAGGTGAATCTTAAACTGAAAATAAGCACTCTAATATATGAACTATAAGTTTATATATAAAAAAGATGGTGTTGGTTGGTTGTAGTGTAGATTCATCACCAAAGTACCCAGTTTGCAATTGACAGGTAGCAGGAAGTAGTTTGGCTAGCCTGTAGGAGAGCAGCAAATGAAAATGTTTTCTTGGCAAGGCAGGGGCTCTACGTGTCCTGATTAGGGATGCTCCAGAAATAGACCACAAGCACCTGGCAAAGCAGAAGACAAGTACATGCGAATTCATAACGCATGCACTTGTCGTGCACTCTCACGGATTTATTTTAAATAATTCTCCATGAATACGGAAGATGCATCCCTTTGGACCCACCAAAGGCTGCGAAGCTGAGAGACGGGGCAAGGCCCTTTTCTCTCCAAAGCTGTGAGCAGCTCCACAGTCGAGCAGGGCTCTCATGGGTGCATGGTGGAAGACGAGAGCTCACACCCCAGCCCTGGGCTGCCTGGCCACAGGCAGCGGTGCCCAGCAGGGTGGAAGGGGGAGCCCAACACGCCAGATGCTCTGCAGGAGCCCCTTTGCGGGCAGGCTGCCTGCAGAAGCACGCTGCCCCGGACTAGGGGGAGCAGGGGTCACGCTGCCCACCCGGGAACAGCACCCACCCGGGTGGAGGCTGCTTCACCCGAACCTCACCCTCCTGCACTGTGCCACAGCCCCCCGCGGGCAAATCCCACCAGCAGTAAGAGCAGTGTGGCTCTGCGACGCTTCCCCAAAAGACAGTGCATAAAACCACTCTTGCTCCAAACCCAGGGAGCACATGAATCCCTGCAAGTGTAAAGGCAGCGGGCTTTGGCTGTTTCCGCAGAGCAAAGCTCAGTGCATCCCGAGCCTCTGTATTCTGGCTTGCACCACCTCTAGAGGACAGCTCTGGTTCATAGCCAGCCGGAGCCGCCTTCACAGGTGCCTCAGCAGAGTTTTCTCCTGGCAGAGAAGAGATGATGTACTTAGTTTTTGTACATTCATTCCATATAAATGAAGCATCCTACATTTTCTAGTTAATTTTCTTTACATTATTTTTGCAAAACCTTTTTCCAGTCATTGAAGCCTTCCTTGAAATCTTTCTCATGTAAATTTGATGCAATTTTAAAAATCTATTTTTTATGTTGCTTATGTTGTCTTGTATTAAAATAAATCTGTTCTGAAGCCTTTTCAGTTTTGATTTTGTCACCTTTTCAGTTGTTTTGCCTTATTTCTTGTTTCTTTTGCCCTATTTCCTTTATTCCTTATGTTTTACTGGAGCAATATATCTCTAGGTTGGTTCTATCAACCTACATACAAAATACAAATTGAAGATAAATACAAAGGCACAGTCTTTTCATTTTAGTCATCTAGTTCTGGTATGTTTGGTTCTATTCCACCTCTTTGGTAGACTTTGTGATTTCTGCCTATGTGCAAATGGAGGCACTTTAAGTACCAAAGCCTCACTTCTAACACTCTAAAGTTTTCCTCTGGTCATGGTCAAGTGGTCCAAACACTTTTAAATTAGGTGTTATATGCATTTTTATAGAGCACATTAAACATGGCAGTTTGGGAGCACAAGAACCTACAATTTAAATACGTCATGTGATTTGATCAACTGCAAGACTGTCAGAGGAGAATGTCAGTAAAGAGCTAAATACTAAAAGGCTTTCAGAAAGAGAAAATTTTAAAAATTAAAGAGGAGACACTCATTCTGTCATAGTGTTTCAGGATTTTACTACTACTTCAGCTGTTAAGCAGAGCAGTAATGGAGTAATACAGTTACAATCTTGTAAGAAGTTGGCTTAAAGTATTAGTAGAATTGTGAGGGGGGGTTATGTTGGACTGTTTGGGGATTTTTTAGGAGCAAGAAGAATGGGAAGGAGAAAAGATAAGCGTACATCTTGTTAATCCTTTATTTTGCCATTTCTTTCATTCAGAATGAATAGCTGCACTGTTGGAGTTGAGCATACCTGCCAAAGCTTGTTTGTACAGAGCACCACAAGACTCTGACCAAAGAGCAAACCACCTTCTCACACTCCCTCTCTCCAAGAAAAACCTGAACTTGGTGTCCTGATTAGCACTTGCTATCAGCCCCAATGACACTGTTGCCCTCTTGATAACATTTTCCTTCAGTATGACACCTGTAAACGCCCTCTTCTTCTGTTTCTTAGGATACTTATTTCTGCTATTCCCTGACTTCTACCTGTGTCATCCCACTTTTTTTTTTTTTTATTTCCCTCTAGCTTCTACTTTGTTTCTCTAAGTCTTTTCAAAGCTCTGGTTATGGCGTTAGGAACTTACGATGGTAATTTCCAAATAAATTATCAATTTGTTCTTTAACCTTTTTTCAACTCCCTTTGGGCTATGATGGAATAACACAGAAGTTTAAATCTATGGCTTAAGTCAATTCACATCTTGGACCCCTCTATGAAGCTAAGTTCAAAAAACATTTTTGAAAAATTTCTCTTATCTTCCTTCTTCAAAAGCAAAGGTGGTAGTATCAGACTTAGTTTTGCTGATCATTTGATTCATTTAACTGAACTCAGTATCATTCAGTCAAGAGAAAAAGTTACCAGAAAAAACAGTGGAGTCCTTCTCAGACACAAAATTAATGGAAGACCACAAAGAGAGAATTCATTAATCGAAAGGACAGAGGCTCCTTTTTTTCTGGCTCTGACATTGGTGATGCAGGGAAAGAAGAAAGGGGAAAGTATAACAAAAAAGAGGAGCCCACTCCATTAAATGAGCCTTTCAAAGCACACATATCTTTGTCTCTTTTGCTTCTTTCCCTCTGCAAGATGCACACTCCAATGATGCAGAGCTGACCTTTCTATGGACTGAGCTCTACTGAGGCACCTGTGAAGGCGGCTCCGGCTGGCTATGAACCAGAGCTGTCCTCTAGAGGTGGTGCAAGCCAGAATACAGAGGCTCGGGATGCACTGAGCTTTGCTCTGCGGAAACAGCCAAAGCCCGCTGCCTTTACACTTGCAGGGATTCATGTGCTCCCTGGGTTTGGAGCAAGAGTGGTTTTATGCACTGTCTTTTGGGGAAGCGTCGCAGAGCCACACTGCTCTTACTGCTGGTGGGATTTGCCCGCGGGGGGCTGTGGCACAGTGCAGGAGGGTGAGGTTCGGGTGAAGCAGCCTCCACCCGGGTGGGTGCTGTTCCCGGGTGGGCAGCGTGACCCCTGCTCCCCCTAGTCCGGGGCAGCGTGCTTCTGCAGGCAGCCTGCCCGCAAAGGGGCTCCTGCAGAGCATCTGGCGTGTTGGGCTCCCCCTTCCACCCTGCTGGGCACCGCTGCCTGTGGCCAGGCAGCCCAGGGCTGGGGTGTGAGCTCTCGTCTTCCACCATGCACCCATGAGAGCCCTGCTTGACTGTGGAGCTGCTCACAGCTTTGGAGAGAAAAGGGCCTTGCCCCGTCTCTCAGCTTCGCAGCCTTTGGTGGGTCCAAAGGGATGCATCTTCCGTATTCATGGAGAATTATTTAAAATAAATCCGTGAGAGTGCACGACAAGTGCATGCGTTATGAATTCGCATGTACTTGTCTTCTGCTTTGCCAGGTGCTTGTGGTCTATTTCTGGAGCATCCCTAATCAGGACACGTAGAGCCCCTGCCTGTCATGAAGATACACCAGGTCATAAAGCTATGCGTGAAGAGTACTTTCTGAAAAGTAGAAAAATCATAGTAACCAACATCTTAACCATTCTAAATGAGTGGTTGTGTGCTGCATTTTTGAATTTCATTATTGTTATAATGGTTTCTTTCTTTGATGGAAAAATTATTCAGTGTGCATGGGAATGATGGAAATGATCATTGTTACTCAGTTCTGCAGAAGAGCTCTTTTCAGTGAAAAGTTGACATGCATTATTATTGGTACCTTAACTCATCTGTCATACAGTAAATGTAGATGTTAATGAACTGGATAATGTTAATATTAGAGGATAGATAGTGAACAGATTTTTAAATAAAATTGATATGGCCAAAATCCCTCTACACAGAACCGGTTGCTGCCATTTTATGAAATATCATTCATGTCTGATGAGACATCAGTTTGAAAGCATTAGTAAGTATTTAATTAGGTTTTCAAAATTTAGTTGTCTTTCCATTATTTATTTGCTTTCTCTAAGTTCCCTTTGTTGTCTTACCTGGACTTCAGTTCCTGCTTGGAGCATTTCTTGTAATGTTTGTGCATGTACAAATTGCATTACTTACCAAGTAAATGCAGTTCCTTATATCTACCCCAAAGAAGGAGCCCACTGAGCTGAAGTAGTTTCCCGTAAGCCCAATATTTTGTTAATTATTTCTTGTTAACCTTTTTCTTCTATGTATCTTTTATCAAAGTGCACTCTAGCCAGTAGTTACAAGGGGAGAGTTTTAACTAGCTGGAGACCTTACTACTAGGAACCTGCCCTTCTCTTAAGGAGTTGGCCCCTAAGTAGATTTTTAAAGGTATTTATATATTCAGGACAGATACACTAGTTGCAAAACCAGACAAATAAGATGCGCCTTTGGACATTTTTCTAGAATAGCATTTTCTAACTGGAAGACATTAGATTGACCATTAGTAAAAACAAAACGAGTCTACAGGCATCTTGACATACAGCACTTAAAAGTCAATGCCATAGGGTATATCCAGCAGACAGATCTGGCACTGTGTCGAGTTCTTGGGAACAGAGGTGGGGAGGTCCATGCATGTGTCTGTAAATTTGTGAGGACTTCTCAGAAAAAAAACGCTGGAAAGACACTGGCATGCATGCTGTCAGTGAAAGCTGAGGAAAGAGGGAAGGATGGATTAGTACAGTTTGGATGGTGTATGTGTATGATGTATACTTAGGGCAGACTGTGGTATTACATTTGCATGTGTTAAATCCTCAGTTTCTGAAAATATTTACTTCTGTTACGTGATTGTGTTGGGGAATGTCTGCACGTATAACGTAACGCTAATGTAAATTCTCCTCTGTTTGGACGTGCATTCTGCAAATTAAGGTCAAGCTGTTTTATCTGGATGAATATTTGTAAATATTTAGCATTGTTAATTTAAAGATTTTTCTCTGCTTGAACATGCAGTGTGCAGATTGAGGTCTGGCTGGTTGACCGCCTTGGGGAAAAGGGGTGCCTACTCTTTTTTAGTAAAGACCACCAAGAAATTTGATTTTAGAGCCTTGTGCCTTGTTGCTTTTATAGATGTAAGGTCATGGAAAGAAAACTGCAGTGGTGTCTGGTCTTTTCTGAGCTTGATGTACAGGGGAAAAACGGACAAAGAACAGTGAGGAAGTGTTCAGAGACACCTGTTCCTGTTACGTATCTACCAGGAATGGGATGAACTGGTGGGTCTGTTCACCCTTATTTGCATGACTGTATGCTGCTTTTGTACATACTTTTCATGTCTCCTTAGTACCCTTTTCTTAGGGCAAAATACTGCAGTTTGGTCTCTGAAAATGCTGCATGAAGTTTACTGTCTGGAGTACGTCTGCCTCAGTACACTGATACTGTCTGGCTGGTTTTAAGGCCTTTTTTGAGTGAAGGCTCATGAACTCATCTGCATATTCCTTAGCATTTATAAGGTTCTAAGAGGTAGAGTCTGTGGATTGAATTGCTTGCAGGAGAAAGGCATGATGGGTGCTTGAACTAAAAGAGATGATATGTTTTTTATTTTGTTTTTAATAAAAAAGAGGCTTCACTACCTACACCATTTTTCTTTCAAGAGAGGGATTAGCACCCTACTGAAGCAGACATTGCTGCATGTCTTGCTTTGTCTTTAAATTCAGTTGACATCGATCATGGATCTGATTTGGCCTGCACTGCTGTACACAATACAACAGAGAAAATATCAAAAAAAAATCCAACTAGAGAAACCTCATTGGAGCTAAAAAGCAATGAGCTGTGTGGAAGGTAAGAATTCCTGATGACTAAATATACAGTAATGTGAATATGTTAAAATATAGTATTGTATGTACCATTTTTAAAAGAATGATTTCTTTTTGATTTAAAAAGTACAATTAAAACAGATCTCTCCTGAATGTTCTGTCATTTTGTTCAGCCAGTAAAAACCTGCCTTTCTGGTTTATGAAGCCACAGTGCTAACATGTAAAGCAAGATGTTATGACTCATTCGAACAATTCTTTGTTCTCTCTTGAAAGGATTGCTGATGATATTTTCAAATATACTTGGGTTTACTCCTAAGAATGCAAGGCTCTAGCAAGTCTGAGCTTAATGCAATGCAGATTATGTAATTTTCGCAATGCCATATGATGTGAACGTAATCCTGTTAACATCTTTGATAGTTTTAGTTTGCCGTTTTGCTGAATTTTGTTGTAATTTTATTAGGGGAAATAAGATGGCTTTTCTTAGTTTGCAGAACTTTCTTCAAATGCAGTAAAAATGTATTTCAGGACTGAGAAGTAGCCACTTAGGATTTTGTCAGCAAAACTGCTTTCTTAACTCCACTTGAAGAGGCAATTTACTTGCATGAAACCCTGAAATCATGTGGCTTGAAATGAGAACTTAAATTGAAAATGAGGCTGCAGTGATTTCAGCAAGGGTCGGTGTTTTACCGGAAGAGTGCTCCTCAGTGCTGGGAAAATATGAGGTTAAGGAAGGTGAGGTTAGAGGAGTGTGGGGATACCTGCTGGCTCTCATCCTGAGAGTTCCCTTGTGAAGCACTGCCTTGCGTACATGCAGGCATTGCTGAAGGATGTAGAAGAGATTGGCGAGAAGGGGTACAGAGACTCCTGCACACAGTCTGTTTTGGCAGAGGATAACCAAAGCGTTGAGCATCTTGCTGCTGTAGAGGGGGGAGAACCCCCAGCCACTGTAAGTTGGATGGTTTTGCTCACAGCTGGACCACCTGCTCCTGCAGGACCTGCAATGATGGAAGTGTTGACCCTGCTGTGTCAAGAGCATAAATTAACAGGCATTTATGTTTTCTCTTAGCCTAACAATATAAGTTAAAAGCAGTTAAAAAGTTTTTTACTCATTATTACCCTTTATCTCTGAAAGGAAATAAGGGAGTCTTTCATTTCAGCCAAATCAGGTGTGAAATGTGCGTGTTTCTTGGGGATAAAGCACTAGTTTTAGCCTCCATGGGAGGAAAGCTGTCCCAAAGACTCTTCATGTGGAGCCCACTGCAGTCCTCAGCTGACTGAAGATTTCCAGCCAAGAAGGCTAGCTGAATCCTAAACAGGTGCAGTTATGTAAAATAAACTCCTATAACACTTAAGCTTCTTTGTTATGTTAGTATCTTTGATTACTCCCAGTAGTGTGTTGCTTGGAGTCAGGGCTTCTTGTTTTCCTGTGTCTGTTTCTAGAGATGCCTGTCCAATCCTAAGTTCCTAAGGCATTGTGGTACTGTTTAAATGATAATGGAAACAGTTCCAGTGGTGAAGGTTATTTGCCATATGTGACACATGAATGATAATTACGTGCTTTTTAGTGGGACATCTCTCCTGCTTCTTTGAATAACAACTGATTTAAAGATAAAATGAGACAGGACAGTCTTCAGTCTTAAATCCTTGCCGTCTAATAATTTAACCTATATTTTAAAAAAAAAAACTAAATTGTGTTTTGTTTCATTTCTGTCTTTTTGCAGTAGTGCTCCTGGTAGTCACTCTGTAGCTCAGAGGGGCTGATTTTTGTCTTGCATTGTTTTTAAAAGGCAAGTTCAGTTTCTTGTTGAGGACTCTGATGATAAAATCCTTGTATTTTTCTGCGTTATCCAAAATGCTAAAATGAGATTTAGTGAATATCTGCTCACCTTAATAATGTTTTCCCCCAGATTGTTTTCTGTTTTATGGTTGATCATCAAGTCTCACTGTACATGCTGAGGGAATATGTAATTACAGTTGCTTAGAGTAAACAACCTGTATGATGGCTTTAGACTGTTACACACTGAGAACCTTCTCCTGATTTAAGCAAATATATAGTAAATCTGATGAATAGCATGGATACACACTTCCCCAGCCTACCAGAGATACTTACCTTGTCATGGCTTGCTGAGAGTGTGAGTGGCCATCTGAAATGGTTGTATTGGCCCTGTCCATTTGACTAGGTACAAATCCTGACCAAATGCACCTGCTGAAAAAAAAGGGATGCATCTTTCCTGTCATTATGTGAAGCTAAATTAAATTATTTTAAAATAAATATTACCTGCCATTTTAATTTTGGTATTTGTTCATAGGCTAAAAAATTAAATAGCACAGAAAATATCCCACAGCTTCCTCTTCCTGTTTCTTTTCTCTCTGGTGACTTTACTACAATCTAGCAGTTTATACAATATGAAGCCATTAACCAAAACCTAATTTTGAGTTATGTCCATATTTTCTTGTGGAATTTAGGGCTGTAATAGTCAAAGGCTCTAATTGATTCTGAGGGAGGATCATTCTGTGTAATTATTCTCAGTCTTCCTAGTCTGTTTGTTGTAGGCTGCCAGGCGAACTGACAAATAAGAGGCATTCAGGTGGAAGTGAGCTTTTTGTAAGGCATTCTCAACAGTACAGTGTTGTTTGCAACACTGTCCCCAGCATTGTTTGCAAATACTGGCATAAACCCCTAATGAAGTACTTTACAAGAAAACAACAGGATTATTTCAATTCAGGGTGTTGGATTGCTCCCTCTTCTACTGTCAAAAATATTTTAAAAGAAAACAAATAAAACTTAACCTTCTTTACAAAGAGTAGTAACAGAGCAGCTAACGATGTATAATTTAGATCTTAAGAGCAGAGTTTGGCCTCCTCATCTTTGTTGTCAGAGTTTGAGTAACAGGCCCATACTGGAAGGGAGAGTATGATTTTAGAATTAAATATGTCATGGGGATTAGAATTTTGATCAGAGAACATAAATTTCATAGAAGAATGCAAGATTCACCAGGATCGTGCTTATGCAAGTACACTTGAGCGTTTTTGGGTTTTGGTTTTTTGTTTTGTTTTGTATTTTGAAACTACTGACCTGCCACGTACCTAACAGCGTTTACAGAATGATTCATTAAACCTGTATGAGGACAAAATATTTTCTTCTGTACAGCTGAATTTTTTGTTAAAGGCACTGGGAGCTGCCTCCTTTTTTTTTTTCAGACAAAGCTAACTGAATGCATGAATGCCACTGCACATAGCTGACAAAGGCAGAGCATCTTTGTAAAAAGGCTCTGTAAATTCTTTCCCACAGAAGTCAACGAAAGGGTCGGTTGTCCTGGGCTACGTATTTCGTCACTTAAACCTAGCGGAGATAGATTACTTTGGACTGCGCTACTGTGACCGAAGTCATCAAACGGTGAGTAAAAGGCATGACACATTGGATTTTCCATATGTAAAATTTACCGTGTTTATGCCATTTGCCTGTAGAGCATTAGATTGTCATACTTTCACTAATGTTCACTATTTTCCTGATTTGGGTTTCCAGTAATAATTTCTGTGTGTTTGTTTGCATTAAAGTCTTGGAATAGCCATTAATATCTTAGATAGGAACAGAATCAAATGCTGAATTTTGTTGAAAACTAAATGAAAAAAATATAAATAGTACAAAATTATGATATGAAAGTAAGATTAATATTTTTCCCTTTTAATACTGTGCCCTGAAGCCAGTGCTTGGTGCACTATGCTATCCAGCTTTGCTTGGCCCTGCGATGTCTGGGAAGCAACGTCCTTGAGCATGTCATGGGCTGTTTCACTTGGACCACTGGCTGAACCCCTGTTTCAGAGTGTATCATGTGGTTGGTGTGGTGGCTGCCTGTTCACTGACAGAGACCCAGGTATCAGGGTGTTGTCAATGACATTTTCATTCTGCCCGAACCATCTCTGGGTCCTTGAGCCCGTGTTCTCTTGAGCCTTCTTGACAGGGACTCACCAGACATCTGAGAGCTTTTTCCATCAGGAGATTACAGTCCTAAATATAGGCAAGAAAATCAAAACCAGGCTAATGTTTCAGCCAAAGCAGGCAGTGGCTTGGGGCAGTGCTGTCTGGAGTGCCGCTTTTCCCCCCAACATTGCCTGTGCAGACTTACTGCAGTCAGAGGTGTCGAGCAGGGGATGCCCAGCAGGTTGGACCAATGCTGTATTCATAGGGTGGTCTTCATATTACCATAATTTTATAAAGTGAATAATGCCTGTGGTTAAATTAAGTCAAACAGTTACGCTTTTAAAGGCACTGTTCTGTGCTGAGGGTACAATGACATGTACAATCAAGAGATGTCATGTTTCATCTAAAAATAATAGTTATTGAATTGGCTAAATATTTGCCAATTTTCTTCTGTTTAGCTCAAGTTGAACATTTAGAGCCTGACGTCAGAACAATATTAGCAGAAGATTATTGATTGCTGCTGAGAGCTACAGACTACCTTACTCAGTATATCTTTGTTTCTGTGCCATAGTCTAGACATTTATGAATTCAGTTCCTTGATAAGCTTCTAACCAAGTTTCATTCTGTGGAGAATTCAGATGTAGCTGTGAGCTAAAAGTAGAGTGTTAAAACCAGTATTTTTGATTTCCTGAGTGAAATTGAGGCGTGAATGAAGAGCAGGTAGGTATTTTTTGCTCTTAAAAGTGTTACCTTTTTCCTGTAGAGGCAAATAAAGTAGAAATGGCTATTATTGGGAACATTTCCAGAGGCATACACACACTGTATATTTAGTGGTGTAAATGGCATTATGAACATCAGAGAAGATTACGTCTCTTCTGTGGAAGGCTTAACACATAAAGGTACATTTTAGGATGCATCCTACTAACAGACTAGATGATTTGATTGTATGATACCAGTGCATTTTGTATTACGGTAGTGTGCATGAGCTGTAGGCCATAACCCCATTAACTTGTTATCTCCAAACACAAATACAGCCTTTTTGCCTTTTTCTCTCACATGATGCTGTAGTGGTGTAAATTTAATGTTAGCCTTTGTCTTTTTTCTCTGGCTAGCCCAAGGTTGGGAAGCCACAGTGCTTCTTGATTTTCCCATGGATTAGAAGGCATTCATCCCACCTCCCTTGTTTGCTTGCTCTTGCACCAACACCAGTCATGTCATGGGGATACAGGTTGTACTAGCACAGATATGGAGCTCCATCCTCTCTCTGCACAGAGGTGTACCAGCCCGTGTTTTGCCTGGCTTCTGCACTGGTAGGCAGGCATCTCTGCCGCGTGCTTGTATTCCTGGTCCCCTGACAGGAGTGCTGTGTGTCTCCCCCCACCTGCAGGTTTTTTTGCGGGGAAATACCAGGTGTGTGGGAGAGCGGTACACACATCAGCTGTGTCCTGACATGCTGCTGGGAAGCAGCCAGGAGGTACAAACAGAGACCACAATGGTGGGCCGTGTTACGGAGTGCATCTCCCCTGTCATGTAGATGCTACCACAGTGACCAACTGAGTTTCTGCTGCAGGCTTTGCACCTGGGCTGTGTTGTAGCAATATATTATGAAAATGCCTGTAATTAAAAGTTGATTGTTTTATCTGGAAAGTTCATAAATGAGTAAACCTGTGCTACTGTGTTTAGTTTTTATGACAATTGCTGCTAGCTTGCTATTTTTAGTGGAATCTTGTAAACTCTTAAGAATGGCTAGAATAAGGGAGAGCTTCCACGCAACAAACAACACCTTGTGCTTTAGCTGTAAACATACATTCAGTTGTGCACTGAATTTGGCTAAAACTGTCTGGGTTGTTGTGGGAATTAGTCCTGTAATGGCTGGCAAGAAACCTAGATTTGAATTTTGGATTGGATATGTTTTGTATTAGCCACAATAGATTCCCTAAGGGAAGGGGGAAAAGGTTACCTTGCTAATTAGTTTTAAAACCATGCTCCTGAGTTAGTCTCAGATGGAAAAATGTGTTTGGAGGTTTGGCTACCTATTAATACATTGCTTGTGGTGGGGAATATTTTACTATTTGCTCTGTCAGGTTTTTTTTGTCATACTATATATTTAACTGAATGATGAATAAAGGGTGGACAAAACTATGTATTTTAAAGACTGCAACCCAGTCACAAAAGAAACACTTTTTTTATTAAGGGTTTGAAAGAACTTGTTTAGTTATTTCCCCCATTACTTTTGCACACCTCAGCACTTCCAGGTGGTCTTTTAAATGCTGTATTGGTGTGGTACCTCTTATGTGGGTGGTATCATAATTATTTTAGTAGTACCAGTAGGGCTCTAGTCAGTGAACAGGATTTCACTGTGCCATGTAGTGTATGAATACATAGCATTAAAATGGTCTCTTCCTGAACAGCTAACAAACTAATTAGCAAGTGAGAGAGAATAGCTGGATGGAGCAAACAGATTGACAGAACTGGATGGCACTGGGAAGACCATCAACAGTAAGATAAAGTATGAATTGGATGACACCGTCTCAAGGGTAGTAATTTGTGGATATTACACAAATTTCATTTTAATGACATTCCCCAGAACTCTAATGCTAAAAGGACAGTATTTAATTTTCAAACTCAGGTTCTTGAAAGGTTAGGGGTTGCCAGGACACTTTCTTCTTGCAGTGGGTAAGCTTTATCTATCTTGTGTTCTGAACAAGACAGGACTTCTAAGGAAAAACAAAAAGCATCTTGTAATAATGTGGTGGATTGATGCCGGCTGGAGGCCAGGTGCCCCCGAAAGCCACTTGTCACTCCCGTCCTAGCAGGACAGGGGAGAGGAAATACAGTGAAAGGCTCCTGGGTTGAGATAAGGACAGGGAGAGATCACTCACCAATTACTGTCATGGGCAAAATAGACTCAAGTTGGGAAAATCAGATTATTTCCAATAAAAATCAGAGTAAAGTAATGAGAAAATTAAATAAATCTTAAAACCCCCTTCCCCCTACCCCTCCCTTCTTCCCAGGCCCAACTTCGCTTCCCATTTCTCTCCCTCCTCCCCCGCAGTGGCACAGGGGGATGGGGAATGGGGGTTGTGGTCAGTTCATCACACGGTGTCTCTGCCGCTCCTTCCTCCTCAAGGGGAGGACTCCTCACACTCTGCCCCTGCTCCAGCATGGGGTCCCTCCCACAGGAGACAGTCCTCCACCAACTGCTCCAATGTGAGTCCTTCCCACGGGCTGTAGTTCTTCCCGGCTGGCATTGGCTCTACCAGACATGGGGGCAAGAAGCCACCCCCGTAGCTCCCCCCCGCTAGCAAAACCTTGGCCATGGAAACCCAATACAAATAATTATTTCAAATCCAACATAGAATATTTAAAGAAAAATCTTGTAATATAAAACTATGCCAGAATAAACAGATGGGTTGAACTAAAGCTATAGGTTGTCAGTAGTGTTTCCTAATCTCTGAGTGCTTGGGTTGACAGACTGCATAGTGCTTTTTAATGTAATACATGAGTACCTTTTTCTGTGCAAATACTTAAAAGGAAGACCAGTTTTGAGTGCCACTGAATCTCTCAGTGTGCCTCATCATTAGCCCTTCACCTGAGCCTTTTGCATTGCTGCAGAAACTGCTGACACTTAAGTTCGGCTAAGCTGAGAACAGATACAATTTTTATGCTTCTTTATGTGGATAGTCAGCTGGGTCCTGATTGACAGGGCGATTTTGTCTTTTGTCTCATCTGCCAGAAATATGGGACATTGTGCTCCATCTTGTATTTTCAGGTGAGACATGATCACCAGAATCTTTGTTGCAGAAGCTGAAAGTGACTTAGGAAACTCTGTCCTGCCTTTTACTCCCTCTCATTGTTTTAGTATTTGGGGAAAACTGGCCCAGTGATGTACCTCTTCTTTAGTGAAGGAGGGGCCAAATGCTGGGTAGGTTGGTGTTAGGAGGGTTGTGTAGGTCCCCTCCCCCTCGCACTTCTGGTTCCTGCCATCCTGCAGCTCCCAGGTGCTCCCCACATAGTTCCTTTGCTACTGCCTTTGTGGCATCTCCAGTGTGCCTTAGGATAGTCGTGCTAATTACTGTTCTGGCAGGAGGCCAGTATTTTCTTGAGGCTCACAAAAGAGAGAATGGAAGTGGCAATTTTAACGCATAATATATCAGGAAAAGGTGAGCAGAATTTGATGAGGGAAAGGGCTCAAGGAAAGCCCAAGGGCTTTCCCTTGTCAAATCACAAAGGCATGCTGAAAAGAGTCATGCTATTAGAGCATCTCTTACAAAAAAGATTTTGAAACTCTCTTATTGCAGAAAGCTAGACAACCAAAAGCATTTTAAAGGTCTGTTGATAACAAAAACTTTTTCTTACTTCCAGAAACCTGGTTGCACTTCTCAATCTCACACTGGCCAGGTTGCCTCCTCACCATCCCTAACCGAATTCTCGCATTAAACCTGCTTAACCTAAAGCTGCATCACAGGCTGTGATGCAAATATGCTTTTCTTAACCTATATAATGCTAATCTGACCTGTTATATTCACAATGTATAGTGTATTGATGTTTTCTTAGGGCTCTGAGGGGAGAAATGCAAATACAGAAAGCTGTATAACCACGTTAATTCAGCATAGCAGCCAAGCTAATGTCCCCAGCCCCGGTTAGTTCATGTGCAGTGCTGTGTGAACACGTGTGTACTGCTCCAAAATCTGGAGCTAATATGAGGTGGGCAGCACGTTCTCTCTGTACCATGCATCCACTGTGAAGTGTAGATAAGTTTTTTGTTCCCTGCTATGAGGAACCTTTGTTTTGAGCATACAGACCTGAAAGCACAGCAGGCAGGAGGTAGCCCATGGCAATGTATTTCACAGCTGCATAACCCAGGACTCAGTTTCTTGTGAAGCTGAACTTTTTACTGTGAGTCGCTGGGCTGCAATGGTAGATCAGGTCAGCTGTGGCAAAGCTGAGCCATGGAGTTGCATATCCCTGCTGTACAAACTCCTGTGTCTGAAAGATACTGCTTGATCCATCCAGCATGATTACTGAAGTAACTGCAATGTGCTCAGATTGCCGGTTACTAACCAAATTGGATAGGGTAACAGACTGAACACACTGTATATAACTTAACTGTAGAAAGAAGGGCATGATTTTAACAAAAGGTTTGTTTACGGTCAAAAATGTTTGTTCTGTAGGGAATTACTGGCACATAATGTGGTGTATGTTTTGATCTCAAGATCTTAGAGAAACAGATGAGCTGTACTTAGTTTGTATTTTGTTTCTGTATGGATTTTTATTTTTGTATGGATTTGACATTTGCCCATAAGCATGGTATACTAAATTGTCTAGAAAGAATAAGACTTGTTATACTTATTAAAATAGATGACATATCCAGTGAAAAGAAAAAGGAGACTGATAATTGTTATTAGAAGCTAGACATTTTAGAAGATTGTTAATGGATTGAAACAACTTAGACAAAGCTGATGGTCAGGTGAGTTAAAGGCAGTAAGAGTAAGCTTTTAGAGTATAGCAGGATCAACAGGAAACTCACACTGGCGATCTAATACTAAATATAATAAATATATCTTCAGATTCTAATGAAGAAAAGACAGAAGTATTAAATATATATTTGTATTTTGTATGTAGGAATTGCGTGATGATTTATATATTTCTTATATAATAAGGATGTCTTGAGCTTAGCAGATTTAGATTCTTTGCAATGAACATTTGCAGAAAAAAAAAGACAAAATAATTCTAATTGTTAGTGTTGTCTTAGATTGTGGAAAAATTTTCATAGTTTCAGATTACAATTGAAAAATACTGGGGTTTCTCTTGAAAACTGTGTTTTTTTCTGTTGTAAATGTGAACAAAACCTGGCACGTGTGGCATGATGGGTACAGCTTCAGAAGAATCTGATAAAGACAGCCATTTAGTTTGAAGTTGACAGATTTTTCTCCACCAGACACTTAATTGATTGATACCACAGCAAACATTTCAGCCTAGTTAATATTTTCTTTCAGACAGGTTCGTGGAATTTGACCCAGGTTTAACCCTATGCAGATTCAAGCAATGGAAGATTCCAGATTTGTGGAAAAATGTTTGCAGTCATTTAAAATGGCTAAATATGAAATACTGCATGGTGCTTTGATGCGTACTGCTTACACATCTAGCTTGTATGGGAGCCAGATTTATAAAAGTACGAAGGACAATAGAGTCTGTTTATTCTTAGATATGCTGTACTTGAAAACATAATCTTTTTATAATTTCTACCTAAAAATTAAAAAGTAATTCTTTTCTTTAGTAACATTGTGCATTTATAATCCGTTTTAGTAAATAAAAAAAATACTAAATTAAGCTTATACTATGTAATCTGTGTAAATAACAACTAGTAAACCAGTGACCATTACTTTAGCAATTGGATAGTTCCATTGATTAGGACTACTTAGAAATCATGATTTCCTCCCCCATTTCTTCTGTAAATATTAAATTCCACTTTCAGATTCACAAAATTTATCACCTGCAGTTGCATGGGTATGTACGGGGCCCTCCACCTCTTTGCAGTAGTGGTGAGCTGTTTACAAGTCAGATAACCCTGGCTGTCTGTGCAGGAGAGATACAGATGGGAAATCACTGAGAAGTGTCAAGCTGACTGCCAAACAGATAAAAAGAATGAGACTGAGTGTTGGAGCTACTTTGGCATTCACAAATGCAGAGTTTGTTGTCAGCACCTGCTGTGCAAGTGTATTGGATTAATAAGGCACTCTGATTTTTTGTTCTCTTGGCACTTTAATATGCAACCTCAAAACTGTAACTATACCCAACAATATTTATATGTATATGCAAGCATTTAACATGCATCTAATAAACATCATTATGTATGCATGTGTACGTATCTTGGAGGGCTCTGTTGGAGGGGTTCTTGTTTTTGTAAGTGTTCTCATCTTTATTGTCTAATGTTGGCTTGAAAAATGCCTTTTCATTATCCATGAAATTCCATTCATCTTTGGCTTATAAATAAAATGTTAGAAATCTCCATCTCCTCCCCCAACCCCTTGCATTCTTCAGGAAAATATTGGCAGCCTTTAAAATAATAAATAGCTACAGAGTGATTCTAAGTGTGGGTTTGTGGCATTGCCAAAATGCTAAATACTTACTGGAGAAATGAGAAGGTAGACAAGACTCTTGCCTCTTCCCCACTACTCTCTGTTGCAGCAGTAAACTGTCCTAAGCCGAACTGTTGAACTTCACCTACGCAGCACACCAATCTAGATGCCCATGGTACCCTCAGATGAGCATATTATTTCATGCCAGATGCTGCTGCTTTTCACTAATAGCAGTAGCAGCCCTCTGATGAGGGCTCAGAGTGCAGTTCCTCCTGCTGCCTTGAAGGAAAGGATAATAACCTACAAATAATCAGGTTTGTTCCCTCTCCTCTCTTCAGATTCCCTCTGAATCTGAACTTGCAGTTTTCCCACTGAATTTTGCCGCCCTGCCCCAAGCTTGGAAATTGCCTTCAGAAGATCGTACAAAGAATATAATTTGACTTGCAAGTCAAGTACAGCCTAGTGACAATTAAGACTTCTAACGCAGCTCTGTTTCAATTGTAGTGTCTACAAGTGCCCATACAGTCTTTAATGACCTAGCCCAATTCTGGTTTGTCTCATGGCAGCCAGTGAATCACATGGATACAAGAGGCGGTGGAATTCAGCTTGCAGAGACAACCAGAAATCTGTAACTGTTGTATGCTTGACTTGAAAACTTGAATGATGATCCATTAATATACTTTTTTTTTTTTTTTTTAAATAGCCTATCTACCTATGCATATAAAGCTAAACTGCAAAGAGGGGTATAAGGCAATATATCTTGAAGCCGATTTCATTTCAGAACTTAATGAAGGAGTTATTCTGTGATAGATTTTGATCTGATTTTGAATCTCTTGCAGTGTAACATAGAGCTGCCAATGAAAAGCAAGCTAGCTTGATGATGTGCTGTTCATACTGTGATGCCAGTTTTGGGAAGAGGTCAGGCCACATTCTGACCATGTTGCATAGCCAGAATGCACACTGCAGAGTCACTTAGCCTTTTTTCTGCCTATTGACTGTAAAATCTATTTATCAGCGTATTGTATTAGCTCAGATTATTGCTCCATTGATATGGAGTTCTAGTGGAGTATTTAAACAAATGTGACAAGTTTTTTCTTTCCCACCTTCTGTTGAGGTTAAGAGGGTTTATATTTGACTAGTTATTGGATGTATTCAATACAAGCATGTACCAAATATTTTTTTTCCTTCAAAATTTAGGAAATTTTCTTAACAAATATTCCTGGATTTGAAATAGCAATGGACAAGAACAAGACGTACAGCTGTTTCTATTACAGGTGGACCAGAAGCTAATGGAAGTAGTTTGTTTTCAAGTTTTGTCAAAATAAAGACAGTTGTTGCAACCACTTATGAAATTAATTTCTTGAAATTTTCTACTCAAATGCTTTGTAGTTTTTTTCTGTCCCATTTTTATGCTACTCCTTGCAATAATGAAATTCTCCAGTCCAGAGAAGTTCTCTTGATAGAGGAGGGAGATTTTTTGATTAATCATTTTATTCTATGTAGTTCCTCAGTTAAAAAAGGTATGGGTACTAAGGGAGTAGATTCAATCCACCTCAATTTGCTCTTTATAACAGCTGTGTTCTGCAGCGTTTTTATTTCCAGTGTTTTAAGAAGGGGTGCCAATCTCAGTTGGTCCAGAAAGTTTATGTATGAGGGAAAAGGACTGAAAAAAAGGAAGACAAGAATGATCTTGGCAGGTGCCTCTGCGCTTTCTTCCGAAACTGAATCATAGATATGTCAAGCTAAGGAAGAAATAAGTTGCTGGAGAGATTAAAAGAACAGGATGCTGTGACCTGAATAGCCATAACAAGAAGTACACAGCTGGTCTGTGGTCAGTAACATCAGAATAACTTTTATTAGAAGTTTGATAAAGACAGAGCAGACTAATCAGTGAGGGATTACACTGCAGATTGTCTCTTGATCAAATGTTATGGGAACAGTTCATCCTTCTGTGGTCTGACACATTTGTCCAACTAGTCCTGTAAAACATCTGGTGGAAGAGTCTGTGCACTCCTTACCTTGATGCCAATTTCCAGTCATCTACTTCCCCTGCTGCTAGAAACTGTTTCTGAAAATCAAAACTAATTTTTCTTTGCTTCTAGTTAAGCCAATTTCTTCATACTTAATGGACATGAAAAAAAAATTGATCACTATATTCTTACAGCAGTTTCTCAGGTGTTGGAAGAGTAGTTATGTCGATTTCCCCCTACAGTCTTTGTTTTTCAGAAAACAAGTGAAACCTCTTCATACTTTCCTTGTAGGTCCTGTCTTAAATGCTTTGTTGCTGCTGTTATTTATACTTATCCTGCTTAGCTTAATCTCCCAGGAAGAAAAGAACAAGGTTGCACATCCATATACTAGCTATAGCAGATCAGGTAGACAGCAACAGGTACTTAGTAGAATACTTCTGTAGAGCCAGATTCTTATGAGCCTGAGATGTGGTGGCTCTTACTAAACAGATTTCTTTTTAGGAAGACCCCTACACCCAGAGAAGATACACAACGTTAGACTTGTACAGACAGTGTTTCTCTGATCAGAAGCTGGCACAAGATTGTCATTAGCAGACTGAAGTGTGTTAGTCGGCTAATAAATATCAATATATGAATAAACACAGATTTGCAATTGTTTGGTATTAATTTTCCATGTTAACTGACTAATTTCCTAATTATCTATCTCACAGTACTGGCTGGATCCTGCAAAGACCCTTGCTGAACATAAAGAATTGATAAACAGTATGTATTTAATTTGAACTTAACGTATCTGAAGATGAAGTAACAGAGGCAAAGTTCCACATATACAGCCTGTACAACATTTATTTTCTAGTCACAACAGATTGATAGTTCTTGAACTGTTATTACTACAGTTCATAGCTGTATCAAAATTTCACACATAGATTGAACATACCATCATTTTCCAATAATTTGTGTGATTATCATCCAAAGATTTCTCTGTGCTTAAATTTTATTTTAGAGTAATAAATTGTGCTGTTCTTAACTTGTATAATATAATTATTTTTATAGTAGCTGTGATACCTCTGTTGTACTGTACCATACCATAGCCAACTTAGATTCCTGTTTGCTTCTAAAAGTAAAAGTACTGCTTCTTACTGATAATAGTGTCTACTGTTACCGTCACTCTTCAGATATCACAGATGCAAGATGTGTTATTTTTATTATAATTAAAGAACATGATACAATTATTTTATGTAAGAATTTGAAGACCTTCTATAAAAAGATGTAGAAGTGGAGCATGTGTGGAATAAATGTAGCTGTAAGAATTTTGGTATTTTGTTAACTGAAGCTTTCAGGAGAATAACATTTTTTAAAAGTGAATTAGAAAAGTTCTTCCAAATATTTCTTAATTAAAGTGGTACATAATTTAAGTTGCTCCATAAGATACTTGAAAGTGTGGGAGGGATTAGTTTCAGTGGAAAAAGTATCTAAAGGTCAAAATCAAGCAGTAAAAAACCCCCCAGGCTTGGAGAAATAGTAAGTTAGCAATGAAATCTAAAGTTAAATCTTCAAAATAAGCAAAAATGCCAAGTAGACAGACGAGCTGTGAATACATTAACACAAGACAAGAAAAATAATAATTAAAATCCTTTTCTTTTTTTTTTCTCCTCATGCGTAGTAAGTGTAGATGTATGGATTTACTATGTGGGTGTAAGATTCTTTTCTGAAACTTTCAAGTTTCATAAAATAATAAGATAGGCTTCTTAGTAGCTGTTGTGTAATCAACTAGTAACAATTCATAACAATTATTTGTTCATAACAACTAACTTTGGCACCAAATACTTTTTTTCCTTCAGCTGGACCACCATACACTCTCTATTTTGGCATTAAATTCTATGCCGAGGATCCATGTAAACTTAAAGAAGAAATAACAAGGTACAGTATTTAATAAGAGTGTAGTTTGTTGATTCCAAGGTAGTAATCTATTCCAGCCAGGTGCATATTATTGTGATGTGGCTGGGTTGGGGTTTCTTTTGCTTAAAAATCTGAATGTTTTTGCTTGAACATGTATGTGTAGGAAGAGAATTGTGACTAGCTTCACACTGGTTGGTATGGACAACTGTTTGGAAGCCCAAGATGAAAAGGTGCTGTCTGGTACATCAAAAGCCAAAGAGACTTGATGTGCATTTGTGGTTTTTTGGGGTTTTTTTAAGGAATGTATTGTCACATCTGCATTTATATTGTGTTATAATCAAGTTTAGAGTTTACTTGGATGTCAAATATAAATACAAGGAATTTTCTTCTTTATTTGCCATAGCTTAAATTCCAGAACTGTTTTTCAAGAGGATTTATTTTGGTCTTTCTAAAAATATGCAAAGGAAATTGAAAAGTTGCATGCTTTTGATTCTTTTAACTAAGCTTAGCCTCTACAAAATATGAGGATGCACACACTAACACATGCACACACATGCACACAGACACATACACATGCTTGCCTGAACTCTCACACACAGGGTTTTCTGTTTATTTATGAAAGGTCTCATACAATTAGTTTTAGGTTCAAAAGGACATTTGAGAGTTTGGATAGGTAGGCGGACAAAATTAGTGCTCTGGCTTGCATTAATAAATGCCAAAATATTTCTTTTGATGTCCTAGGAATATGACACATGAGAATTCATTAGAATGCATGTAGGGTTTTTAATTTTCCTTAATCAAAGGTGGCAGCTGTTGCAGCACAGCCAGGATATTTTTCTTGTACCAGAGAAGAAAATTCTTTTGTTTCCATTCTAGCACAGCAGGAACAGAAGTCTCCACTATAACAAGATTGAGGGTGGCGTGGTAAAAATAACAAACACTGTGACTTTGCTGGTCAAAGAGAGTAAGCTGGCCACAGCATGATGCCCCTGTGCTGTGAAAGTTTGATGCAGTTTTCCTGCGCTTTTCCAGAAGCACTTCCAGCCCTGCTCACGGGGGAAGACAGATGGCCCTGGGAAGGGAGCTTTGGCCGCTGAACCTGTTGTGATTGCTACGTGGGAGGCAGGGTGTATTTCTGTCTGGGAAATGACAGGGGCTAAATTTTCAGAAATTTTATTTGTCTCGTGATAAGGTCAGTCAGTGATTTGCACTGCTAATTAGGTGTGCAAATCTAGTCGAGAAGCATTTTAGAATAATTAGCAAGCCTGTCTTCATGTCTGCGCACTGTTTGGGCATGCAGAATTTGCACCTTAGAAGGTAAGAGGGAGGGCATAAGGAAGTGATATGCTTGTATTGACACTCTTCGACAAAACACATTGAATAGTCAAATGCCCTCAACATTTCTGAGCATTTAGTCCTGTAAGCTCTTAAACCTTGGAACAATGGTATACCTTTTCAGAAAAAAAAATCTAACAATAATAATAATAAAACCCCCTTCTGCTTAGCAGGGATTAAAGGCCAAATTTTCTTTAAAATAATAATTTTTTGCCTAAGTATGTAATTCCAGTGATGTGTTAACTGTTTTGTGCTAACCAATGTGTTTCTTTGGAGCATGTGCTTGTTATTTTAATGGGTATGAGAGCAGAGTCAGTTGTTGTTAGATGTTGATGATCTGTGGCAGTGCATGATTACTATTTGCAAATAATGAAAACCTGTCAAATTTGTAATTGCTTCACAGCAGAATCTATCTGGCTTGTAGGCAAAAGGTAACACTGAGGTGAATCCTATTAACATTTTCTGGATGTGTTTGCTAGAGCAAACTAGCACCATTATGTATGCATGACAAACTCGACAGCAGGTCGAGGGAGGTGATCCTGCCCCTCTACTCCACTCTGGTGAGACCCCACCTGGAGTACTGTGTCCAGCTCTGGGGGCCCCAGTACAGGAGAGACATGGAGCTGTTGGAGAGAGTCCAGAGAAGGGCCACGAAGTTGATCAGAGGGCTGGAGCACCTCTCCTATGAGGACAGGCTGAGAAAATTGGAGTTGTTCAGCCTGGAGAGGAGAAGGCTCTGGGGAGACCTAATTGCGGCTTACCAGTACCTGAAGGGGCCTACAGAAAAGATGCAGAGGGACTGTTTATCAGGGAGTGTAGTGACAGGACAAGGGGTCATGGGTTTAAGCTGAAGGAGGGTCGATTTAGACGAGATGTGAGAAAGAAATTCTTTCCTGTGAGGGTGGTGATGCACTGGCACAGGTTGCCCAGAGAGGTTGTGGATGCCCCATCCCTGGAAGTGTTTAAGACCAGGTTGGATGGGGCTTTGGGCAACGTGGTCTAGTGGAGGGTGTCCCTGCCCATGGCAGGGGGGTTGGAACTAGCTGGTCTTTGAGGTCCCTTCCAACCCAAACCATTCCATGATTCTATGATACTAATGACATTTCCAGAAAATTGTTATGTGGTGCCCTGGTCCTTTGAGGTGGAGAATATTAGCCATTTTTTTTAAGGACAAACGTTCGTACTATAATATTTTTCACAGCACACATTCTGGGGGATCATTAACCAGAAGACACTGGTATCCTTATTCAGAGGCTCATCTGGGCTGATAAAGTCTAGTAAGTTTAATTGGATCTTAAATGATTTGTAGATAAGCTGCAGTTACACTTTTTTTTTTTTTGGTGACCTTCCCTGAAATTGACTGAAATTGCAGTGCAGCTGAATGGCTCTATGTAAACAAAGTTGAATTAGTGAATAATGAAAAAGCTATATGCTTGTATAGATGACCATTTTTTTCTTGAAAAAGTTACCTTCTCAGTGTTGTTACCTTTTGTATGAACTTGGTGCAAGAAATTCGCTTAGGATGGTGTGAAACATTGCTTAAATCTATTGCAATAAAACTAGACAAAACCCATATAGATTTTAAAAGATTTCCTGTAAATGAGTATGGGGAGTTGCAAAACCAGGCAGATCCTTTGTTTGATGGATTGTTTTCTTGACTTTACTTTTCTGTTTTGTGCATGTTTCACTGGAAGTGGTCTCAGTATGTGCTTCAAGTGTAAAAGCAGGTTATGACTTTGAAAATTAGTTTTATCCCTGCTATCTGTGTTCCAAGAAGGAGTGTTCCCTATGCCGTGACAGATGCAATTAGCTGCTGATGGTACACCCATCCATTTTTTCTCATGGGAGCATGGACTCCATCAAATCTGCTTGACTGCTCTAGAGTGTGTGGAGAGGAAAATGTTGAGTCAAGAAGTACCCAACACCCAGTTGTCCCTTACTGGTCAGGTAAAACTTTGGCCCTTTGATAGGTTCCTTGTTCAATTTTTCTGATTCCTAGCCCTCTTCCCCACTTCCTGACTGCTCTATGAAAGTCAAAAGAGAGAAATTACGGTTTTAGGAGGGAAATTAATTGTATCTGCACAATTTAAGCAAGTGGGAAACCCGCAGAGTGCTCCACCACCTATGTTCTTTCACTAGATTAATCTTAGTTGTTACTTCAAGGTCAATAGGGGAAAAGTTGTTCAGAGAAGAGTACAGGTTTTGACTGTCACATAGTTATGGTACCTGGTATGTCTTCTGTAAACTGGAAGATGATGAAACATTACTTGGTGCATCAGACTCTATTGAAATAATCACTTTGTTTTCTCTCTGTGTTTTAGGTATCAGTTTTTCTTGCAGGTCAAGCAAGATGTTTTACAGGGCCGTTTGCCTTGTCCAATGAATGCTGCAGCACAGCTTGGAGCATATATAATTCAGTGTAAGTTCTGGTCAACTGAGTGCTTATTTCTTTTAATCCTGTATTGTGATTAATTTTAAGTGGTGACTGAAGACTTCCCTAACACTTCATTCATTTCGAAACAGAACAAAACTTAATATGAATTATTTCAGCTAAAGAACTGTAAATAGATAACCATTCTTAACAGATAATATAGAAGCAATATAGAAGTTAATGTAAAGAAGAAACGGAAAAGTCAGTCTGAAGACCCTGCCAAACACTGTTTGCCTTGCTGAGGAGTACCTCATCATGTATTTATGACTTTGTGACTTACTCTGGATTATGTTTAGAGTATGACAAAACCTTCATAAGGAAGTTTACAGATTTGATGGGCTATTGGCAGCCTCCAGCCAACAAAGTCTGCCAAATAAAAGATTCTTGCAAAAATTACATTCTGTCAGTATGAATGTGCCTATGCTTGAAGAGAGGATGTGCTTTGACCTGAAGCAAAGAATTTTAATTCTATCTGTCATTTATCTGTATTCACCCATCAGAAGTTAG
Source organism: Balearica regulorum gibbericeps (assembly GCF_011004875.1). Lineage (NCBI taxonomy): Eukaryota > Metazoa > Chordata > Aves > Gruiformes > Gruidae > Balearica > Balearica regulorum. The sequence continues at coordinate 23,830,994 of NC_046220.1, forward strand.
CTTTTCAGAAGTAGATGTTATATCCTGCATACTTGATAGAACTAGCAATCAATTAGAAAAGAGCTGTCTACCAGTTAGTTATTCCTTTCACATTACAGCTCAAGTTCTGTAGTTAAACACAATTGGAAACCAAAAATCATATGATGAGCCGTGCTGGGACCTATATCTGTGATTTATTTTATGTTAAATTTAGATTTCTCATGAGTTATATTTATTAAGCAATGATTAGTTGCATTATTGGTATTTCAAGTGTGACTCAACAGCACTTAATACAACATAAAAAACAGTCCTCATTTCATTTCCATTTTAGAATTACAGGGCAGAATAACTTGTGTATGAAATGGGAGTGGGCATTATACAGAATTTCATGGTGTGTTATATGTGTTTCCAAAAAGCTAAACTTTCAGGCAGCTTTTTATTTTTGTACAATTATTTCTAACTTCACTTTGCCATCTAGGAAATGTGACGTGTCATACTCTGAAAAACTGTTTGCAATGCACATTTCACTTTACTGGCATAGGTGCCTTCCCTGAAAAAATACTGCAAGTATGAAACAGGAAAATATGTAATGATGGTAACATCTTAATCGTATTATGAGAAATGAGTAAAAAGAATAAATTCTTGTCCTTTAGTAATTTTGTAAGGTGGTTAGAGTACAAGGAGCTGTTGTTTTGGTATAAAATGCTGTTCCTGTGATTCTAACCTCAGATACTCTGTTGGAAAACAATGAGGAAGCTCACGTGAGAGAGGAGAATAAAGACATGGCAAAGATTACGTACAGTAGGTTAAAGTTAGCCCTGGCACCAGTAAGCATACATTCCCATTGACTTTATAAAAAGCTTTGTCCTTTTATTTAGGGCTTGCAGTTGTTCAAAGTATATAAAGACACTTGAGAAATGTCTGTGTCAGATACCCAAAATATGAACCCAAAGCATCAGCACCAGGGTCAGTAGCCTTTGCAAGGGTGATGTGCCAGACCATGCTTTTTTCTTTTCCAAACTGAGATGAAGTGCATTTGTGGGAATTGAGTAATAGCTGAGAAGCTCTGCTTCTGCAGTGGTGGTGGTGGTATCTTTCCCAGTGGAGCTAGCAGCTGCTGAGATCTGGAGGAGGGTCCCAGGCCACATAGTCTCCCAGAGTCCTCTACCCATGTCCTGCTCCAGCCACGGGCCCTGCTTTCACCATGCAGGTTGTGTCTATGTGCCATCTTTGGTGTCTGGGCAGGTCCTGTCCTCAGCACATGAATCGTTTCCTCCTTTCATGGCCAAAGACTGCACACTATTATAGTGGTGGTGGTGGTGGAAAAAAATCAGTACCTATGGCACAGTTTGCAGAATATACCAATTTTCCTATTGGGAATGCTGGAGTTGTTGCTGTTATGGTCATTCCTGTTCTTGTTCCTGCTATGGTCAAGGACCACATCGGTTTTACAGAGGTTTTCTAGAGAAACTTGTCAACATCTCTACTGAGCAGATTGCTGTCTTGTTCTAGAAGCATCATTAAATTCTGGAACGAAAGATGAGTTATTAGATAAGTCTTTTGCTTCTTGGCTCTTGATGCCTTCTTTTGGCTATGTTTTTGGCTTAGTGGGCATTGGATAGAAACTTTCCATTAAACTTTTCTCAGAGAAGCCCAGTCTAGACAGATTTTACTCATGGTTATTAAAAAATGGAAATACTAACTTTCACAGAGTTTCTCAGAAAGATGCAATTAGAATTAAGATCCGTAGGAATGAGTTCTGACCAAGGGGCATACCTGTGTTGTAATTGCATGGTAACATGTAAACTGGTATGACTTACGTATTGAAATTCAAAGTTGTTTCAAAGAAAATTATGTCGGCTATTCATTAGGTTATTTTCTTTAAGAAAGTTCTTTTAAAAATTATTTTGATTTTGAAAGTGAGTTTAATGTTCAGGAAATATATTGATATTTTATTGGAAAATGAAGTCTTGTATTTCCTCATAAGAAATGACACCCTTAGAAGCGCATACCTCTAGGTGTCTCAGGATATTTGTCTCCATTCCCATTCCTACACAGACATTTATGTCAGGAGTTCCAGCAAGAATATGGATTAGTTCTGTCTGTAATATTACAGCTTATCATGAGGGTATTCCAAAAACTAGAGTTTGTTTCTACGCTTGTTTTACATCTGCTGCTAAATGATATGTATCATCAAATTTCAACTTTGCTGGCTTGGACAAAATTATATCTAGTCCTGCAGAAGTGGTAGATTACCTGTCAAAACTTCTAGCTCTTTGAATGTTCCGTTTCTCTTTTAAAAAGTTTGAAGACATTTTTTCTTGGATTTATGTGCGCTATGTCTTTGAGTTTTTTCACTGACTGCATGGTAAATTGACAGCTGGAAAGAGGTGCATTGGCAACAAATACATGGATTATATAACATATTTTTTGGTTAACATAAAGCACTGAAAATAGGTGACCTTTCTTTTCTTCTTGTGTCCTCTAGCTGAGCTGGGCGACTATGACCCGTATAAGCACACTGCAGGCTATGTCTCGGAGTACCGCTTTGTTCCAGACCAAAAGGAAGAGCTGGAGGATGCCATAGAGCGGATACACAAAACTCTGATGTAAGAATTCAGTTGGGAACTTGGCCGGTCACATCAGATTTGGAGGTGCTTGGTAGATGGGGAAGGGAACAGTTTGTGGTGCAGAGTGGAGGTCTCTAGGCCTGAGGAAAGAAGGGCATCCAGTTACGTCCCTCAAAGCATAAAACTTTTTACGTATTTAGAGCTGTTCTTTTGGGAGCTGAGTAGGACAATAACTGGAAATACGATGTCTGTCAGGCCTAGGTATGGGTGTTTCAGAATCAGCAGTTTTAATATAGCTCTTATTTCCTCTTAGTTTTGTAGTGGAAAAGAAGGAAATAAAAATCTGTGAGGTCAGTTGCCTGTTCCAGGACAGATTTCCTGCATAATTTTGGACAAATTGATTATTATGGCCATGCCTCAGTCTACTGTCTGTAAAATGGGGATAATAACATTTCTTTTCTTTGTACTGCCCTGTGCATTCAAGTGAAATGTTAGGACAAAACCACTTTTAATCTAATAATGTACAGCACTTGGTACAATGAAGCCTCTATTTTCTTGCCAGATCCTTAGCTGGGGTAATGAAGGAGTGCTTGTAGCAACCTGCATGAATCTTTGTGGGAGCAGCTCATATTGCGGGAGGTACCAGGAAAGCAGTTAGTATGCCCATGGTTTAAGCGATAATCTCAGTTGCAACATCTCCATGAATTAAGGAGACAGTTTCATTTTATAAGCATAAAATCCTTTAATTTTATTAACCAACATACCTTGCATAAAACATATTGGCAGTGGTCTATATAATGGATTCCACTCTAAGGAAGAACATATGATTTGTAAGTAAAAAAGCAGCACCTAGAAACAGTTTTATCAGGCAGTACTGAATAACACAGGGCACTCAAAGTCCTAGTTTCTGGACAAAACCCAAACAAATTCCAAAACTTTGCATGAGACCTTTAAGCAGTGGGAACACAAGGTATCTGGTGGGCCTCAAAATAATTTTGGTTTAAACTGAACAAGGCACTACAGAAGTTCAAAGGCATTGAAACTCTACCTCGTAACATTTCTTATGTATGAGAAGGCAGAAATAAGCTAGAGTTATGGTACTTGGAAGGGGCAACTGTTGAAGAGTTTGCAGGAGGAGAATATTAGACACACTGCAAACAGGACAAAGGAGAACTGCAGAGATCTGAAACATGTATGTCAGGAGACATGGGAGATTCATGCAATCTCAAGCTTCACAAATTTGGAAGAGACAGATTCATTTTTATAACAGAGACTGCCAAACTTTAATTCTCCATCTTCCAGTTCCTGGAATAAAACATGTGAGTTGTACTATCGTTGACATTCTGGATAATCTCTGCCTGATGGTGGATCTCAAGATGCTGGTTTTGGAGTCACCTAATTTTCTGTCAGACTGCAATTTGTGCATACAATGCTGTCCTGGTTTCAGCTGAGAGGATTGATTTTCTTCATGGTAGCTAGTATGGGGATATGTTTTGGATTTGTGCTGGAGACAGCACTGATAATATAGAGATGTTTTTGTTCTATGGACCTATTGTTGAGAGTATTTACACAGGGCCAAGGCCTTTTCTGCTTCTCGCACCGCCCGGCCAGCGGGATGGCTGGAGACACAGACAGGGCAGGTGACCCAAACTGCCCCAAGGGATATTCCATATCATATGACGTCATGCTCAGTTTATAAGGAGCTTGGGGGAAGGGGGGGGGGGGGGCGGCGGTGTTTGGAGTGATGGCATTTGTCTTCCCAAGTAACCGTTACGCGTGACGGAGCCCTGCTTTCCTGGGGATGGCTGAACACCTGCCTGTCCATGGGAAGTGGGGAATGAATTCCTTGCTTTTGTTTTGCTTGTGCGCATGGCTTTTGCTTTACCTATTAAACTGTCTTATCTCAACCCACGTGTTTTCTCACTTTAACTTTTCCAATTCTCTCCCCCATCCCGATGCGGGGGAGTGAACGAGTGGCTGTGTGGGGCTCAGTTGCCAGCTGGGGTAAAACCACGACAAATGCCTTCCCTTGATTACTTGTCAACAGACTGGGAAGCAAAACTGCAATAAGGACAACCAGGAGTTGGAGTGCCCAACAGATAAGCAAAGCAAGATAAGAACTAGTAACCTCTGGCCCCATTGGTTCTGTCAGTGCTTGAGAGAGGAAAACCAGCACCAACATAGAGAGGAAAACAGCAATCTGATAGGGAAGTTGGAGCAAAGAACATAGTTTCCAATAAAGATGGTAAAGCTAGAAAGTGATCTTGTGTGAATATGTCTTAAATACTAGAGCATTTGCAGAAGGTGTGTAGTCTTATTAAAGAGGAGGTTTAACTGTCTCTAGGCATACAAAAAATGTAAAAAAATCCCCTGCGATTCATAGCCACTTTTTGTCCCACTTTTACTCATTTTTAGAAATGGCCTTCTGTGTATGAAGTACTTTCAGTGAGATTAGTTTTAGACTGAAGTACTCCTGGTGTATGAGTAACAGAAGCAGAACCACCAGTCACTTTGTGAAAGCACTGGGAGTCAGAAAGATTTAGCTTCCCAACCTGCTTTCCAAATATTAGACCACAGGGCCTTCAAAAATGTACAACGTGAAGTTGGTTTTGAAAATAAAGCATATGCCAGAAGTTCAACCTACATAAAGCCAAAATAAACATTTACTTGCTTGTCTCCAAGTTCATTTTCCTGGTAAGTATAAAGAAGCTTGTTCTAACAAATCCAAATTAGGTGCAATTGTGATATAACAATTTATTAATATCAGAGCAGTAAGAAACATTTTATGAGTATGTTCATCATACCCCTTGTCAAAGTAATGTAAAGATAATCAGAGCTAGCCATCTTGTATGTAGGTCTAGATTTCTTGATTCTCTTGCTGTAATTGAAGCCACAGTCTGGATAAAGGATAAGTAATTTCTTGCCTGTAGTTTTGCATGTTAGTGTTATTTGTGCCTTGTTGAATAAGAATAGGTATTGACTCAGAGACACAGCTGTTCTTTTTGAAAATTTCTGTAATTGGAGTCTCTGCCAGTTGCCACACTGACCTGAGCTTTCTCTTTCAGGGAAGAGAGTCTCTTGTTGAATAATTATTTCTATGTGGTTGCCTGACTGCTCTGTAGTAATTGATGCATTACAGAGAACCTTACTAGAGGTCCTTTTGTGAAGTAAAAAAGTACTGTTTTTTCCATTCCAGAGATTGGAAACTGAGGCACAGAGAGTTTGTTTGGTTCAACATCACAGAGGCTGTGTTTGAGAAGTGAAACTTGAGATGAATTGCTATGTAACAGGCCACTGATACTAAGCAACCTTCATTCCTCTCACAAGCTTCTGTAGTCATTAGTGTAGTAAATCTGATTAAGATCCATTTGCCTCAAAAAGTTTATAACCTTGAAGATGAAATTCAGAAGCCTGGGGAACAGTGGTTGCAAAGAGGAGTCATAACTGTCCTAACACTCTCTCTAGTGTTTTTATATGCTTACTGATACAGAGCTCTGATACTCTTTTACTGCTGGGCTGCAGTTAGGTGTCAGGGATTTAGCAGCATCAGAAAAGAGAGTGAAACTAAGATGTGCTCATTGCTAGTGCAGCCTGACTGTCATTATCACTACTGCCAGCATTGACTTCTGCACAGGTGACAGTGATCTCTTTAGTTAAGATGTTGGAAGCTAGAATGGCTGAGGGCATATCTCAAATTGTCTCACCTACCAGTTACATTTTAGGGACAGGTTTTAGAAGACGTGGTTTAGAAGATGTTTATCCTTTCTGAAGCTCAGCATGGAAGCACAGGGGTTTTTTGCAAGACAGCTGTGGCACTGCATTTACCTTGCTTCTGCTAGTTATGTCCAGATAAATGATTTTTGGTTGCAGGTTATCTCTCAGGTTTTTACATAGCACAATAGCTATTCAGGGATTCATTCAGGCTGCAGTTTTTTGAGCAAGTTTCTAAATCAAGTAAAGTGAGGGAAGTCAGCCGGGGGGTGTGTGTGTGTGTGTGTGTGTTTCTGTCTGCATCAAGTCTCTGCAGCCTGTCTACTGTGATTGTTGTCCCATCGATAAACCAGCATGACAATCCCAAGGTCAGATAGCTGGGTGAGGTGACCTTATGTTGTCATGCACATCTGGAGGAGCAAGCAGTGGCTTCAGGGCTTGGATGTGACGAAGCAGACACTTGTGCTGCTGGAGGAGGGATAAGATCCCTCAGTGCAAATGAGAGACCTTGTATTGGCCCTCCGACATTGCCTGTTCCACACTGCAGCAGATCTGGGACTAACTGATAATCGGCAAGTCAGCTCTTGGTGTATTTTGAATCGACATCACATGCTGTCAGTGGTGCATAAGGAAAGACAGAATGCCACTCATAGTTGGCTTTGAGAGTAGCTTTCAATATTGCTTAGGGCACTCACGTGTTCTTTGTCCATCTAAACAAGTGGTGCATGTCAGCTGCATGGCTGTTATGTTGCCTGCTCTGTCATTACCAACTGCAAAGACTGTTTTAGTTTGGGGGTTTATTGTCAGGTTGTATGATGCTGGGGAGAGTTTGTGTTTTCATACACGGTAAAACTGGGACAGTTACCCTTTGTAATGGTGGGAATTATTTCAGTCTTGATATTCCTGCCTCCCCTTCACGTTCTGTCTTTTCCATCTGCATTTGGGAGGACTTCTTCCTCCAGCTTCCATCTGTTTCCTTCAGAAGCTCCAGCTCACATCTTTACTTCCTTTAATATTTTTGCAAATGCATTTTCTTATAAATTATATGTTATTGTGAAAATGTTTATACATGCACACACACTTATTTCACACTTGAGCCTTTTGGTACTTTCAGAGGCAGGTGAGAATAGTAGGGTAAGCACATCAGCATTTTTCCAAGTATGATCGGTAAGGAAACACAGCAGTATTTAAATTGGTATTGGATTGTAGCACTAATTCAGTAATGAGGTAATCCACTTTGCTCAGGACAGATATTTAACCTGCCTGCGAACTCAGGAAGACAATACTGCTCCAGTGAGCATTTTGCTTACATTTCTGAGAGCTGCCAACAAGATTTTAAAAAAAATAAAAATCAAGCTGTGGAATAAATTTTTATAGCAGAAGTGGATAAAAGACATGTCAGATGTGACAATGCTGATGTGCTGAATACCCAGTGTTCTGCATATTCTGAATACAGAGATGAATCACAGATCTACTGGGCAATCATGCTCTTGAAGAAAGGGATTTGTCTTGCAAGCTTCAGGTCTGCTGCTTTTCCAGGAGTCCTTGGTAAGAAGGGCTAACACCTGAAACTGTATCTGTACTGCTGTGTGGATACGATGGGCTGCTTCAGCCCATCTCCCAGATACAAAAGTGGCATTTTAAGTACCTGTACTATTGCATTCATCTTAGCACTACTGTTTCATGTCTTTTGTGTTTGATGTGTTTTTTACCTTATCAGGCATAACACAAAGTTGGGAAAAGCTGGAAAGTAACTGCTAGGCTGGAGAGAATGGGGAGACAAGAAGCGAGAATGTGCATATTGCAGGACTTTTCCAGGTCTTGAGTCAAAATGTTGAGCTCTGCTTCACACCTTGAATTTGAAAGGTAGCAAAGGCAGTGAAGTATTTCCCCAAGAGAACAATCACAGGGTGAAGCAGGAGACGCATCTTTTTGAGTTGATGTTTTCACAAGATGTGCTGTACTTTCCCAATAACAATCCTGTAGGTTTCACAGAAGTATTAAAAAAGAGTGAAGATGAAAATGCAGCTTCAGTTATTTCAGGCTTGAAAAAAGAGTGTCTTGCTGTTGTATCAACAGCAGTTATTAAGGGAAGAACAAATTAGATTCTGAGGATAAGTCTGCTGAAAGCTTTGAATTTACTTAGTCATTTTGTTCTTTTTGAAAAAAAAAAAAATAATCCTTCATCAGTGATGTCAAATATGTGCCTAGTAGCCAGTTTTCCCCCCTCCCCCAGTCTTCCCCTATTTTTTCCTACCAACATGCAGCCAATGGTAGTTTTTAGCTGATGAACTGATATTTGCAGATAGTAAAGCAAGCTTGATCTTTTGAACTGGTAATCTCTTGAGACAGACTCCAAACTTTGTTTTCACAGTAGCAGACTTGGGTATTACCAGTTGGTGTCACTTCCTGTAGGTGAGTTTTCATGAAGAAAGAAGTATTTTATCTGAAGTCATGAACCCTACTTTTAGACATCCCTTGTAACTTCTGCTATGGGGAAATAGTACCCCAGTCAGTCATTCCATTCCTGCTTTATTAATAATCAGGTTGTTGGAAAAAAAGGTATTTTGCATATTCAAGCCTAAAAATGGAATGTCTGAAGTGTGTTTGTGACAGCAGGGAAAAGATTAGCCACTGTAGTAGGCATACATTGTATATATGATAGCATCTATCTGTGGCAGAATCTTAGAGCAGATAGCTCAGTAGAAGTTTGTGCTACTGTCCAATCTGACTTGGAGCAAGCAGTAGTATAGTACTGAAAGGGTAATGGTGGTCTAAACAAAAGGTAGGAAGGGTTGTATACCTGTCCAGCAAATTGTATTTATTAATATGATCTATTTTAATATGTTGATTGGAAGTGCAAAATTCTTACACAGAAATTTGTTTACAGGGGTCAACTTCCTGCTGAGGCAGAAGTGAACTACTTAGGGGTAGCCAAATCCCTGGAAATGTATGGAGTGGATCTCCATCCTGTTTATGTAAGTATTGTTTAAATATTTTGACCTTGATAACAATAAAGAAAAATGTTCATGTACTACTGTGGGAGGGAGTATTTATATAGTTTAGTTGCCACAGAATAACTTGAAAGGAAACACTGTACTTAAGAAATGCAAAGGAAGACATATTTACAGACTGAGGGGATTTAGTCATTCATATATACAGAAGCCTAATGGTTTTTAGATGAAAGGCTGTGATTGTATTATACCTATAAAAGACAATCAGTTATACGCTGGAAAAAACAATTCAGATAAATAAGTAGTAGTTAGTGCAAATGTCAGGAGAGACGAGAGCGGCTTATAACCTTTTTCTTTGACACAAGAATTTGCACATTATTCTTGTGTAAATAACAGCAAGTGTGTCCTGAAACCTTTTCAATACCATTGCAAAAACAAGGATGGGGTAGCAGCATGTCTGGCTTTTTTTAATATTCGTTGTGAAGGTTTTGCTAAAGATCCAGAGTACTTTTCCAGCTTTTCCTCTGCTATATTATGCAGCGTTGCAAGTTGTCTGTATTGCCTCAGCAAAAGCCTCCACTTCTTTTGTAAAACAGCATGTATGTTGGGATTGGATCCAAGTCATCACCTGGAGGCTATGTGCTCCTGGTGGAAACATCATTCTATCTTGTTTGAATAATTGTGCTTGTGGCAGGTTTTTCTGAATAAAAGAAAATCAGCAGTTCAAATGGGGAGTTGTAATGTAGATAGTTCACTGAGTTAGATGTCAGTACTTTGTAAAATTACTTGAAAGAAAATAAAGAAATCAAGATATTACCAGAAGATTTAAGTATGTGTTTCCTGCTGAAAATTGTGTAGCCTGCAATACAAAGTATTTTTTAATGCACCCTGTGGCTTAATTGTATTCATATCCCATGCTCCGTGCCCCTCCCACCCATGGAAAGCTGGGGGAGTTACTAGAACAAGATTCAACATGATCCAACAAAATCATGTTAAATTAGCAGAGCCTGGAATTTTTTTTTTCCTCTTAGCTTGCTTTTGCTGTGCAATGAGATCCCTGCCTGGGTAATGAGGGGTGAGTTGTAATATGCCCAAGTTTAACCCATGGATATCGTAATTTCTCTTTATATTACAACAGCAACAGAAGCCCTCATTTGAGACTGAAGATGCACGTATTAAGAGCTGTAGTTCTTTTCCTCACTTGGTCATATTAAAAGTAAAGTTGTCTTTAGCAGTTTGTTCACTGGGGAGCACAGGCAGAGCTTGCAGAGGTGTGCTTAGGCTTTCTCACATCAGTAGTCACACAGAAGGACACTTTCTACAGTCGGTCTGTCTCACAGTTGCTATTTTTTTGCGGTTCATGCTGTGCTGGTTTAGAGCTTGCAGGGCTCTTCCTCGTTGCCTCAAGTAGGCCAATGAACGAGCTTTTGCAGCTGTCTTTTAACCTCATGCACTAAGGTTTGCACTCTTCCAGGTGTAGGGCACATCTGATTTTGGTTACTGACCATAAATTGGGGAGTCAGTGGCCTTCTGCCACTGCCTTGGCACCAAGGTTTTCACCCTGTTCTCTCTCAATGTGGTTTGCGATTTGGATACTGACCTCAGGAACGGTTTCCTTTGGAGGAGATGATGCATGCGACTGTTCCTTGCATGTCACGACCCCTTCTGAACAAAAAAATACTCTGAATCTCTCAAAGGGGCTACTTCACTTGGTAGCAGTATGCAGGTGATGATAGTACTTCAGGAGGCAGAAGGCATCTGTGAGGTTATATTATAGTAGAATGGGTCAGAAAATCACTATTTACCTTCAGCTGAAAGTTACTTGTCTGTTGCATTCATGTTTCAATAAAGAGTTTAGTTTCTGAGTTTTGGCCATTTGCCAAATAGCTGAAAGTAATTCCTTAGAAAAAAAAATTATTTTTGCTTTTCACCATGGCATGTGGAATATCCCATTCTTTCCCTCACTGCCATTCTTTCTCGCCTCTTTGCTTCCATGCTTACAACTTTTCATATAGGAGTTTTTGTTAATACATCAAGTACTATTTTTCCGTTTGCAGGGAGAGCGAAACAGTGTGCTCAAGTCAGTCATCAGGCTGATTTCCTCACTAGATCTTACTGCTACAGTGATACAACTTGCAACTGAATGAATGATGTACATTTTTATTTTCTAGGGTGAAAACAAATCTGAATATTTTTTAGGATTAACACCTATAGGAGTTGTTGTCTACAAGAATAAAAAACAAGTAGGAAAATATTTCTGGTATGTATAATTTAAATGTGCAGTCTGTGCTAAAACAATAACAATGTTGCATGAAAATGTATGTTATGTGATACATATTTGAAAGGTTAATTGTATCAATAAAAAAAAAGTATACTTGGAATTCCTGATCTTTGTCTGAATTATGCAGATTTTAAATTCTTGGATAATCCAGGTATTGAAAGAATTAGTTCGCCTTTACCATACTCATGCTGAAATGTTTCAATACTGTTAATTTCCTGTTGATACATGGTGCGTACCTGAAAAAATATTCTACCTGTGAATTCCTTTCTGTCTTTGTATTTAAGTATATACAACTTTATATTTTATTATGTATGAAATTAAAATCTTATGAGGTTCTGTCTGTCTTTTTTCCAGGCCTAGGATTACAAAAGTTCACTTCAAGGAAACACAGTTTGAACTTAGAGTCCTGGGAAAAGATGTAAGTTTTTATTTAAGCCTGAAAGAAAAAAAACAAAGGTAATCTCAGGTCTAATGAAATGCGAAATTTTGTGTGGCTATCAAAGTCTAATTTATTTTATTGAAATTTACTGCAAGAAGCCATCAAAGTCAAATTAATTTTATTGATAGTTACTGCAAGAAAATTACCTTATCCTCAAGTGTAGTATGCTCCTGATGGTGCTTGTAGTTTTATTAAAGAAAGAGAAGGGAGAAAGATTATCTGTCCACGTTTTGCAGACAAGGGGAGAGAACTTCAGCAGACCAGTACTGAAGTATGAATTTTATAACAAACCTTTATAATTATATATTGTGTTTTGTAAATTAGAGTAGACTACTTCTGCAGTGCCTTGTTTATGAGGTTACACAGTGCTTTTAAACTAGGCTAAATATGCAGGGAAAGCTAATACTAACTGAAATGTGGATGGAGGAAAACTCACAAAGGTGTTAGGCACAAGTAATTTTGTAGCTTGGAAACAGACGCAGCCACATAATATAGCTCAAAACCCATTTCTTTAACTTCATTGTGCTGTTAGACCATTTGAGAGACAGTTGGTTCCAGTGGAGCAAGGATAGCAGGTTGATAGCAAGAGAAGAGGTTTTCAGATAGAGTCAGTGGAAAAAAGAGAACAATATTTATTACCTATGAAGCATGTGGGGCAGGGGGAGGAAGAGGAGAGTGTTGAGGATGTAGGGAAAATTACGAAGTGTAATAAAATGAATAGTTGCAGTGAGTCTGTGATTTTTGGTATCTGGTTGAGTTATATGTTTAGTTTGCTGAGTTATTTTTTGAAAATACTTTGTATGTCTCTTTGGAATACCAGGACTGAAGGCTTATAGTTTTGAAGACATATTAGCCTCCTGGCAGTATTCTCCTTTACTGATTATCTTCATTCATCTATGTAGTCGTTAGTCTCATCCATGATTTTTCCATGAGGCCATTTGGTATGTTTGGTACATTCTGGGAAATGTAAATGTACCACTGAATGGTTGTCTTGGTTTTGTCATGGACAGCGTTTCTTTTGCCTCTGCAGATGTATTGGCAAGTTTTGCTTTTGTTACTCCCCATTAGTTTGTTTCTGTTTTGTGTGGTGATCTATGGGAAGTTTGTTTCTGATGGTGTGTTTATTGAAATCAGAGAGTTGTTTGAAGGCTGGGGGAAGGTTGGGAAAACTTTCCTCAGTGTTTCATGTGAAGAGTGAATGCCTGTTCATGTATAAACAAGTCTGAGTTTGAGTTAGAGTGAATTGCATTGAAGTGATGCTGTAGTTTCTGTTTGATGCCACATATGTATAGTTTTTGTCTGATCCATATGGAATTGCAGAGGTTTAAAATGCCAAGCAGAAAACCTGGAAGCTTTGGAAAACATGCTTAAGTTGAGACTGTGAATGTTGATGGCTGGTGAGTACTTAATATTGTGATCATAAGGCAAACACTTTGACAGCACTTGGTAATTTCAAGTCTCGACAGGTACTTTTAGGAAATAGTTCAAGAGAACAGTAAGTATAAGGGTGTGTACCATCATTAAAATCTCCTTTGCAACTAATACTCATTTGAAGTGTTTCTATAGCGCCTCATATCCTAACAAGATCAGGAAAGGCCAAAATGCCCCAGAAAAATGTTCTTCTCCCTTCTTTTTAAACATTCTGGTGGTGTTACTTTGAACAAAATTATGTGTTGGAATAAGTAAACAGTATCCTTACTCTCTGGATTAAAGCTGTCACAACAATTTATGCTGTTCTGTACCCAGAGGTGGAAAAGCTTGACTGTTCCGATATTCATCAAAAACTTAATTCACCAATTTCTTTTATTCCTCTGGTTTTTGGAATAAATGCTATCACTTTATCCTTCCATGGGACATGAGTTTGCAGTATGTGATAGGAGAGTAAATGTGCCATTTTTACTTCATTCTGCCTCCTGGGTTATCACTTTGTGGCCCAGGGAATTAACACCTGCCTTGTTTCAGATGTAGTATAACATGCCTGGAACGTGTTACATGTTTCCAGTTAGTTGAAGAGAATGCCAGAAAAGATTCAAGAAGAGAAGAAATAGTGGAGACTTTCCCAACTATTAGAGCTTTCCGGCATATAGCGAAGGAGTTTAACATGACATATTAAGAAGAGCAGATTATTTCTGAGTATATTGGTGCTTTGTGTGAATCACATTTTCTGTATTGTAGTGAAAACTCTGTACAGACTGGATTTTGGTTCATGTTTCCACACACTAGCTAGCTACCTTTATTCACACTGGTGGGGACCTTTCATGGGTACACCTGCTCATCCAGAGGAAGCTGTTAGTGCTTTTAGTATGGATGAAGTGTTGCTCTTCCCCTGCATGGGGTTACTTGTGGTAACTTCTTTGTTCTCCCTTTCAATAAATTTGTCTGAGCTTTTTTTAAACCTACCTAAAGAATTTGAATATGTATTTCCCACTAAACGGGTGGAAGTGGACATCCTGATCTCCTTGACAGATGGCAGACATGGCAGTCTAAATGTGCAGGTCTATGTTCTTAGGCTACCTAAAACCTACTCCGTGGGGTGCCTGTGTCAGACTTACTTATGGCTGCTAAGTTTGTTGTTTACATTGTTTCACTTTTCATAAACTTGATGATTTACTGAGCAGAAGATATTTATGCTTACTTTCTTATAATAAAAAGTGCTTTGTCTTTCCTTTTTTGTAGTGTAATCTCTTGTACTTCTTCATATCTCTTCCATGAGACCATTTTCTGTATATTTAATTTCTTTATATTTTATCTGCATACCTATTGCTATTGTGTGCAAGCATGACTGTCAGTATTTTGGGTTTATCTTTCACTACTTTGCTTGTATTATATATTTTCTCCCTAAGGCTATTGTCTCTTCATAAACAAAATACTACCCTTAATATTTGGCCATCTGTGACTTATCCTGACATGTGAGACTAATGACCTGAACCAGCTAACAGAAACTCTTTTTCAGTGGTGTTATTCATTGAATCAGTATCTCATTGTCCTCCCAAGCGGACCCATGCTGTCAATTCTGAGCTAGAAACATGTTGGGCTTTCTGTGAAACCTCTAAGTATCAGCATGAAATTAGGAACCCTTCCCCTGAGAGGACTGCATAGAAAGATTCCCTGAACGCAACAATCACAAAGGATTTTTGAAGATGAGAAAGGTGTATTTTTGCGCAGTTTCTTTTAAGAAAACCGAGAGATCCATCTGATGCCTGTGCACAATTTGTGGTAGCATAGAGGTCAGTTGAGCAACCTTACTGGAAACGATCCAGCAATACAGGTGGCTGCCAGAGGCCCCCCTGATGCAGCAAAATGGAGCCTAGTCACATTGGATGCGCTGTGTGGAAGTCAATAATCAAAAGGGTACACAGCGTACCTCCTGTGCTTTCCCCGTGTGAGGAACACAGCTTGCTTCCTTGATTTCTCTCTCAACTAAAGACATGAAACAAAACAGAGAAAAACATGCTTTGTAGATTGTGTAGGCTCGGAACGTAAATGTAATAATATACAGGAGTGAGAGATGTGGAGCTTTTTTGCCTGTAGGTACCAACTACTTTAGTGCTGTTCCCCACAACCCCATACTGTTTTCTGCAACAGCGCCTTTTACTTTGGTTGCACTGTGTCTGAACATGCAAGTGAATGATTTCACTCCTTTGCAGAGTTTATGCAAAGCTTCTGTACTTGTTACTTTTCATGTTTCTCTTTCACCAAACCAGAAACTGTTGAATGTGCAAAACTCTTGTTTTCATTAATTTTTCTTGTAAGAGAAGGGTCTTTTGGAAGTCTGAAATTTTTGTTTCACGGGATTTTGAAATTTGGGTTGTTTCAAGTCAGAACAAACCCCCAAACTGTGCAATTAAAAATGATTTACACATTTTCAAGACATGCCTTCCTCTGCAGTCTTGCTTAGCCAAATGAAGAGGCCCAGCTCAGCTGAATTCATAAGATGAAGTTGGTAAAGACTGTTTTCAGGAGCAATATCAACCACTGACACAAGCTAGAGGAACTTAAGGGCAGTTCTAAAGCATATAATGCTCCTCATTCTGGTGGCTGAAACTTGTCTAAATAGAAGATTTTTGTGTTCTTTTAAATAGTCTCAGAAAACCCTGGAAATATGCTTTATTTTTTTAATTACTTTTTATAAATGTCAGAAGTCTGAAAAACAATTACATTAATAAGGTAGTCCAGCTATACCCCTTCTTGCCCTGTCACACGCTATATTCTTTCTTGAGTTACAAGTTCTAGGCAGGAACTTTTAATTTGATTTATTCCTTTTGGAGTTTCTTGGGAAGATTGATCAGTGTTTGAAGACATGTTCCTCCTATTGTAAAGTCCACTTTAGCTTAGATTTCAATTACAGACAAAAGTAGCATTTTGATCTTTATTACGGTTTAACAATTACAAATGACTTGTATCATTTGCATTTGCCCCTTAAGCCAGAGAGGTAGTGGAGGGTGGAGGTGAGCAACCACAGCAGTGTTATATGTCATATATGGGGTATTTTTGCACTTTCTTAACCACTTTCTGAGCCATTGCAAAGGCTTGATAACAAAATCTTCAGTAATGAACATTTTTGAACGTGAACTAGGATTAAAATTCCCGAATAAACTTAAATTAATGCCACTAAGGTGCTACTGTCAGCTTTTTTTTTGTTTTTTTCGTAAGTTCTTCTTTAGTCTTTTTTTTTTTAATTGGTGTAAGACGAGGCTGAGACACGTTTGTATAAAGCATTCAATCTTGACATGCTTTATACAAACTGGCACAGCATTATTAGTTCCTGACTTGTATAATGTTCTTAAAGATTGACCTTGTGTAACCAGTAATAATACATTGTCTGTTACATAAGCTGTGATTGGTATGCATTGTGTAAATATATAAAAACAGAATATTTCCTACTGGAGTTAATGATAGTATCCAGGTATGTGCCTAACCTGGCAAAGAATGATGTTGGGGAGCAGTAGCTTCCGAGGCAGTGTTAATATTTCCGTTATATGTATATACAGGTGTATTACATGTACATGCAGCATGCTCTGTAATGGGGCAAGATCCCTCCTTATACTGTATTCATATTCAGTGTGGCTAGGCAGAGTGGTGTGTGTGCTGGCAGGGTTCCTTACTGTGGTTTGGGTTTTCCTTCTTCATTGTCTGAGCCTGGATTGGTGGGAACCAATATGTGTCTTGTCATAAATTGTAGCAGCTAAAGCCTGATCTGAGTCAATGGGTTTTCAAAATGTTTTTGGTCTGTGGATGGGTGCAGTGCTCCATGGAACGGGTGTAAGTCTACTGACAGTGACCCTCTTATCTTTGGAGTAATCCATGAACTTAACAAACGAGGGATCTTCTGGGCCCCAGAGGGAAGAACTGTCATTTTAAGTGTGTGTCTTCTCTTCCAGGGGGACTTGAGCTTGCCCTGCCTGGGCTGGCCGCAAAGCAGCTCTGAGCTTGAAAGCTGTGTAATCATGCTGGTGTGGCAGAACAAGCCAGGAGCTGTTTGCAAAGGGCAGTGTGGGCACTGCTGAACTAGCATGTCAGTTCTAGCAGTTCCAGAGGCATTGTGTGGTTAAGAAGAGTAATGACCCCTCTGACTTGTCTGCATTGAAGGCATTAGTAACATCCTTTCAGTCTTTCAGTTAAGTGTGTGTGGGGGTATGGTGGAGGGCTGTACTGATTACCAGCTGTTTAGTGGAAATCTCAAAGGCCCTGCCAGACCAGTCTCCTGGCTGATTTGAGAGGCAGCATTAAAAAGATAAGGGCTGTGGCTACATGTTTCAGTGCCCGTCTGTTTATAAGCTCGTAGTGTAGTCAAGATGTAGTCAAAGAGCTCAACAACTAGATACTGCTGCCAGGAGTATGCCTATCCTTTTGCAGCCTCTGGCCATGCGGCCTTGCCCCCTCCCTTGCCAGTGCAAGTCACAGATGTGATCAAAAGTGACCATACAAAAGTGGTTTTCTGCTTGTTTGGTGAGCAGAAATGGCTTCCTGAAAGAATAGACAAGCACCAAAGCTGGTTCAAAGGAGAGGGGAGATGTTCAGAGTGTGCAGACGACCAGGACCACTCTGGAAGCAGTAAGCCATCATGGTTTATGATGCTTCACCTTTAGTACACTGGGCACTCGGAAAGCAACAGGATGAGTAGGGAGTAACTTCTGAGGCACACTGAGTGAGTTTGGAATTGTCATTTCCTATAAGCCATTAATAAAAATACAATAGGTCTTTGTTTCGTCTGGTTCAGATATACAAGAAAAATAAGAAAAACCCAGCTAATTCTCATGACCTGTAGGAAATTACAGTTGTTCAAGATGCTAAAAATGTTGCCTTTTATTGGTAACAAAAAGTTCATGATGTTAACAGGTAAGGTCATCCTTGCTTTACCTATATAAAACAATTTATTCCATTAGGGGAGAATGGTTAAACCTGGAAGATATTACTGCCTTCAGTAGTCCTTAATTTTACATATGGATTTATAAATTGCGAGGGTAATCACAGTACTCTTGCAAACCTTAAAAAATCTTAAAAAGTAAACGAAGCCCTAAATCTAGATAAGCTGTATGCAGTGTCATATTGGACTTAGTTGCAATGTTACTGAATCCTTTGCAGAGAAAGTGAAAAATGGTAAAAGAATTATGACTTGTCTCCTCTGTGTTGGTGAAAAACCTTGGAGAATAACATTTTAGGCTTTCTTTCTCTCTAGTAAAATTCAACTGTGCTATTTGACTTATTGCAAGCACCCATTCTGAGGCAACAGTTTTCAGACGTGCACTTTTCCTTCACATTCAAGTAAATAAACCTCAATGTGTCATTGAAAGTTTGTTGGTCTGTCCTCTGATTTTCAGGCAGTTGTTTCATTTTCCAGATCTGAATTCCATAACTTGTTGATAAATTGGATCTATAGGGCTATGCTGTTTTTCTCCTGGGTGCCTTTGATTGCTCCATACTAAGTATAGATGTCTCAGCACATAGTTAATTGTCAAAATTTTTTCCTAACCAGCTGAGATGAGCTTTCTTCCACCTTAGAAAATAATGCCTTCAAATGCTGGAATCAGTAATGTTTGCTGGTCAAATCTTTAAATCATACAGCAATATAGCTGTACCATCCCTCTTTTTAGTCACGTGCTGATTTTCATATGTTATGTGCCATTTGTTCTATATATGGGAAAGTTCAAAAACTTTATCTTAGAAGAAAAAGTGGACAAGTAGAACCTTTTCCCTGATGGGAATCTTTCCCTGAATTCCAGTGGCATTTGAATTGGGCTAATAGTAAGATATGGCGGAAATACCTTATTTTAAAAAGTCTCTTTAAAAAAATCCAAAACGCCCCTGGTTTCTCTCTGCCTCTCCCTTCCCCCAACACTCGGAGGTTATGTAATTAAAGAAATTTAAGTGCCACAGACAATTCTTAGCCCAAAAGTAAAATTTAGGAGTGGACAAAGAAGGAGCAAGATCCTGCATATTTAAAAGTGAGTCACTGAGTTCTTTCCTAACAGAGGTTAAATTGACTCATCGTGTTGCATAAAGTTTGGAATACCACAGGCCTGATCTGATACTATTCTTTAAAAGAGTGCTGGTGACACTAGTTGTGTGGGTTTGTATGAAATCACATCAGATGACAGTCTGATCTAGAAATTGTAATGTATATTCAATCATAAAATATGAAGCTATGTTTCTATTATGTATAAAATAAGCAAATGAAAAGAACCCCTTGACATGTCTTCTTTAAAACTTTAAAACTGTAAAAATGCAATATGATCTTTCAGTTGGTAGACTCTTGTTTCTGGTTGCCAGAGGAGCAAGAGCAATATAGTTACTCTTGAAAATTCTAGTATAAATAGATTTTTCTCATTGACAATCTTCAAGACTCTCCAGGAAGCTTTTTTTCCTCTTTTCCCCCAGTTACTTAGACTTTTCTGTTTTAGAAGAGCTTCAGTTTTTAAGTTTCTGTTTTCACTTTTTATAAATTAAACTTTTTTTTTCGTCCAAGTTAAACCCCTTGTGAATCCTGCAGAGAGATGAAGATCCCTATCAAGCCTGAAATTGTATTTTAAAGAACTGAGGGAATGCATTTATAGGACTTATCTACTATATAATCATTTTCTGCTATGCATAGCAATCTCAGATAAATCCTAGTTTTCAGCATTCTCAGTGGCTATATGTCTTACTGTACTACTCTTTCTTGCTGTGATGCCCTAGAGGGGAAAATGTGCTTTTGAGAGAAGACTAAAGGATGATTATCATTCCTTGGATATTCCTTGGGACTGTTCCAGCCAGCCATTCAACTAACTAAAATAATCCATGGGAGAAAATAAGCTCATGTCTATGTCTCCAGTTTGTTTTGGTTTTGGTTTTTTGTGGGATTTTTTCGTTTGGTTTTTTTGGGGGGGGTGTTTTGTCAGGGAATGAAATCTCAATTATTCTGACCACAGGTGCAAAGTTCTGTAATTTTTAGTTATTTTTTTCAAAGTGGAGGAAAGGCTGCTTTAGCAGTTAATTTGCGATTTTGTGAGGCTGTCTGACAGCCATTAATAGACATATAATTGGCTTTGTTAGAGGTGAAATTTTGAATTCTAGAGAACATACTGAATTAATTCACAGTTTGCAAGGTGCTTGCAGGTCATTAAGTGAAGAGAGGGAGAAACTTGCCAGAACTCTTTACCTATGTATGCATGGCACTGCAGAAGTAAAACTAATACAAGGGCATCCATAACCTCAAATCAGCTGCCGACAGTGGTGTGACTCATACCCCCTTTGTAATTCACATATTGGGGAAATGGTTTTAGGGCTCAGTTTTGTTATAGACGGTTTGTACCACGCTGAGAATCAACTCTGAAGTCAGTAGGACTACTCATTCTTTGTGCAAATCACAGATACAAAACTGAACACTTAAGTTTACTGAGTGACAGATATATGGAAGTGTATTTTATGTAAACATATTTGAATGTTTGGCTTGTTGGAAACAAGCAGTGTGATGTGTCTGTTCCTTCTTCTTGTCTGTTGGAAATATTTTATAGTTTGTGTATGGCTGACTTCTCTTTCATCTCTTCCTGCCTTTTCTCATGTCCACTGTACTGGCTGCCAATTTCCAGTGAATAAGTTTTTGTTGTGTTCCTTAAGAGATTTTAAAGTGGATTTTATGGCTTTTAGCTTTGACCTTTTTCCTAGAATTTTGAATTATTCAGAAGTTAGCTTTTTAAAAAAAAATTTGTTAAATCATTCCTTCCCCTCATCTTTTTTATTTCCAGTTTTACCTTGATTCTTCTCTACGTGTATGTTTTGTTCATGTTCTCTCCGTGTTGTTGCTTCATATTACTTTATCACAAATCTTTGTTTCTTTCCTTCACTTATACTTGCCTTTTTGTATACTGTTAAACAGAGCCTTGGGAGTATATTTTTCCCTGGCATCTGAGGTGCACTTTCAGAAAACATCAGAAACTTACAGCAACATACTGTTTGAAAAAAACTTTGCACTTTTTAACTAGGAAAAAAGCTGACAGCTGTGAACAAGAATGAAGGAACAAAAGTGTTTCAATAATCTCCTTTCTCTTCTGTTTTTCTGTATCTAAGGAATTGATTCTTTAAATAATTATTTTCAGGCAGTGAGAAACAAACCCACCCACTTTTAAATGAAGAATTCTACAGAATTATAGAACCTGCTTTTCTTCATATTTATGTCTTATCTTATGTGCATTGATAAGAGATGGACAGTTCTTGTGTTCAGTGAATGAAGATTGACTTACTGGCAGAATCCCTCATAACAATATTGACTTGTTTTGTTTTCAGTGCAATGAAACTTCCTTCTTTTTTGAAGCACGTAACAAGATCACATGCAAACATCTCTGGAAATGCTGTGTAGAACATCACACGTTTTTCAGGTGAGTGATGCAGAAGTTGTGGTTTCATTACCAAAAGCAGGGAGACTATATTAAGAACCTTGTTATACCTACAGAGTGGTGTAACACAGGCTTGGAAGCACATTTTTCCTCTTGATTATAGAATGCTCTTAAAGGCTGCCTTCTCTTTTCTTACAGTGATGTTAAATGATAATTTTAAAATTGGGTGCTTTGGTGGTTTCTTTTGTTTTAGAATTCTTTTCAAAACAGTATCTCGGATTGCATAAAGTAGGCTTACACAGGATTTGAGCTGCTCTATACATTTCTATGTATTTAATCATCAAATTTTCTGTAGCAGCATTGGCTTGGGTGAGGCCTTTGGATTTCTGACATTACTATTTCCTATAATGTACAGAAATTTTGTTTTTTGATAGAAAGACTCATTGAATTTCCATGATGTTTTCATAGAATCATAGAATACCAGGTTGGAAGAGACCTCAAGGATCATCTGGTCCAACCTTTCTTGGCAAAAGCTCCATCTAGACAAAAGCACCATCTAGACAAGATGGCCATCACCCTGTCCAGCTAAATCTTAAAAGTGTCCAGTGTTGGGGAATCTACCACTTCCCTGGGGAGACTATTCCAATAGCTGATTGTTCTCATTGTGAAAAATTTTCCTCTTGTGTCCAGTTGGAGTCTCCCCAGGAATAACTTGCACCCAGTAGCCCTCATCTTTTCCATGGGACTCCTTGTAAACAGGGAGTCTAGATCTTCTTTGTAGCCACCCTTTAAGTACTGGAACATGGTGATGAGGTCACCATAGTAAGAAGAGAAGGTAAGCCTTCTTTTCTCAATGCTGAACAAACCCAATTCTGTCAGCCTTTCCTCATATGGCAAGCTTCGCAGTCCTTTGATCATTCTGGTTGCCCTCCTCTGGACCCTCTCCAGCCTGTTCACATCTTTTTTGTATAGTGAGGACTAAAACACACAGTATTGCAGGTGTGGCCTGACAAACATTGAAGAGTGCAATATTGACTTTATCTCTGTGGATGATGCCCTCGTTGATGCAACCCAGCATCCTGTTGGCTTCCTTTGCTGCTGTGGTACACTGTTCACTCATATGGAGCTTATTGTCCACCAGCACCCCTAGGTCCCTTTCCACAGAGCTGCTCTCCAGCCACATGGACCGCAGTCTTTGCTACACTCCTTGATTATGTTTTCCTGGGTGCAAGGCCTTACGCTTGTCCTTGTTGAACTTCGTAAGGTTCTTGTTAGCCCACTCTTCTAGCCTATTTAGGTCTTCCTGCAAGGTGTCTCTGCTTTCCAAAGTGTCTAGTTCCCCTCTGCAAACTTCATCAGGGTGCACTTGATCCCACCATCCATATCACTTATGAAGAAATTAAACAGCATTGTGCCCAGTATCGATCCCTGGGGGACCCCACTTGTGACAGGTTGCCAGATTGAATAAGAGCTATTTACCACCACCCTCTGGGTGTGGCCTGTCAGCCAGTTCCCCACCCACCACAGGGACCACTTGTCTAGGCTGTAATGCATGAGTTTCTCTAGGATGATGCTGTGGGTAACCATATTGAAAGCCTTGGAGAAAACCAGGTAGACAATGTCCACTGCTCACCCCACATCAACCTAGCAGGTTACTTTGTTGTAGAAGGTGATCAAGTTTGTCAAGCATGATTTGCCCTTGGTGAATCCATGCTGGCTTTTCCCAATCACATGCTTCATGTGACTTGTGATAGCCTCCAGGAGGATTCATTCCATGACTTTCCCAGGAATTGAAGACTGATGGGCCTGTAATTTCCTGGATGCTCCTTTAAGCCCTTCTTGTAGATGGGGGTGACATTAGCCTTCCTCCAGTCTTCTGGAATGTCCCTCAGTCTCCACAGCTTCTCAAAGATGATGGAGAGAGGCCTCACAGCAACATCAGCCAGCTCTCTTAACACCCTCAGGTGGATATTGTCGGGGCCCATCTATTTGTAAGGGTCAAGCTCCTGTAACAGTTCACATACCAACTCTTCCTTCACAGATGGCAGGTCTGTGTCTGCATCGACCTGGATTTTTGTTCCCAAGGCCTGGGGCCCAGCAGTGCTGGTGATAAAGTATTGAGAACTTCTGCCTTATCAGCACTGCTGGTGACTAATTCACCTCTCCTGTTTAACAGTGGGCCAGTATTATCCTTCTGCTTCTGCTTGGTCTTTGTGTACCTGAAGAACCCTTTCTTCTAGTTTTTGACATCTCTGGCCAATTTCAATTTGAGCTGAACTTTTGCTTTTCTAACCGCATCTCTGCATGCCCTGGCAATGCCCTTATAGTTCTCAATGGGTACCATCTCTGGTACGCTTCTCTTGGTTTTGAGCAGACTCAGCAGCTCTTAGTTAAGCCAGGGGTGTCTCTTGCTCCACCTACTTCCCTTACCTTTAAAGGAGATGAACTGTTTTTGTGCTTCCAGGAGAGCATTCCTGAAAAACTCCCAGCACTTGCTAGCTCATTTATCCTCCAAGGAAGCTTCCCATGGAATCCCTCTCAACTGAGCTCAGAGAGACCTGAAGTTTGCTCTTCTAAAATCTAAACCCTTTGTCTTAGTACTAACGTTGAGCATGCCCAGCAGGATCCCAAACTTCACAATATTGTAATCACTGCAGCCAAGGCTGTCACTAACCAAGATACTACAGAGCAGGTTTTCTTAGTTTGTGAGTAGCAAGTCCAGCAGTGCCTCATTCCTTGCTGGCACATCTAACATTTGTATGAGGAAGCAGTCTTCTATGCATTCCAGAAACTTGATGGATGACATGTGAGCTGCTGTATTGTTCTTCCCACAAATGTCTGGGTAGTTGAAGTCACCCATAAGAACCAGGTTCTGTTGACCCGAAGCTTGCTTAAGTGACCCAAATATTGCTTCATCGGCCTTATTGTTTTGGTTTGGAGGTCGGCTGCACATGCCTATTGTAAGATCCTCCGTGGAGACAACACCTCTGATCTTGACCCAGAGGCATTCCACAGGGCTTCCACAATCACTGTAGTTGACTCCTATACATTTAAGATTTTCCTTAGCATAGAGCACAACTCCTCCACCTCTTCTTCCCTGCCTGTCTTTATGAAATAGCCTATAGCCATCCATTATGATCCTCCAATCATGTGAGTTGTCCCACCATGTTTCAGTTATTCCTATGTTATAATTTTCTGACTGGGTGCAGAGCTGCAAATCCTCCTGTTTGTTCCTCAGGCTGCATGCATTGGTATAGACACACTTGAGGTGGTTGGCCTTCTGGTTCTTGTGTTGGGAGGCAGCTGAAGAACATTTGTTGCTGCTCTGATTGGCCTGGCTTATTCCTCAGTTGGATGTGATGGCATGAGCATTGCCACTTGGGACCCCGCCCCCCCCCCAGTCCTTCAGTTTAAACCCTGCCTTTTGCTTACTTATCAAAGTGTATAAAATGCTTCCAAGATTACACATCTCAAAACACTTTATTTTACTGTTGCAAAAACACTTAACAGAAATGTGCAAGGGTGTCTAGCTAGGAACTGGTCAATGGGATGCTTAGGGTTGGCTTTAGCGGTGGTGTAAATGAGTAAGCTCATAATCCCTCCTGCAGTCCCATTACTGTGGCATGGTGTTTTTGCCTGCTCCTCTGAAATAATAAGTGAAAGGCTGCTATTGCCAGCAGTTTACAGTAGACCCTGAAATAAAGAGGTGTGTAATCAAAAGAAGAGGGCATAAACGTGTAGCTTTGTGGAGGTCTCAACAAAGAGTCTGCCTGGAGGCAGGGATGAAGAGGAACTAGCAGAAAATTATTTTTTTGGAACCTAAAGTTTGTATTTCTCTTTTCTTGGGAAGGGGACTGTAATTGAAACCTATCTATGTAACTTACTCTTGTTTTATTTTTCAAACTATATAGAGTGCCAGAGAATGAATCAAACTCCCTGTCGAGAAAATTCAGCAAGTTTGGATCCATAGGTTATAAACATCGGTACAGGTGAATTTATTTCATTGCTTAAACTTCAATTAATTCCTTCTTCATTCCTTCTTTTCTCCTCTTTTCTTCCAATGAAAGAAAAACCCCACCCAGACTATGATTCAGAGCAGTTCTGCTGACAAGGCATGAATCAGGGCCATTTTTACAGACTCCTTTTGGGAGCGTGGCAGTTTTGGGATAAATGTGAGTTACTTCTCATTCTCCAGATACCCAGAGCTGTCTAAGGCCTGCTGTAGCCTGTAGTGAAAATAAGAGCAACCTTGGCTATGCTTTAAGTCAAAATCTCCTTATAAGTCCTGAAATTATGTTCATGTCCTGAAGGTTTTTTCCTGACAATTGGGGAATACCAAAGCAAGGAGGCAAGTTGGCTGCTGCCTTTCTTCTAGGAATTAGCAAAGGGTTGGTGCAAAGAAGTGTATAAAGTCTGTAACTGTGATGCCCTTCTTTACAGCTGCAGGCTTGGCTATGGCAAGGGTTCTCAATCCAGATGTCTAATACTGTAGCAGCATTACGTCTAATATACTTATGTCTAATACTGTAGCAGTACTACTGGTGCACTGCTGTTAAGAATAAAAATTAAGGCAGATCTGAAGGGAGATGGGTGTATCTTTTCTAACAGGAATAGCTGGCAAAATTGGATAAGCATTCAAGGCTGGAAGCCTTGAAAGGTGCAGTAAACTTCAGACTAAGGATGTATACAGAGCACGTAGTCTCAATTTTAGCCTGAATTAACCAGGCAGACAGTGTGACATAAAGGGCAGTTAATAATGGGATACAGAGGAAGATGTGGTAGAGAGTGGGTTTAAGATCCTCTAGCTGCTGTGCCATAAACGACTAGCAGAATATAAGATGTAGTTAAAATTGTAAGTTATCAGAAACCCAGTAGTTTTTACTGAGTTTTATTGAAACTTTATGCTTTTTGAAATGACAGGGTCTTTGTCTAGTGAGTAAGGCACTTGATTTGGCAATTGGCAACTACTGTTTTAAATCCAGTTCTGTCACATCAGCTGACCATTTTTGAGCCAAATAATTTATGGTCTGATTTTTAGAATTACTTTGGCGTTGCATATTCAGTGAACCTGAAAGGGAGAGTGGGAAGCAGCAAATCAAAACCACATCTGAAAGCCAAGACCCTTTCTTTTTCCATTTTCATTTTCCCTGTTAGTCAAGTGAGGATAAAGATAGTTTGTCATCTTTTGTAGTTATTTTGAAGCTGCTGGGTGAAAAGGCCCTATTTACTGTAATGGCAAATTCTAGGGGTTTTTTCCATGGCCTGCAAATATACCAGGTTTGCTTAGGTTTATTTTTGGCTTGTCTGTCTCTGCTTCCTGTCTGTATTTCCATCATCACTCAAGAAATACATGGATCATAATGGGTAAAGCTGACATTCATTAGTTAGGCAGTTCTTTGTCACTGCCTCTTAAGAAGACTTTACTAAAACCAAGAAATCCATAACCTCTAATTTCCTTAGCAGCTCCTGGATTGGAGTTAGTATCTGTGGTAGGTAGTACCAGCAGTGTGTAATAGTAGCTCTATTACATTTGTAATCAATCAGAATTCATAGGCAGCTCTCTGTTACACTTGAATGTGAGATCTTGCTTTTAAGGAAGGTTACTGATGGAGAGATAACTATGCCAGTGCTGAGCCTGAGCTCCTGTGACCGAATCTCAACTGTCTCCAGCCAGGATCACTGGTGTGTTTCTGTCCCATTTCCTTCAACGTATTTCATAATAGTCCAGATTATTTGGGTTATCACGTTAACTGGCATGATCCAGCTTCTTCAACTGCCTTTGGGGTTTCTAGTTGGATCCTGAATAACCCCATCTGTGAAATTGGACAGGAGTTCAGTGAATTCCTGCGTGGTACTGCGGGTGAGAATTTCCTCTGTTGAACCATTTCAGGAGATTGGAGCAGGGTACTGGTGCTGGGGAGGAGAAAGTTTTGCACTTATCAGGACCTTCCAATCAATTAAAAAAACCCCAAAAACCAAAACCATGAAGTAGTTAACTACACTTGAGTTATTCCTGCCGGTGGTGCATTTAAGTTTGTCTTCCTTTTTTAGTAAATTTCAAGGGTGATCTGCATGACGGTCATTACTGATAGCTTATAATGTCATTTTTGTCAGGAACACATTAAAATATGTATTTCCCTTCTAGTATAAAGTGTTCCCTGTTTTGCTGCAGGGATTCTTGAGGACTCCCCCTGACCTGAGTGGATGTTCTAGTAAATGTAGGTTGTGACATCAAGTTGCACCATATTGATTATACAATATTAATGATAAATAGTGATAATCAGTTGGTGTTTGACATGTTAACTTTTGTCTTGTAATTCAGAGCAGCAGTAACAGCATTTTCCTGTGCTTTGAGAATCTTCTCTTTACTTATCCATCAGCTTTGGTTGTCTTCCCTCTTCGCCTTTGGTCCCTGTTGTAGCACCAAAAGCAGTGACAGTGTTTTGTATCTATATACATCATTAGCTCAAAGCAGAAACCATAATCCCACCCTTTGACTGTGTATGTAAGGGCACCATAATATTATCTTTTGGTGGTTCTTTTTTTTTTTTTCCTTAAATCTTCTAGTTACTGCTCATTAGGTGGCAGACAGTTTTCAGGAAAGCAATTTACTTGTCTTAAAATCAGATGCTTTGTTTAATATGTGGAGATGTTAGTGTGAGTAGAAAGAAGGTCTTATCCCCAGATGTTGTGTAAAACTGCTTCTGGAATTTGCAAGACTGGCATGGTTGCGAAACTTAAAAGTTGAGTAGAAGTGTTTTCTGGGTAACTTGGGAGCAAAAAAAAAAACATTAAATGGAATATCAAAACCCATCATTACTGTGATGTAATGTTAGAATTTGGCTTTTTTGTGGTCCTTTAATTCTTTTACAGATTTTGAGAAGATAAAAATTCCACAGTGCTGACTACCCCTGTGAGGCTATTGGTGAAAATAAGATCATCCTAGTGGAGTCTATTCACATAACTCAGAAAATCTACATATGTAATGCCTCTTGCTATAGTTGTTTGGCACTTGCTAGTATGATACCTGCTTACTTCTAAGTCATCAAACTATGAGTGTTTAAGCAACTTGTTACTTCTCTTGTGTAGTAAGTTTCCAGAAACAAACATGGAGTTTTGGGGAGGAGTATGATGCCTGCTTTACATTTTCGTTATGAACACTTTGTTCTGCTTAGTCACATGGAGAGGAACATTAAAATGAGCATAAAAGAATTTATTTAAACTTAATAAATTATTTATATTGTGCAATGAAGAAGAGCCTTACTCCAAATGGGAATCAGGGCTTCTACTCAATTTGTTATCACTTGGGTCTGTGTTAGTGAAAGTACTTTATTACAGTTTGCGTTGCACAGGGTTTTCCGTGCCTTTTAGGTTGTCATTCCACATGGCAGAGAAGTAGCCCCTTACTGACTAGAACTGAACAATGTTAAATATGTGTTTTCCTGAGATAAAAACTTACAAAAAGAATTTAGGAAGTAATCTAATTTTTAAAGAAAGTCTTATGTTGGAATATTTGAGGTTACAAAAGCTCACACTGTCTTAGCATCTTCCTGATACGCCAGCATTTTGTTTTAGTTGTTTAGCTCCTCCTGAAAATAACTAGTATAGAAGAGGTTGGCACAATCAGTTGATGATTCTGTGAATAACTGATTCAAAACAAAAGTCAGGGTAGTGCTACTCTACTGGAGAACCAGAGCTGGGATGAGAAGTGAATAGCTAACAAAACATGCTGTCCAAACCCCATGCATTTTTTACAATCTAAAGATCCTCTGATCATATTTCCAAGTGTTTTCTCATGATTTTGTTGTGTTTTCAAGTGGCAGGACATCTTTGCAAATGACCAGAGACCCTTCTGTGCAGCTCCCACGGCCTGACCAGCGTATTGAAAGAAGTCGCAGCAAGACTTACCCTAAAAGAACACAACAGACTGGTAAGTCCTTCTCTGATGGGCCTGCAGAAAGATGTCCTCTTCGGTCTGTGGTTCATTTCATTTTCAAGAGGTGACTCAGAACTGCTGCAGTGTCCTCAAGGATCTCTCAGAACGGATTCTCTCTTTTGCCTTAGGTCAGTATTTATACATAACCTTAACTGGATCTAACAACTCCAGCTTTGTGGATAAAAGTAAAAGAGATGGCATAGATCAAATATGATAAAAACCCATGTTAGTAGATCTAATGTAAAGTATGAAAGGGAAGTTTGAAAACAGGCAGTGAGAATATGGGGTTTTTTTCAGGAGTCCTGTCTCTCGCTAAAGAATTTTATACCCATGTGTCTTGATTGGTATCCATTGTGCCAGCTGTTTGACCTAAGGTATTTCTCTTGTACATCCTCTTACCAGTTCGAGGGCAGTATGCCTTTATTTTGATATTAAGTGGAACAGAAGTTAGTGCCATGCCCTCTGCAGTTTTAACATGCTTCAGATGTGTGAGCTGGAAATCTGTTCTGCATGCTGAAGATGTCAGGGGAAGCTGGAAGTTTTTACAGGTGTTAGAGGAAATGTGTAAGATTAAACATGGATCACAAGAGTCATGCCCAGAATAATGGATGTTTCCTGAAATTTAGTAATAGAGGCAAAAAGCTTTCCTAATGTCAAGCTCCGGTTGTACATGTGATTACACATGTATGCTTAGCTTCATCTATGACAGCAGTCATGCAGATTTCAGTTGAACTCGTGCATGAAGTATATATGTATGTGTGTTAGCAGTTTGAGAAAAAACTTGCCTGGACTTTACAATGTAAGTAAGATTTCTCTTTATCATGGGTTAGTATGGCATTATAAACTTTTGAGAGTCCCCATTTTTGAAAAGAGAGCAGGTATGTACATCTGGAAGCCTCCCATGTTTATTCTGGATGCCATCTGTTGACCCAGAAACAGGTGGTGTGTTCTGCCTTTTAGCTGCAGTGGGTCTTGAAGTGGACTGTAATTAAAAGTACTGCCCTTGGAAAACACAAGCAGTTTACAAAAGATTTTTTTAAAAATTTATTTTATTTAGTAAAGTGTAAGAAGAGAAGGATCGTTTTGCTTTTTGATTATG
Source organism: Balearica regulorum gibbericeps (assembly GCF_011004875.1). Lineage (NCBI taxonomy): Eukaryota > Metazoa > Chordata > Aves > Gruiformes > Gruidae > Balearica > Balearica regulorum. Next base: position 23,861,775 of record NC_046220.1, read on the forward strand.
ATATCTTTTTGTTGTGTCTGCAGTTGTCAGTGGGTGCCTAAGAGGACAGGAAGCTGTTCACCCTTGAACCTAGTGACTTAGACTTCTGTTCAGCTGGACTGTCCCATTCTTAGGGTGGTAGGTCAAGTTGAACAGCATTTCCCACCTGATTAGTCCCCAGTTCAGTTGTGCAGAAAATTGTTTGGCTATTTAGAGGTAAACTTGTCAGCTGAAACTCAGCCCTTAGCTGAAAAGAATGTTTGCTTTAGTGCAGGCAGTGAAAGTCAGTCTATATTGCTGTAAGGATGTGCGTGTTCTGCTTGTTGATTTTTTTAGGTTTCTTTGGCTGGAATTGTGAGGAAAACTGAAACCTTCCTATGGCCTATTCTGCTGGTGTAATGTGATGCAGAATTCTCTGGGCAACATGTTTGCTGTTTTGGTAGATTTAAATACTTTGTTTTACTTTAAAATAAAAAGGCTGCTTTTCACCATCTTACTCATATGTATTTGTGTAATCTGTATCACCCGTGTAGGTTGTTTTGCTTTTAATTCAATTTAATTGATTACCCATCTGTTCTAAGTGTGCAGTCATTTTCCATTGGCGCAGGTGTATTTCCTCAAAGGATTTTTAAATTAAAGGAATTTGTTTTGTTTCCCACTTAAAATATGGGCTAGAGGAAGAGAGCTATATCATTCAAATTCCATCTTTCCCTATAAATGAGCATATTTTTTAAACTTTATTTTTTTCATTTGTATTTGGGTATTCGCAATGATAAATGTCTAGTATTCTTTCACCACTTAAATGGGCTTTCAGGTGCTGAAAGCAGACTAATGCTACTTCTCCATGTGTCAGACACCATGTGACAGTCTGTTGCATGTCACTAGGATAAATCCACCCCTTTTCACCTAAACTGGTTCTTGGATATAGAAAAGTCCATTTCACACAATACATCAAGTCTGTTTGATATATTTTAAGCATCACTTGTTTAAAAATACTAACCCAATGTAGATTTTAGTTTTACAGAATAATTTTTATCTCGGAAATGAGCCTGATGGTGTAAACAGTTTTATGAGTTACTTAAAACTTGCCCTGATTGAAATGTTTGAGAGACTAGTATGACATTTCTTCTTAAAATAAATGTTGCTTTTGCATAACGAGATTATGCCAATGATTATCATTCATGGCTAGTCCTTTGTTCTTTATTTTGTGTTTCTAGTATGATGTAATAAGATTAAATACGCTTGTTCAACATTGTAAACAGCGTGATTTTAGTTTGCCTGTATTATGTATTTCTTAAAGTGTTTTCTGCCAAATGCTACTTAAATTAGGATCCAGCTGGACATGGCTTATAATTTAGCTTTTTGGAGTGAAAATCAGAGTTCCATTTATTCCCCAAAACCTGATAACAACTTACAGATAGTTCTTGTGCAGTAACTTCCTTCTACCTTCTCAGAGTTCAGCATCTTTCCTCACTCGCTTCTTTACTTTTTTTGCTTTTCTTAAGATTGCAAAGTTAAGTGCACAAAAAGCTGCTTTTCTACAGCCAGTTCAATTAGCCATTCTGGTTTGTTTTGTTTGTCCCAGTAATGGGACCAGCCACAGCTGTGGTTCTGAGGGCAATTAGAGGAACCAGTAGCTACAAATGCATGGCTGTAGCATATGCAGTCTGTATTGCCTCCATCATAGAGGTGCGTGTGAAGTGCTAAAGCCTCTAACCTCTGGTATCTCATTAAGATGTTTTCCCTTGTTTCTTCTTTTTGTGTACATGTTCTGGTGTTATAAGCGGTTACATAGTATGTGTTTTTTGTATTTTTTATCTGTGACCTGAAGGTAGAGGTTAGCTGTCTTTTGCAGAGCCGAGCCACTAATAATGTTTCTTATGGTCCATTGAAGCATGCTAAAGTCAGTAGGACTGCAGCTGCTTTGTGAACTTTGGGTTAAGAGCTGGATTAGGTGCCAAGACAATGATAGGAAATATTTACTTTCATGTTTTCAATAAAAATATTTGTGCTTTAAGAGGGAGATTGGAGGAGATGATACTGTGAACAGAGAGAAACTACCTTTCCTGTATAAAAGCCACTGCCATTGACTGATTCCCCTGATAGGATAGACAGTGTAGACAGTTTGGCTTTAGCATGGCTGATTATTTCCTAGAATCCAGGTTACGGTGGTTTAAAAGGCAGTAACCTCCGTTTTGTCATTTAATACATTTCATATCTCAGTTGTTCTAGGCTGAGTGGAAAAATCAGACCAGGAAACTTCAATGGCTATGCAACCAATGTTTTTATATTAGGGGTTTTTTTGTGCGTGTGTATGTTTAGGTTGGCATTCAAGTTGGTATTCGGTTGGAGAAGGGTTTTTTTTGTTTTGTTCCATAAAGTCTTATATGTGAGATTTAGAATCATAGAATCGTAGAATGGTTTGGGTTGGAAGGGACCTCAAAGATCACCTAGTTCTAATCCCCCTGCTGCGGGCAGGGACACCCTCCACTAGACCACATTGCCCAAAGCCTCATCCAACCTGGCCTTGAACACTTCCAGGAATGGGGCCTCCACAGCCTCTCTGGCCAACCTGTGCCAGTGCCTCACCACCCTCACAGTAAAGAATTTCTTTCTCACATCTAATCTAAATCTTCCCTCTTTTAGTTTAAACCCATGACCCCTTGTCCTGTCACTACACTCCCTGATAAACAGTCCCTCACCACCTTTCCTGTAGGCCCCCTTCAGATACTGGAAGGCCACAATTAGATCTCCTCGGAGCCTTCTTTTCTCCAAGCTGAACAATGCCAGCTCTCTCAGCCTGTCCTTATAGGAGAGGTGCTCCAGCCCTCTGATCAGCTTCGTGGACTCTCTCCAACAGCTCCATGTCTCTCCTGTACTGGGGCCCCCAGAGCTGGACACAGTACTCCAGGTGGGGTCTCACCAGAGCGGAGTAGAGGGGCAGGATCACCTCCCTCGACCTGCTGGTCATGCTGTTTTTGTTGCAGCCCAGGACACGGTTGGCTTTCTGGGCTGCAAGCGCACACTGCCGGCTCATGTTGAGCTTCTCATCAATCAACACTTCCAAGTCCTTCTCCTCAGGCTGCTTTCAGTCCATTCCTCGCCCAGCCTGTAGCTGTGCTTGGGATTGTGCCGACCCACATGCAGGACCTCGCACTTGGCCTTGTTGAACTTCATGCAGTTTGTACGGGCCCACCTCTCCAGCCTGTCAGGGTCTCTCTGGATGGCATCCCTTCCCTCCAGCGTGTCGACCCCACCACACAGCTTGGTGTTGTCGGCAAACTTGCTGAGGGTGCACTTGATCCCACTGTCCATGTCGCTGACAAAGGTGTTAAACAGTGCCCGTCCCAGTACCGACCCCTGGGGAATGCCACTCGTCACTGATCTCTGCTTGGACATTGAGCCATTGATCACAACTCTTCGAGTGTGACCATCCAGCCAATTCCTTACCCACCACGTGGTCCATCCATCGAGTCCATGTCTCTCCAATTTAGAGACAAGGATATCATGCGGGACAGTGTCAAATGCCTTGCACAAGTCCAGGTAGATGATGTCAGTTGCTCTTCCCTTGTCCACCAATGCTGTAACCCCATCATAGAAGGCCACCAAATTTGTCAGGCACTATTTGCTCTTACTGAAGCCATGTTGGCTGTCACCAGTCACCTTCTTATCTTCCATGTGCCTGAGCATGGTTTCCAGGAGGGTCTGCTCCTTAATCTTGCCAGGCACGGAGGTGAGACTGACTGGCCTGTAGTCCCCTGGGTCTTCCTTTTTACCCTTCTTAAAAATGGGGGTTATGTTCCCACTCTTCCAGTCATCAGGAACTTCGCCAGACTGCCAGGACTTCTCAAATATGATGGAGAGTGGCCCGGCCACTTCATCCGCCAGTTCCCTCAAGACCCACGGATGCATCTCATCAGGTCCCATGGACTTGTGCACCTTCAGGTTCCTTAGATATTCTCAAATCTGATCTTCCCCTATGGTGGGCATTCCCCCAGTCCCTGCCTTTGCCTTCTGTGACCTGGGCAGTGTGGCTCAAGCATTTGCCAGTGAAGACTGAGGCAAAGAAGTCATTGAGTACCTCAGCCTTCTCCATATCCTGGGTAACCTGGTCACCCATTTCCTTATGGAGAGGGCCAACATTTTCCTTTGTCTTCCTTTTATCACTGACATACCTATAGAAGATTTTCTTGTTGCCTTTGATGTCCCTGGCCAGATTTAATTCTGTCAGGGCTTTAGCTTTCCTAAGCTGATCCGTGGCTGCTTGGACAATTTCTCTGTATTCCTCCCAGGCTACCTGCCCCTGCTTCCACCCTCTGTAGGCTTCCTTTTTTTGACTTTGCCCAGGCGCTCCTTGTTCATCCACGCAGGCCTGCTGGCGTTTTTGCCTGACTTCCTCTTTGTTGGGATGCGTCACTCCCAACCTTGGAGGAGGCGACCCTTGAACATTAGCCAGCTGTCTTGTGCCCCTCTTCCTTCCAGGGCTTTGTCCCAATGGTATTCTACCAAGCAGATCCCTGAAGAGGCCAAAGTCTCCCGAAGTCCAGGGTAGTGAGCTTGCTGTGCGCCCTCCTCGCTGCCCTGAGGATCTTGAACTCCACCATTTCACGGTCAGTGCAGCCAAGGCTGCCCTTGAGCTTCACATCCCTACCAGGCCCTCCTTGTTGGTGAGAAGAAGGTCCAGCATGGCACCTCTCCTCGTGGGCTCCTCTATCACTTGGAGGAGAAAGTTGTCAGCAACGCATTTCAGGAACTTCCTGGATTGCTTGTGCTGTGCTGCATTGCCCCTCCAACAGATATCGGGGTGATTGAAGTCCCCCATAAGTACCAGGGCTTGTGAACGTGAGGCTGCTCCTATCTGCCTATAGAGGGCTTCGTCTGCTCGGTCTCCCTGGTCAGACTGCTGCTATGATGTCCCCTGCTCCAGTGCTCCCTTTAATCGTGACCCGTAGGCTGTCGGCTCCTTGTCCATTCCCACGTGGAGCTCCATGCACTCCAGCTGATCACTGATGTAGAGGGCAACACCCCCTCCTCATCTGCCCTGCCTGTCCTTCCTAAAGAGTCTGTACCCTTCCATCCCAACGCTCCAGTCGTAGGAGCTATCCCACCATGTCTCTGTAATGCCAATAAGGTCATAGCCTTCCAGGTGCACACACGTCTCCAGCTCCTCTTGTTTATTCCCCATGCTCCATGCGTTCGTATAGAGGCATTTCGGTTGTGCCCCCGATGAGGCTGACTTATTGGCTGGGGTGGCTGGAATTCTTTTGATGTATCTTCCCAGTGTTGGTTCCTGTTGCATCTGGAGCCCCTGGCTCGTCTCCTCTAGGCTTCGAGTGTGCTGCAGTGTGTCCAGCACGTCTCTGAGCAATAGGCTGAGGGCCCTCACCAGCACCCGGTCCCTCCAACCTAGGCACATTGTCCCAAAACATATCACTGGCAAGCCTGATGTTATCTCCTTCCCCCTTCGAGCCTAGTTTAAAGCTCTATCGATGATCCCCACTAGTTCCTGGGCAAAGATCCTCTTCCCCCTTTGAGAGATGGGTTCATCAGGGTTCATCAGGCCTGGTGCCGTGTAGGCCGCCCCATTGTCAAAGAACCCAAAGTTGTGGCGTTGACACCAGCCACAGAGCCGTGCATTTATGGACTGTGTCCGCCTATTACTCCCAACGTTGCTGCCCTCAACTGGAAGGAGGGAGGAGAATATTACCTGCGCTCCCGAATCCTTCAGTGACTGTCCTAAGAGCCTGAAGTCCCTTTTGATTGCTTTTGTGGTACGTGTCTCTGCTTCATCCCCATTCACATGGAGGAGCAGCAGTGGGTAATAGAGGGGTGTACCAGGCTGGGGAGTTTCCTGGTGATATCCTTGACATGGGCCCTGGGGAGGCAGCAGACTTCTCTGAAAGGAGGGTCTGCCCTGCATATCGGGCCCTCTGTACCCTTCAGATGGGAGTCCCCTACAACTAGAACCCATTTTTTTTTCTTTGTTGGGCTGGTCATGACATGAGGCATGGGCCTTTTAGGCCTAGGTGCTACCTCTGCAGTAGGTTGACTGTCATCCATATCCTCGCTCAAGTGGCCTTCCACAGCCAGAGCCTCGTACCTGTTGCACAGGGGTATGTGGGATGGCGAGGTGGGTGAGGAGGAGAAGGTTTGCCTACCATGCCGAGTGTGGACTTGCTTCCATTCACTCCTGTCTTTGAGGCTGCTGCCTTCTGCCCGGCAAGGGGAGGATACAGGGTCCCCGTCACCTTGGTTTTGGTCTGTTGTCGCTGTTTCTGTCTCAGGGAGGGAAGAGCTTGGCTGCACCAGTCTCTCTCTCTCAGCCTCTCTGATGCTCTTATTTGAGTAGCTTGTTTTGTTTGCTTATTGTCCCCATTTCATTTCAGCTGAGAGAGAGTTACAGTTGCATTTTGTTCTGGTTGCAAATCATAACCTCAAACATGGAACAGGATCTCTCATTATTCTGTCTTACTCTCTTAAGGCAAGACTGATAATGTTCAGCTTTTGCAACAGTGCATAGGGTGAAAGTGTTTATTGTTCCTTTGGCTGAGTGCTATACATGAGAAGCTCCTTGGGAACGTCCTCTCTGGACAAACACGATGTGACCAGACCTGTTGCTGTGAGTCTGAGTTTATTCAGCGCTGGAAAACACATTGGTTAGGGTTTGTTGTTGTTTGGTAGCTGAGGACTTGATTTGTGTGCACTGGGTAGTTGTATAAACGGGTGTAAACTAAATGTTGCCATTCTAATTTAAAAGCCAGTTGAAGAATCAGGAGTGGGTATTATGGTAGCTGGAACTGTTTGGCGCAAAGTCACAAATCTTTTCCCAGAAAGTTGTGAGATTGGGTTTGAAAGTTAAATTTTAGAAAATTAATCTTGGTGTAATTTTATCTATTTACTTATTTATTTACTTTAGGCTTTATACTTTAAAGTTTCTTTGGTTTTGTAAAAGGATGGTTGTGACTACTTCATTTCATGCATGTGGTGTGAGATGCACAAATTCTTGAGGCTACAGGTTTGGTAACTAGTTTTGAAAATAACCATTATCACAGAGTAGGCTACACTAGTGTGGACATATGCAAGTCCATTCATTTTTATAGGTTCTTAGTAACAGTGCAAAGCATGAGCTCTTACTGCATGTTTTCCTTTTGATCGCACTATTTTCTGCTCTCATTAATAGATTTAAATACAAACACTGCTTCCAGATAACGTCAGTGAAATGCCTTTAGTTCATAAGAAACAGGCACGATAAGCTAATTAGCTTGCCAGGCTCCTGAGGCTTTGGACATCTTGAGTTTTTAAAAATGTAATAGTCTATTTAAATTGAATGTACAAATCAGCATCAAGATGGCTGTAAAACAGAATGAAAGTGTGCGCATTCAACTTACTGGAAATGTTCAGTGCAGTGAATGCTGACAGTAATTTATCTGACAAAAGGCAAACAACAAGGAAAACCTGCTACAAGTGAGATATTCAAGATTTCTGGTTATCTAAGGTATTTTTGAGAGGGCTATTACCTTGGCATGTAAGAAACAGTGGTATAGATAAGTTATTCGAATGGGGTTAGTGTTCGGGCAGTTTTTCTGGAGCCTATTCTTTTATATTAGGAATACTATATCATACAGAGGTGTATGCTGGTAGAACAGAACTGTAGTTAGTAAAAGAAACAGGAGGTGGAATATACTTAAAGACAATTATTACAGTTTCTGTTAGTGTGGACAGAAAGCTCCTAATTAAGCTAGTTATTTGTACAAAAAAAATGTACAGCAAGAGTGTGTTTTTTTAAAAAAGCAAAGCAAAGGTCTTTGTTGTAGGTAGTGGTGGAGTCAAACCTGGCTAATATGAAATCTTGTCTCAGTAGAAACCTGTTTTATATTTCTGGGTGGATTCTGCCTCTGTGATAGTCACTGGTTTGTTGTCTTGTCTTTTATTTTCCCTCAATGAAGTACTTGTTAAAATAGCAGAGTGGCAACCAGGGTACTGAACAGTGGGAAGGAGCTGCTGCTTTTTTAAGGATTTACTAGTACTGGCTGCTCCAAAGTCTGAGGTGCCCCATGTAGGCTCTGCAGCAACAGCCTTCATGCAGGCTTCCTTAATTGGAAGCTACCTCGCTTACACAGTAATATGCAAAGTGCTGAAATTATTTCCGTTGTTTGAAAAAGTCATATCTTTTCTGATTTCAATACTTCTGTGTGCCAAATTATTATAGTGGATTATTTTATCTTAGGTATTTGATGGCCTAGCAAAGGCAAGCTAAATGTATCTGCATGCAAAAAACTATGGTCAGAAACCCTGAGATATCCTTGGTGTTTCATACTTTGACTTACTCCATTTTCATTTCACTGCCAGTATCTTCCTTAAAGGTGGGAAATTTCTGCTTCCTGTTCTTAAGTACTGTCGTTTTTATTTATTTGTGATTTTTGGCTGTAGGCATCCTTCTCGCTTTAGAGGTCAAAGGAAGAATTTACGTAGCATCTTTTATGGCCTCAGTGAAGATTGGTGATTCTTCTTCTGGTTGTTTTTTCATCCACATTAATTCAAGAAAGTCTTTTGTTCAGTAATTCTGACTTTTTACTAAGCAGGTCATAGTGGCAGTGGAGCTTTTGCTTCATTCTTGAAAACAGAAACTAACTGTATGGACAGATACGCAGTTCTGCAGAGTGTCTGGAGAGTTGGTTGTCTCTTATTGTATAAAATAGAGGATTCATTCAGAATGCCAAAACTTTCCTTTCTGTCTGTGAATCTACGCCCATTCTGCATTTTCTTCTTCAGAATATTCCAAATTCTTCCTAGTACTTATGCCTTCATAAACAATAAGTGCCTTGAAGGAGCAAATATTGTACAAGACAGCACCCAGGCTGCTCCCCTCCCCTGTCAGGCATTCGTCTGAAAAACTAACTAGGGAAAGGAGTAAACTACATCATTAAAAGTGGTAAAGTCGGACATGTAAAGGGCTTGGCTGAATCTGTTTCTTTGAAGCATGTTATATAGGGACTCAAAGCAGAAAGTGCACGTTCCTTCTGCTTCTTCAGGTTCCCTTCCATGGCTCAGGTGGGGACTTACGTGCCAGCAGTGCGAAAAGTGCAGGATCAAAATGGAAAGAGTATTTGGCATAAAATTGGAAACTAGGCAGGTAACTTTCAGATATCGGCCAAAAGTTTCTGACTCATTGAAATTGATTGTCATGGTTTAGCCCCAGCCGAACCTAGGACACTGATCCTTAACGGTCTCTGTCGGAGTATTTTCTATTATCTCTCTCTATTTACATTATTAGTTTTCTAATCCATTGATTTACAGTTATTTTCTTGATCATAACTTTTGGTATATTACTGTTGTTTTGCACTATGTTGCTCCATCAATTTGAAATGGTTTCTTAGCCCAAACATACTCATCTTCCTTTACCATCTAATCTAACTATTGTTTTAGAGACCATAGTTATTACATTGGAGATTCCCAGGCTTTTTCATAGTTTGCATTCTCCTCACACCTTTCTTCTTATTGGTGACGGACCAGGAAACTCCCTTCTGGTGGCATTGGCAAAGTATCCCTTTGAGAAGAACAGCTTCAAACTCCTCTGTCTCATGTGGAAGAGTAGTGAATGCCTCTCCCATGTTAAACTTTCTTGTGATGTCGTATAACTAGAAATGAGGGTAAGACACAAAACGTGTGATCCTTATATACCCTTAGCAAGCAGAGCATGCACTAGATGTCTTGTGTATCATTTTATCTCTCATGCTGCACTGTGTTCAGTAGATGATTATGCTGAATAGGTGTCCCAGCGTATATGCTACAGGGTTGTTCTGTTTGTGGTTTGGTGTTTTTTTTGGTGTTTGGTTTTTTTGGTGTTTTGGTTTTTTTTTTTTTTTAGGTTCTAAGAACATGAGCCAGATTACAACAAATGGGGAAAATGAAGGAACTACCAAAATTATTGCACCTTCCCCTGTGAAAAGGTACGTAGACCAGCAGGTCCCTTCCAGCTTTTAAGATAGTGTGTATTGCATTGGATAGAGGAGCACATTTTGTAATCGTTAGGATCAGTTTATCCTGCCCTTAAGTTTATGGCTGTCTGATCTTGTGCTGACAAAGGTCACAGAGTGTTGCCCAGTAATTTGTTTTAACAAACCCTGATCTTCTGATGAACCTGGAACTGGGGTTCCAGGTGACAGAGAGTTTGGAAACCCATGAATCAGAACACGTTAATGGGAAGGCAAACAGTCTCAGTTTTAAACGTGAAAAAAACAGAGAATGACTCAAGGAGCACTGGTCAGGATAGCTCTGTGAACTCCTATGTGTCTCTCCCTTGGGAGCTGTGGGCTGGCTGGTAGGGCCCTGAGGGCATGGGTCTTCTGCCTTTGCACAGGGCAAGCTCTGCTTGGCATGTGTGGGCAGGGAAGAGCTGGGCATGGCGTCTGTTCCAGCAGTGCTGTTAATCTTGCAGTCCATTACCCGTTACACTGGTAAATCCAGATGAAAATTCATGAGTGTTTGTGCCTGATCCTTAAGAGCAGTGAAGTGCCAGGGCTCCTCTGGACTTGCATGGTCTGCTGCATTTAATTATCAGTTCTGAAGTGTGCATCTCTGATTATTAGGCAAATTTGAGAGAAAGAGGTGAGGCAGAAAGGGATTTATATCTCCACCCTTAATTTTAGGTGGAATTTGGGTGCCTGAATCAAAAAAGAGTGAACTGACAAAACAATGAGTCAAAAACTCAGCACCTAACTTTTTTGCTTAGTTGCCTGAATGTCTGTCTCTGCATGCCCAGTAACCCTGACAAGTTTTTTTGAGCTGAGCAACTCTGACTTTATCTCTCCATTGAAGCTGTTGGCTTCATATACTGGGTATCTGGACGGATCTCTGAAGAAGGGTCTAAAAGATTTACTGCAAATACTTGGTGGATAGTGTTTTCTATTGCCTAATATTTAGAACACTTGCCCCCAAAAAAGAGCTCTGAATGTAATTGCTTCCTCAATTTGAGGGAAATTAAATCCAGTATTCTAGCCCTTAAAAAATAATGGGTTAACAGACAGTTTATGACTTTGCCACTTAGTCATGCTGAAGTTAGGCCATTGAGCAGAAAATACAAACGTATATAGAAATTGATTTGTTTTTCTCTGTGTCTCTGTCTGCACATGTAAAACACCTTTCAGGTCTGCCAGGCTTAGTATGCATGACAGCACACCTAATTTGTGGAGCATTTACAGTTTGGTAGTTTACTCCATCCTGTGTAATTCTCACATTAACTGTTAGTTACGCTTACAAAACATCTTCCAGCAGCTCTTACAAGCTGAGTTTCCATAGTTTAACATCTCATTCACTGTTGAGATACATAGTTGGTCACTTCTGCATAAGTGTTATTAATTGAAGGTAAACTGTAAAAAAACCCCAATAATAGCAATCTCCTGTGAAATTCAGATCCTAACCTTTTCAAATACTTTGAATGAATTCAGTCACTTTTACAATTGCATTCCTGGAGATAATACTGGTATCTGAAGAGCTGCCATGCTCTAGCACTCTAGCCGTAAAGTGTGTGTCTGCTCTGAATGAATAATGATTTAGGAATGTAATGCAGTGAATTCACCTCCCAGGATCATTTCTCTCTCTCTCTTTTTCAAGATTTGAGAACACTATTCAAATTTCTTTAAGCCCAATTTCAATCCAAGTATTGTTCAGTAGTTTATGCTGTGCAAAACCAATTGCTTTTTGCAATACAGGACTGAAACATATTTACCTGAGTTACTCGCTTAGTCTTAGTAAGCACATATTTTTAAGCCTGGGAATAGATTGTATGCACATATGAGTCAATAATTAATGGGTGCAGTATTAAGAAAATGGTTTACCTGATAAAAATGTAATTTAATTTCTTTTCTTGCTGACTTACTGTAGCTTTGCATTTTGTTCACTATGTGAGAATTAAATGATTAACTCAGTGACCTGTAGTAACCAAAGGCTGAGGTTAAAAGTGGATTAGTGAGTTAAGTAGCTACAATTCCTTCATAAAGCTGAGTCTGTCACCTCCTACTCCGGGCAAAGAGCTCTGGTTTATATCCTCTTCTCTGTAAGCATCTGTAAAGCTTTTTTCCCCCCGCCCCCCCCCTGCTTAAATTGCACTTTGGAAAGATATGTTGTATTAATGCTTTTAGTGGATTGCTGTCAGTAATACTTCTTGAAGAGCTCAGTGAAAATCAATGTGGCTATCTAGTTCTGTATCAGGTGAACTGCTTGTTCATGTAGAAAGTGAGCTCTAGAGATGATGATGCAGGAAAAACATGAACTAGCCATTTGCAAGAAGATGGGTGCAAAAGCATGCTTCAGTGGAGTGATAGTGATCAGGCTACCAGGTGCATTAATGGGTCAGAAGTTGTAAAACCTGACACTGTGAGAATGGTAGGAAGAATGGTAGGAATAATGGAAGAATTGGAGCTTCCTGCTGTATTTCCCCCCGTCTCCTCTAGGTAGGATGGGAGACTGGATACAAACACTGATACATCTCTTGAGCCTGGTGACTATCTTGACTATCTTGTTACTTTACCTTGCAGCAGTCAGTGAAGACAGCTCTTTCATATTGTCAGGTCTATGCTCAGTGTCTAGCAAAAAGAAAACATAAGGAGTTACTGGGGAAGGAATGAGAAGAATATGCTACTTTATGAACCTGTGGTCTGTCATGTTTTGAATAGTTATCAGTTCTGCCTTTGTTGCTCCCATCTTAAGGTACTGTAGACCTGGAAAAATGGTAGAGAAATATGATAAGGATAATCAGAGCTACTTGATGATTCCTGTACTGGGAGAGATTAAATAGTCTGTAATTCTTTCACTTGGAAAAGAGATGAGACAGTTGTTAAAAATATATTAAAAAAAAAATTATGAGGTGGAGTTTGTGATTAGGGAACCATCATTCTCATAGGGCTTTTTTTCTTTGTGTAAGCACAGAACTAGTGAGGAACACAGGATAGAAGTTTTGAACCAGGTGGACGTTTTGAAACAAAATGAAGTATTTGTTTATGCAATGGTTAAATACTGGAGCATGCTGCCACCAGGCGCTATTTATGCTAAAAACTCAAAAATGTTTGACTTGTTTAAGTAAATCCATGGAAGAAAGTTCCATCAAGAGCTATGTAGAATAAAAAGCAGATAAAGCCTCTGGTTTGCTAATCTGTTAAATGCATATTGTGGAAGACTGTGAGACCATATTGTATATTTGCCCTATTGTTAGCCTTTTTGCCTAAGCATCTGTTCTTGTTTATTCTGAGACAAGATTGACCTTTTTTTGTGACTCAGTGCAGCCATAATGATGAGCTTGTAGAGCTGATTTTCAGGTTTTTTTTTTCTTTCCTAATCTGTCTTTCTAGGAGAGATTCTTCAACATAGCAGCTGTTTGCCCTCTTTCACATAGCAGGCAAATAGCTATATGCCAGGATGGGACTCTGTAATGACTGTATGCCTTTAGGATTAATTTTTAAGACATCAGGGGGAGAGAATACTTGATCTGTACACTATGGGTTTAAAAAAAAAATATCTGTACTTTTATTTAGCTTTAAAAAGATGAAAAGTGAAAACAGTCCAGAAACCCAAAGAAGTAAAACAAGCGCACCGTGGGAGGAAAATGGCCCACAGAGGTAAGGCGAGGCATGATGTCTTAGGTGTTGTGCAATGGTAAATATCATGCCATGGCAATAGGTTGAAGGATATTAATATAATATATTAATGTATTAACAGGGTCACAATAAATCTATGTTGCATATAAGAATATAGGCTCTGTAATGGATAAATAATCAGTTAAATATTAGGAAAGTAGGTGTAGGAGGAAGTGGTCAGTGGATGAGAGTCACCAGTGGCTTTCCACAGAGATCTATTCGTAGGCCTCCGCTATTGAGTGTATTTGTCAAAGACCTGGAAAAGGGGTGGTAAGGTTTGGTGATGGGACAGAATTGTTTAGGATAGTGAGAGTGAAAGTTGTCTGTGAAGAGTGTCAGAAAGACCCCTAAAGTATGAGTGATGAGTTTTTAGATGGTGGATGACCTTGAGTCAGTAAGTGTATAGAGAGACACATGGGGCAAAAAAATAACCTTAGAGTTCTGAGTAAACTGAGGCACTGGGGAGTTATGATGGGTAACTTCATGAAAGCATCTACAATGTAGCAGACAGAAAAACAATTAGCAATTATTAGGAAAGCAAGAGAACAGCGTTATGCCATTATATAAATTTGTGGATCACATATTTGCTCCATGAACTGTGAGTGCAGTTCTGATGTACTTATCTCAGGAAAAGGAAGAGGCTTTGAGAGGGGCAGCAAAAGTGTAAATGGCTCTGCAGGAAATCTGTAGGAGCAGCGGAACAGGCCATGCAAGACTTTCTTCAAATCATGAGTAGTACAGAGAAAGGAGAAAGAGATCAGGATTGTATTTTGCCACTGGAAGAACTTGGGATCTTCAGATGAAGCTATTGAAGATGGTTTAAAAGTGCTGAGAAAGGCAATGAGTAGTGACTCGCTGTGAGTAGGAGACCTCTGGTCCTCCTTTACAAGGGATGCTGGAAGTTGGTGGATTTCTGGGAGAAGCTGGGTGAGTCATGGAAGAAAAATTCCCAAGGGCTTCTGAAGACAAAGGTATAGCAGATGGCTCAGTAAGTCCCCTGGACTGGGAATAGTGGGGGACTGAGAGAGCACTGCGGAGCTGTCATACATGCTCAACATCGTGCCTCCTGTAGCTGGTTGCTTACGGCCACCCTTTGAAACAGCCATAGAACCAGATGGCATATTAAATGTAATCCAGTACGGTCCTGCTTTTATGTGATGATTCAGATCTATACATGGTGTGTCTTTTGGGGCACCACGACGTTTTACCCTGTGTGCTCCTTCTGTAAACATCAAGAGTTTTCAGAGTAAGGACAAGGCAGTGTGCAAATACTCTCTTGGCTAGGATAGATGTTTATTTATGATTTTTAAAAAAGAAGTGGTGTCAGCTTGTCACATTATGGCTCCAATGTTAAAATTACTTTCAGGATAGCAGGAAGTTTGATCCCCCAGGAGCCAAAGAATGGTAGGACTGAGTTTTTGCAAATCCATCTATTCTAAAGGACTACACATAAGCAGAGGGTATGTTGCACAGAATTTTTCACAGCTTCTAATAATAATTCTTACTGAGATGAACTGTGGCAGCTTTTCAACGATGCAGACCAGTGCTGTAATCAGCAGTCTGCAGAAGCAGGTGAAGAAGAATGTATCCAATTAGAAGGCCAGAGGGGTTTAGGAAAGCAGAAAGAAATACCTGAACTGGAATGTCCTATTTACCATGTTGTGAAAAGGGCTAAGTAATGTTAGATAAAGATGTGAGGTTGAGTTTAGCATCCTTTCTCCAAGAAGTTGTGGAACATCAGTAGACCAACTCAGAGTGATATGTACTGCATCTCAGGCTCTGTTACACTGTGGAAGAGATCCTTACACTTCTGTAGGAAGGTATCACAGGACAATCCCTACAGGGATTTGACAGTCTACATCTAATTCTGTAACAACCCAACCCATTGGGTCCCACTCAGGCTTAAGACATAATGTGAAGCTTGAAACACCTCCACATCATTGGCAGAGGGTTGCATGGATGAACAGCAGAGAGCTGGACCTAAAATTGTTTCATGGTCCCAAGCATTAGATCTGTGATGAAGACATATGTCATGACAGGAACATTGCTTTCATACTTACATCCATGGAAAACATAAAGAATAGAGGTGCATTTGAATGCCTAGCCATTGGTTGGATAACTCATATTAAAGCACAGAAATTTTACTATTCTAAAAGAATATGTGTATACTTGGTTCTACATTTTGTAAGCCTTGAGCTTTTGGCTTGGCAATGCTAAGAGGTCTCTCTCACATTTTCAAGGTTCAGTGTAAAATATTTATTGCTGGAAAGCAGTGCTGTCTGCATTTACATAGCACGCACACACACATATAGGTATAGATGAATATGTATATATGTGTGTGTGTGTGTGAGCCTTCTCATTTTTGTAGGCTGAATCTCAATTCACTGGCCTAACTCTCCTGGAAGTTTTAAAGCTGACTGTTTGCTCTTCCTTTTTAACCCTAGTGGGCTGTATAATTCTCCCAGTGACCGCAATAAATCACCAAAGTTTCCTTACTCTCGGCGACGGAACCCATCAGGTGGCAGTGAGAATGAGTCTGGACAGCCAGTCCGGAGGAGGTAAGAGCCCTGGGGTTAATTACTGTTAGCTTCTCACAGTAGAGAGCTTGAGGTCCTGTATGCTCTGTGTTCACTAAAGGCTCTTGGAGACGCAGCTTGGTCCTGGGAAAAGGGGCACTGCAGTGGTCAGTTGTTAGTCAAAAAACACCTGAGCAAGAATACCAGATCTGCTTTTGAAAAGGAAGCTTTGGTCGGGCTTTTTACTTTTGCACTGTTCTGGGTACTAGGAAAATTATGTTAAAAATAACAGAAATTGCATTATTGGCACATGCAAGATCCTTTCAGATGCTGCAGCCATTTTTCCCTTGTGAAGGAAAGGGTTGATGGATGTTGCTTGCTTGACAATGAGCTTCTACTACAGAGTAGTATTCTAAGGATATTGCTTTGCTTTAAGTGCAACAAGGATTAAACAAATGAGCCATAAATCTGTCTTCAACAGTCCCATGTATGAATTACTTTACATTAGAGAAGATGTCAGCAAAAATACAATTATGAGATACTAAATGTGTTTTTAATGGTTACCTGCTGAATTGAGTAACTGAGAAAAGTAAAATTAAATGGATGTAGATTCTGTGCTGTGCGTCCTGGAGTATGTCTAAAGTGTGAATTGCAGGGACAGTTCTGAAGTGATACAATTTTGAGACTACACGTTACCTGGGATGATTTGTCCTGCTGAGAAGCTGCCTCCATTGCTGAAGAACCCTGGTGCTGTGATCTGCTGTGAAGTATAGACAAGCATAGCTACTGTGCCATATTCATTGCAGTCTTCTAGGACTGCCTTATGAGCACATCTCCTTCTGACATCTCTGAAGGGATTACCTGTTTGGACAGGGTTTGCAAAGGAATCTCTGAAGATGCAGCTGTATCTATGAGGAAATGTCATTAGATGTGGAGCGTTTATATTTGTCAGGTTTCTGAGCTGCTCCAGACCTTTTATCTGCCATTAGCTGTCTAGAACAGGAGTGAAGAAACTCACCCATGGTGTATGCTTAGTGACCTTGTGCCTGAGATAAAGTAAATCAGTGTAGCGCTAAGTCAATAGAGTTATGTTGATTTCCCCTGTTGGATAGAGCCCTTGTAAGTGTTAATAGCAATGTGTATCCTGAATGGGTTTTCTGATCCATTGCTAGTTTAGTTGTCAAAAGGTCTTGTTGGGCTCTGTAAAAACAACGGAATGGAGATGTGCACTGCAAAACTGTCTTGTACCAAGAAAATAACAGTGTTTGTACGCTATGCAGTAGGGAATTTTTTGAGATGCAAAGTGCTTGTCATCTGGGATTTGCATTTGGCTGATCTGCTCGGTGGACAGGTGGTCATGCCAATAGCAAGTTTTCTCTTGGGCCAGCACAAAATGTTTTTCAAAGTCTTATCTCATATGTGAGACTGAAGACTGACAATAGTGGGTAGATTCTAACCTAATTATGTCTTCCTGAATCTTGGTTTTATTCATGCACTTTCCTTTTTCAACTGTTTAATAACAATAGCTGTCTTGTTTATGTACTCTTTACTGGAATTAAGAGGAAAACATCAGGCTTTGCTATGCCTGAAACAGTAGGAAACTCTAAAGGCCAGCATACCACGCTTAACCTTGCAAGTCAGGGGTTTGCAATGAGAACTTGAATGGGATCATGCCTTCGCAACTTATTGTAGAGGTGTCCTGAAAAGTTTAAAACAAGCACATACCCTTTTTTCTCTGACTTAAATCATACTGAAAAAACCCCCACCTTTGTGAAGTTTGTTTTTTTTTTTTTAAAGATGGGAGGTTTTGTGTGTTTGTGTTAAGTAACCCTATGGTATTTCATTAAAACTTCCTTAATGTCACAGGAAAAATCAAAACAGTGGAGAAGATTCAGATATAAAGCAAAGGAGAAGGTAAATATATAATCTATAGCAGCCATTAAATGATAGCGAAGGTACTGATCATATTTTAGTTCCCTGCATCCCCTCCCTTCCTTCCTTTTCCCCCATCATCTTAGATGTTTAAAATGCATGTTTTGTTGCACGCATCTATTTTTTTCTTTCCTATCTTACTTTTGCTAAAACACTCTTGAGTATAACCTCATCACAGCACAGATTCCTACAAGCTGCCTTACACATTGTTACCATGCCATGCTAGAAGCAGTTTGTGGAAATCTACTAAAGGCTTGTCTGCAACTTGAAAGTCAATTCCAGAAGTTTTAGCTTTTGGATTTTGCATATGCTGATTTTGTTTTGAGTTCTCCAGCCTTCCAGTGCACTTTAATTAATCTGTTTTGAAAGCAAATGTACTATCATTTGAGATGAATTGTCCTGCAAAACGTAGGTGCAGAGGCATATGTGACTTCTTAAGGTCTTCTCACTGTCTTGCACATTTTTTGCTGAATTTAAGCTTCTTTTTTTTTTTTCCTGTGCAGTCTTGACTAGTTGTCACATTTCCAAATAAACTGCTGGTGTGAATTCAGGTGTGCCCTTCAACAACTTCAGCTTTTGACAGATTTTTGCATCTGGAGTTCTCTAGTGCCACATCTGCCTGCCATGACTCTGTGCTGTGCTTCTCCTCGCTCCTGTGCTCCTGGCTGCTGGAAAAAGGAGACAGTGCAGTACATTTAGAGTCTCTTGAAGCTTGCAAAGGAGAGGAGGCACTCCCAGGATCTGATTCACTGCTGCAGCACTGGAAAGGAGCTCTGGCAGAAATACAAACATCTCAGGGATGGACAATCACGGGAAGTCAGGGAAAGTGCTCACATACTTTGCACCTATTATGAGATAACAGATTTATTTTTTTTTTAAGGATGTTACCATTACAAGCTGCCAGTGATAGTCCTGTGGTAGATGTCCAGCATACAAAACTGAGAGGATTCAGCTAGGTGTCTGAGGTGGAAAACCCCAGTGATCAGGAGGGACCGCTTCCCAAAGGCTGTGTCTGCTGTATTACATTACAAATGTACAGGCTTGTTATTGTATACTGGAATGAGACCACCTCCACTTCCTCACAATTTGGCTACTCTCATTTTAATCAGAAAAGGACTGCACCAGAATATGAGCCTTGTCTGTCAACTGTTTCTCTGAAATACAAAATCCTGCAACCCACTCCACCCCCGAGGCCCCTCCTGGACTGTATTTGTTTCATGTCTCTTGACAAACCGACTATGCCTTCTTTCTTGCTCCTCGTGTCAGACCTTACAGATATACCACCTGCAAAATATCAAATATATTGCATGATGAAGAAAACATGAGAAAAAAGGATGAAAGGTGCTTTGTAATCGTCAGAGATCAGGATGATCGCATGTGTTCTTGTACCTGGTTTAGGAAACCACCTTTGTTTCCATTTTTGGTATTTTAATTGGTTCAGTAAAAGCTGATGTTTAATATTCAGTGAAAGATAATATTCTGACAGCCAGCATGAGTAGCTGCCACTCAGCTGACAGCTCAGCAGCCCTTCTGTCTCCCCGCAAGTGCTTTCCTGACAGGGAACACAAGGTAATTTGATGTGCAGTATCCAAAAGGTGGATCAGATTTCCATTCCTCAAAAGCTAGAGAAAGGCTTATCTTGAATTTGAGCAAATAGGATGTTTTGTCTTGCACTTCTCCTGCCATGGTGTGATTTTTGGTACCTTATGGTACCTTACGCTTAAATCAGATTAAGAAAATACTTGAAGTGCTGAGAAATGCAGAAGAACAGAGTCATTCTGATGACCTGGAAGTCTGAAAATGTTGCTCAGATGACCTAGTAATGTTGAGATTCAAGATTAATGGAATATTTATTAAACGTCTGATAAGATTTTGGGTGAAAAAAGGTATACTTTTGGGCATGTAAGGTCTGCAGCAGTTCTGGGGCTTTTATTGCTCTGAACTCTCTAAATGTGCTTGAGCCATTATCTTTTGGACGTTGTCTTTTAATCTTCCTTCTTCCTTTGGGGTTTCATTTTTCTGTAGTAACATCCATCTTTCTTATCCTCATTTTCAGCTTCATCTAGAAATGTGCATTTTTACCTGGGGAAACTGGCTATCCTGAGCCTCTCAATGGCTTTAAATTGTGAGCTTTAATTTTGGGGATGGGGAGAGGTTTCTGCTTCTCCTCTGGGGAAATTTCACTTTGCCAAGTCTATTCCCTGCAGACAAGCTGGGTTGAACTGATTTTCCTAGGCTTTAGTTGTCCTATTATTCTAAAACATTTCTGTTTGAATGGGAGCTATTTGAGTTAGTAATTTCCTAGTATGGGAGAGGGGGGAGACCAGACTCCATAGACTCTGAGGCATTTAATGACACAGCAATTTGAGAAAATGAGCTGTAATTCACTGGCATTATGGGCACATTCATGAGACTGTCACCTGTATCAGAAGGACATCTATAACAGTGTCCTAGTTTCTGAGACAGGGTAGAGTGGTGTGTCCCTGGCCAGATAAGACTGAAACGCAGGGGAGGTCCATGCTGCAGCTGTTCTGTTCCCTAGGAAGTCTCTCATCTTCTGTTATCCTGTTTGGGCTCTTCTCCCTAAACTGTGAGAACATACTGTGAGCAGGTGCTTGTCAACAGCGTCCAACCTTGTTATGAAATGCTTCCCCTTAACTTGTTACCTACACCTAATGAACTGCCTTCACTCCTCAGCTTGTTTGAGGTATAGTTTAACAAATCTGATCCCTTAGGAAAATGGCTCATCAAAGAGCAAACAAAAAGCCAGGAGGCACAAGAAAGTATGTGTCTCTGCCAGCGGCATCAGTAGTTCTATTTTCCATTGCAGCAAAACCATCACTGGTACTGACTGGATATCCTAAGTCCTTCTAGGCCAGCTCCTGTTAATATTGGTAAACTTTCCCCATTAATCAATCGAGCTGTCAGGCCACACACAGAGATCATCATTACACTAAAGAATGGTCCAAACCAAATTTTGATGAGAGTGCTGGTTTTTAGGACCTAGCCCAGCGGTACAGTAACAGAGTCCTGGTTTCTAGGACTGGAGACCTGACAGCTGGTCTGTCTGCTGCAAAATGTTGATTGGTGGCAATCAAGGATTTAAGGATCTTAGATAGCAGTGGCCAAGCACTTTCCTCTATTGAGAGGAGTTTGCCTGTAGGTAGGTGTATGCCCATTTTCTTCTCGAAGTTCAGCATCACCATATTCCACCAGTCTTTTTCAGGAATAAATAATCAGAGCTGTAAAAGCTGCTTTACCATTCGAAGCTTCGCAATCAGAGGTGATACTGAAGTAACTGCTTTATTTCTTCTTCCTCGCATCTTTGTAGCTGTGCATCAGGTCATCCCAAATCTCTGCTGATACACACACCTGCCAATCTGTGCCCTCCAGCCATTCTGTGCTTATAGAGATCAGCAGAATCACAGTTGTAGTGGTGTTTTTTCCTTACTGCCTGACACCTGAAAAATGATACGAACTTACTAGAAGCCATGTGGAAGTGGAGGTGAATAGAAAAAGCCAGATCTGGTGAGCATTTTGTTTTGCCTGCAAAACCAGAATTACTGTGTCATTTCTGTTGGGCGTCTCATAGTATGCAGTAAAAGAGCCAGAATGCATACAGCTTAAAGACAAAACATTTCACACCTCAAAGAACATTTCACTGTTGGGTATGCAAAAGAACACTGAGAGATAAAATAAAACAAACAAACAAACAAACAAAAATGCAATGCAGTGATTCAAAAGGAAAATAGCACTCACCTGAGACAGCATTCTGGGTGCACTGTCTTCAAAGCAGTTATTCTCAGTTAAGACAATACAACTTTCAGGTGTAGACAAGCCCCCTAGAGTGTTTTGATTCTCATTTTTCTAGTAATGTCTTTGCAGTGTTTTTCATTCCTTGTTTAGAACTTCAGTACTTCTTACAAGATGTTAGTAGATAAATTCATCTTGAGATGATGTTTTTCTCCTCTCCAGATCGCGGTCTCGCTGTAACACCAGCAGTGGCAGTGAATCAGAAAATTCCAACAGAGAGCATCGGAAGAAGAGAAACAGGTGACCATTATGTATTTTAAACATAGAGACATGAAACACAAAAAAGGAGAGAATGGACTTTTCTCAGATAAACCTAATAAGAAAGAATCTAACATGTTTTATATGTATACAGTCCTCCTGAGGATGCTTAAGGTCCTTTTTTTAATAAGAAGAGAGATAACTGCCAAAATAAATATACATTATAGGTGTATGCCATGAATGTGTACCCTCCTGTTGCTTGGGAAGAAGTCATTAATGAACTGCAAAATCAAGTACGGGGCACATTTATGAAAGACCTGCAATATTAGTGCAAATGAAGTGCATAATGATGATGACAAGATATACACAGCATATACTTCAATACCTCAAAAATTTCAAGTGCAGAATTTTGACAGAAAGTAAGCTTTTGAGGAGAATAGTCAAAATATTTTAATGGATCTGAAAGTCAGTGTTGTTTTTAAATGCATGCATTTAATTGTATGAATATTTTTATTTTATAAGATGCAAAGTGTGAGCCAAAACCCAAAAAGTGTACAGTGTCAGCTTTTAATAGGACAACAGCCATTTATATCAAGTGATGCTAGCAAGTTTTGATTTTTTATTTTTTATTTTTCTTGTCACTGATAACAAAAGTTGGCATAACAACTGATTTATTGTAGCAAAAAATTCCTTTAAAACTGCAACTTTTATGTTGCACTTGAGATAACAGCATTTGAGAGTTACTTATGAAAATGTATTTTTAAAAAGTACATAGAGTTTCTTCATGTTGCATAAACAGAGCATAAGAGTACTGTCACTGGACAAAAGAAGAGTTGTTTAAGCAAATTTTCTATAAGCTGTCTGCACAAGCTGCCATAGTATCCTGTTGTCTCACATGCAGTACTATGAGTGATAAATGATTTTCAGATACTTTGAAGCTCTTGGAAGTAGTTATATGCTAGATAGTGCTGCAGAAGTGTGCTGTATAATAATACTTAAAGCATGATTTGCAACAGTTAGATACTAAAAAAATCATTGTGACATTCAAATGGGCTGGTATAAAGCATAGTTGAGCCATGAGATTTCTTTGGAGTTTACTAAAATCACAGCACAGTCTTGTGAGATACTCAGCTAACAATAACCTAGTGTGCATGGAAGATTTGTTTTCCAGGTGAACTCTGAAGTTTAAATGAAACGCTGAGTGTAGTTTCAGAGATCAGTAGGTAAATGGTATTTTGTATCCCTTTCTTTTAGAAGACTCTTGCCAGGTTCTTTCTCCAGTGAAACTTCTTGTTCAGGGAGCTCCACAAGCAAGTGAAGGAAATTAGAGACTGACCACAAGAATGTTTTTAAGAGCTTCTTGCAATATAAAGATTGGATTGTAAGAGGGATTAAGTACTGCTTATCATTTTCTGAAGAATAAAAGGGCCTTTACCTACCCTTCCTCACCTCATGGAAAACTGCTTAAAATTAAAAAGAAACAAAAAATAAATTTGTGTGGATTGTTATTATGTTTTTTCACATTTTCAGAAATGTAAGATAAATCCAAAATTTTAGTGTTGCAGCACTAAATGAGCTAGAGGTCTGAGACTTGTTCCTTGTCATCAGGTGCAGGAAAACAACCAGTCATGATGAATTTCTGCATTTTGTTAGCAGCCACAGCAGGAATATAATAAGCTGAAAGGGCATAGGCACAGAATAACTTTCCCATTAGCAGTGGTGAGCCAGCCCTAAAAGGGTTAAATGGGACAATATAATGAGGGTTGCAACTGCAGTTACTCAAGTTTTACCTGTTGCATAGATTAATACTAATTTATTTCCCAGTACAATAATCAGACCCCGGGCACAAGTAAACACAGAGTTGTATTGTTTCATTGGAATAAAGTGACTGAATACTCCCATTACCCAAAAGAGTCTGCTTCTGGTCATGGAAGAGTAGAATATATTGTTCACATTAGAAGATATCACTGTGGATGATTTATCAGATGAAAACAAATCATCAGAGAAAAACAGAAATGCAAGTGAGAACTTGTGAAGGTAAAACACTGGAAAAAGGTTAGGGAGAAACTCTTTACGTGATCTCAATCAGTCTTTGAAGTTTCACTCCATCATGTGAATGCTCATATAAATTGAGGAAGAACCTATGATGAGCATATTTCAGTCACAGAAGGAATGTATTTGCTTTTTTAAATGCTGTGGTCAAAATGTATTGTGTGGATAAAAATATATTAAACTAGTTGACAACGTGTACTGGAGCATAGTCTTCTACTTGACTATATTTAGAAGATCTATCAGATTAGAATCACAGAATCACTGAATGGTTGAGGTTGGTAGGGACCTCTAGAGGTCATCTGGTCCAACCCCCTGTTCAAGAGCCAGTTGCCCAAGGCCATTCCCAGATGGCTGCTGAATTACCTCCAAGGATGGAGACTCTGCCACCTCCCTGGGCAACCTGTGCCAGTGCTCAGCCAACCTCACAGGGAAAAAAGCATTTCTTGATGTTCAGAGGGAACCTCCTGTGTTTCAGTCTGTGCCCATTGCCTCTGGTCCTGTCTCCAGTCAGCACTGAAAAGAGCCTGGCTACGTCCTCTTTGCACCCTCCCTGCAGGGATTTCCATACATTGATGGGATCCCCCTCAGATCCTTCTCTTGTTCGGGCTGAACAGTCCCAGCTCTCTCAGCCTTTTCTCACGTGAGACATGCTCCAGTCCCTTTACCATGTTGGTGACCTTTGCTGGACTCTCTCCAGTATATCCATGTCTGTCATGTACTGGGAAGCCCAGCACTGGATGCAGTACTCCAGGTGCAGTGACATCAGTGCTGAGTAGAGGGAAAGGATCACCTCCCCTGACCTGTTGGCAGTACTTTGTTTAATGCAGCCCAGGATACCGTTGGCCACCTTTGCTGCAATGGCACATTGTCAGCTCAACTTGGTGCCCACCAGGACCCCCAGGTCCCTTTCTGCCAAGCTGCTTTGCAGCTGGGCGGCCCCCAGCCTGTGCTGGTGCCTGGGGCTGTTCCTCCCCAGGTGCAGGACTTTGCAGTTCCCCTTGTTGAACTGCCTGCGGTTCCTGTCAGCCCATGTCTCCAGCCTATCCAGGTCCCTCTGGATGGCAGCACCACCCTCTGGTATATCAGCCCCTCTTCCCAGTTTGGTGTCATCAGCAAACTTGCTGTGGGTGCACTCTGCCCCATCATCCAGATTATTAGTGAAGATGTCAAACAGGACTCGACCCAGTACCCCCTGGGGTACCCACTAGTTACTGGCCTCCAACCAGACTTCGTGCCACTCATCACCATCCTCTGGATCAGGCTGTTCAGCCAGTTTTCAATGCACCTTACTGTCTGCTCATCCAAGCCATACTTAACAGCTTTTCTGTAACGATCTTGTGGGAGACAGCATCGAAAGCCTTCCTGAAGTCCAGGTAGACAATGTCCACAGATCTCCCCTCATCTACCAGCACAGAAGTCATTCAGTGTAGAAGTTTCTCAAGTTGGTAAAGTATGACTTCCCTTTGGTGAATCCGTGCTGACTGCTCCTGGTTACTTTCTTGTCCTTCAAATGCATGGAAATGGTTTCCAGGATTAGCAGCATTATCACCTTTCTGGAGATCAAGGTGAAGCTGAACCAGGAGTTCCCCAGGTGCTCCTCCTTGCCCTTTTTGAAGATACGAATGACATTTGCTTTCCTTCAGTCTTTGGGCACTTCTGCCAATTGCCGTGATCATTCAAAGATCATTGAGAGAGGCCTTGCAATGGCATCAACCAGCTCCTTCAGCACTCATGGCTGAATCACATCAGGGCCCATGGACTTCTCTATGCCCAGTTTACTTAAGTATTCCCTGACCAGATCCTCTTTCACCAAGTGTATGTCTGTCTTGCTCCAGACTTTCTTGCTGTTCTCTGAGGCCTGATTTCCTGAAGGCTAGTCTTGCTACTCAAGACTGCATTAAGAAGGCATTCGATACCTCAGTATTTCCATGTTGTGTGTCACCAGGCCCCCTGCCTCATTCAGCAGTGGGCCCTATCCTTCCTTTGTCACCTGTCTACTTGCAGAAGCCCTTCTGGTTGCCTTTGACATCCCTGGCCAGATTCAATTCCATTTGAGCTTTGGCTCTCTCAACCTCATCCCTGCATGCTTAGGTAATGTCTCTGTATTTCTCTCTTGTTACATGTCCATGCTTCCGCCTTCCGCATGCTTCCTTTTCTACCTTTTGTGTTTGAGTTTTGCCAGGAGCTCCTTGTTCATCCATGCAGACCTCCTGGGGGCTTTGCCTGACTTCCTACTCACTGGGATGGACTGCTCTTAAGCTTGGAAGAGATGATCCTTGAATATTAACCAGCTTTCTTGGGCCTCTTTCTCTCTGGGACCTTATTCCATGGGACTTTTTCAAGGAGATCTTTGCAGAGGCAAAAATCTTCTCTCCTGAAGTCCAGGGTTGTGATCTTGGTTTTTTCCCTTGTCTCTCCTCTCTGGGTCCTGAATTCCACTGTCTCATTCAACTGCAGCCAAGGCTGCCTTCAGCCTCAACATCCCCAACAAGCCCCTCATTGTTCTACATTGTACCTAAATGATAACTATCTGCTCACATATTTTGAATGAGATTTCAGAATCAAGTCGTCAGAGTTGCTTGTTTTAAGAGAATTTGTCATTGCATAAACATAGCTTGCTATCATATCACCTGCAATGGGGAAGAAACATCTCTAGGTCAACAGATGAGTGATGATAGTCTTACAACTTTCCTTTTTACCATCAAGTCTTCCTGCAAACAATGTCCAATTTGTCATCGTGATAGCTATTAATCTCAACTGGATTTATTGCACATGCCAGTAATGAGGATTTTCTTTTTCTATAAGACATAAATCAACTTGTTCCCTTGTGGGAGCAAAAAGTGAAAAGAATGAAAGTTGTAATGGGGTACAAGGGCAACACATTTTTGTCAAAAGTATCTTAAAACAGAAACTTAGATTTTGAGTTAAATTTCTTTCTACTTTTTTGGTTTTGTTGTTGTTGTTGCCATCTCTGTTGTCACTGAGCTAATGATTTTGCCCGCAAAGTTTTATGATTTGTTCATTGCATCTAAGTAATGTATTTTATGGAGAGATCGTGTTATGTTGGTCATCCTTCACATTGTTAAATATGAGCATAGTACCTTTCTTTGCAGCTGCAAAATGAATGCTTTATTGCTTCCTATCTCCATCTAGTAGAGTTCTGCTGTAGTATAAGAGTACTTTGAGTGTGCTGACACTGCTTTTTTAATAGCTGCCGTGCTACTTTATATATTTACATTTTCAGTAGTTTGCTCTAATTAAAGAAATAAATAACAGTGATGAATACTTGTATTTTACAACAAGTAGAAGAAAGGAGGCAGAATAGAAATATTAGGTACCTGGAGATAAATGAATGCATTGCTAAGGACTGTGCTTGCCACGCAGCAGTAGATATATAAAAAAGTCAATATTGTTATTAACAATGACAAGCAAATAATAATTGAGTTTAGCAGAAGGGCATATAAAGAAGAAAGCATAAGTGATAGAGGATGGCTGAGAATGTGACCAAATGAGAGTAGGAATGAGTGGGGGAAAAAAAAGTAAAGATGGAAAATAAATAAATTGGATAAGTATATAAGAAGGTAAGACAGACATCTTTCAGTGAGATAAGTGGCACAAGTTGTTGTAGGGGACAGAGAAGACTGAAAGAAAAAAATATGGAAACTAAATGATTTTTTCCACATCAGTTCTTTCAAATAAAAAAAATTAACTTATGTTTAAGACTGAATTTATTTAGGAGGGAAAAGAAATGCTGAAGTAGAATGGGATTACAGTGTGGGCATGTGATGAAAGCTGAAGCATATGTAGAGGACTGATGGAGGAACAGAATCAATACCAGCAAGGCTGATTTCAAAAGTATGAGATGATACACAATTCCTGACTCAGACTTCTGCTTTCTTTGGACTACAGTTAGGACATTATGCTCTTTTAATAAATAATATCGAAACGTTCCAGTGGCCTTTTACAAGGAGCAAAAGCTGTAGTATTCCAAGTTTCAGACACTAAAATTTAGTTTCAGGTTTTTTCTTCAGGTTGTGTAAAAGGTAATGCAAGGGAAATATAGTGCAGTATAAGACAGTGGAGAAAACTTCAGGGAAATAAATCTCATCCTACAATGGTCCCAGGTTTTGCAGAAGAGTTGCTTCCTTCTCTGTGTTCCTATCAAAGAGCAGTGCTGTGCTGTAACATTGTTCTTCATCATCAATCTTCTGTATCTGCAGGGGGAAATATCTACAGGTACCCCTGTATGACATCTGTGCGCTGAAGTCACTCTTGGAGATGACTGAACCCAAGCATCCAAAATGCAGTAGAGTCCTGCACTTTGGTGTCAAAGTATAAACATGATCTAAGATTGTGACCACATCATAGAAAAACAGGGACTCATGTATTTATGCTGTTTGGCAAAAGAGTCAGTGAAGCACATTTTAAGAAGGAGCCTAAGGAAGACTTAAAACCTCTGCATGATGGGATCAGTGTGGTCTGACCAGAGGCATATCCGCTAATGCACTTATTCCAGCACCAACACACTAGTATTTCTTTGTTGTGACCATCTCATATTAATGCTGCTGAGGAGCAGCGTAATGCTACTGCTTAGTTTGGACTTTTTCTTTCTTATTTTGTTGCTATGTTTTGTTAAAAATCATCTTTAAGTGATGCTGAACAGCCTTTGAAATTTTCTTTGAAACCTTATGTTGTTGAAAGCTATTATGGTCTCCAAAGTCTTGAAATCTTTCCTTCTTTTATTTTGTCCTTCTTTACCTTTAAAGCAGAGAGGCTTTTATTTGTGTAGAAGACGACCTTCCTGTTGCCACTGCAGTTTTATTCCCTGTTAGGCTCAAGGGTTTCCATTAGTAGAATGGACTGGAGCAGAAATGATGTGTTTACACCCTTAATGAGAGGTCATTTGTAGTCATTGTGGAAGTGTGGTTTCAAACAAGGTGCAGGATCTCATGCGTTCTGTGCTGCTGTATGGACCTTGTGCTCTGCCGCGTTGTGTAGATTTCCTGAGCAGAATGAGTAGCTCTTCGTTATTTTATGGCAAACATTTGAATGCCTCCCTCAGAGCACAGCTGTCTGCTTGACCTGTTAGGAGTTGTTTGGGAGAGGTGGAACGAGGCACTGACGAGTGGGCAGACCCACCACCCACAGCACCAGCGCTGGTCTAGCAGCTGTGTGTCATCTTTTTGTGCGACTGCCATGTGTGCGAGGCAGTTGGTAGTGTTTATACCATGTGGGATGATTGCTGTCTCCACAAATTGGATTATTTGGGATGAAAATCACACTTCATTACTTATTGCTGTGTGAGTTCTTCTACTAAATCCTTAGATAGAAGTTTATGTTAATCGCTGTCACGAGATTACAGGTTTAAAATTACTTGCTTAGAAATCAAAACCTGATGTTGCTGTCTTCTCCAGATGCTCAGTGCCGTTTGGTCGAGTTGTGGCCGTTTACAGTAGCTGGGAATCCAGCTCAAAATTAATTGTGCATGTGAGAGAAGATCTGATGAAAGGAAAAGCAGCAGCCTGCATAGCTAGTTTAGCCTGATACAATTCAAAACTGAAGGAGAAAGGTACATATATAGTAAAGAGCAATAACAACAGCGTGTTTTGCATTTCCTAGGCAGTCACATCTCCAACGTAATCCCTTTATCTCTGTTGGTTTGTTTGTTTGTTTGTTTTACTTGTCAGTCTTCCTGTTTTTTGTTAAGCTCCTCTGGTTTCGTCAGTATGCCAGTCATACTGTCCTATCAGAGAACCCAGTCTTGGAGTGGTATTTCCCAGGGTTGTTTCTAAATCCCTACTGAATTTTAAATTCACTGCTGTGACAAAGCACGTGCATTTGTTCCATCTTAGCATTTCATCACACCACTCATATTTGCAACCCCAAAACTGTGAAGCATCTGTAGAACTTTGAAGGGCCAAATGCTGGCATGTCGGTTGGCCTGTCATCAGAGTTTCTTCAGCCTGCTAACACATGCGCTGAATTTGTAGGATTTTGACATTTGGTTTAATCTGTACTACATTCCAATAATGGATTCATGGATTTAAAAAAAAAAAAGGCATATCATGTCATTTAGAAGCACACAAGCAGAGACAGGGGCTGAAGCCACAGGCAACAGTGCAGAAGGGGTGCAACAGTGGGATTCTATGTGTCTGGGGCAGCCAGGGAGATCTGGCCTGCATCCTGGGCTTTGTTGCAGGTCAGGGTGAAGGGATGGCTTTGTCTAAGCAGGAACTCATGAAGGGCATCCCTGGAGGATATTCCCTGGATCCTAGGAAGGTGCATGCTGCAACAAAGTATTTGGAAAAGTTGTGGAGCCCTGTATCATGATGTGGGGCTTACACTCGCTGTAGATGAGGTAGGTTAGAATATGTAAATAGGAAAAAAATTCCAAATGTTTGGTTTGGGCTGGGAAGAAGAATTCAACTTGTGAGCCTGTGTTTAAAGGCCCAGGTAATTTAATTTTTGGCTTACGGTGTTTCTAAATGACAAATCAGTGAGTTTTCTTTGATACAGGTTCTTACATTTTAATGTAGTTTGGGAATATTAATTAATATTTAGTAAGATTAAAAGTTCAAGTATTGCATGCAGCATTCCAGTACCTGAAGGGGCCTACAAGAAAGCTGGAGAGAGACTGTTTACAAGGGCATGGAGTGATAGGACGAGGGGTAAGGGCTTTAAACTGAAGGAGGAGAGATTTACATTAGATGTTAGGAAGAAATTCTTTACTGTGAGGGTGGTGAGGCACTGGAACAGGTTGCCCA